>NW_024040817.1:14351405-14951405 GCF_014851395.1 Micropterus salmoides
TCTTTGAAATCCTGGAGAAAAAAAATTGGAACAGAAAGAGGCGGTGTAAAAAAACAAAATCCAACTGTGTATGGTCACTTATTGATCAAGCTGTAAAGATTGGTCACTGATCATCGATTGGTCATAGTGTGTGTCTGACTAATGTTGGTTTTACAAATGATTAACTCTCCACACAGATCTTACGGCTATAAAAAGAAACTAAATCCTAAACTTAACAGAAAGTTACAAAACAAATCCGCACATAGAGGCTGATTTACAATAGATCTCCTGAAAAAGTCCAGAAAATTGTTGTTTTGCATTAAAGGATTAGCTCCTCGCATTTCAGAGCTGGGGTTATAAAACCTCGCAGTTTGCTGACAGGCTTTAAGGTCTGACACCTTTCACAACAACATTTAGACCTGTGGACAAAATGGTCAATCTGTCCCTCCACAGTGTGACGACCCACAGAGCTCCGGTCACACATTAACTCACAGGGTGCCTCGAGATGCAACCTCTCCGACTCGAGAGACAGTCTGTTGGCTCAAGTCACCCTGACTTTACCAAACAGACAAAGTGGAGCAGACGAGTGGAACTGAACATCACGTTTTAATGGCGTTTTGAATGCTAACAGCTCCCCTCAACACAATGCATGCAGTGTGAGGACGTCTTAATGGGGAAATCAATGTCTAAACCTCAAAATACACTACCAACACAACAGATCATTCTCATTATTTTATGCACTTAGTGAGTATTCTCTCTTCATGGAAGATTTCAGAGGTTTTATAGTATAGCGCTAACAAAGTTTAGGAGACAGCTCTGTATCACTTACCTTGCGTTTGACATCTGATGCTACGCTAAAAAGCAGCGAGAGATAGAAGCCTAGTTCGATCATGTAGTACCAGTACTGTGAAGGCAAAAGTGGCTGCAAGAGAAAGAAAAGCTGTTAGAATAACATGCCACAAATAATTTTACTTATGAGTTAGTTAATGTATTTACTAAATGAATGATGGAACTGCTAAAAGATATACTTTCATACTTTTCAGCATATCAAAATGGCGTATAAATTGGTTTTACAAAGACACAATATGAAAATGTTTCAATCTAAACGTAATTGAAGGAGATGTTTCAGGTGATGACATACCATTTTCGGGAAGCCATCCCACATCAGCTTCATATCATAGAACCATGGTTTCTGAGGAGAGAAATATAATCAATATTAATGAGGATTTGAGTGTCCAACACAACACCACAAGAACTCAACAATGCACAAACAAATACAAAGTGGAAAACAATGTCTGAGCGGTATCCAATAATGTGTCCACTACAGTTACAATGTAGCCTCACATTACCCTACTCCTCTCTCTACTCCTCTCATGTCAACCCTCCCGTTTTCCCCGAGATTCTCCCATATTTTTTCGTTCTCACCCGCTATCCTCCGATTTAAATGTTTCCCCGTAAATCTCCCGTATTTTTAACCTTTATAAAATCAAATAAAAACCCGCTGTGTTTGTTACTTTCTCCTCTGGTAAACATGTAGACTGTGCTTCTTGCACAAGGATAGAAAATGAAAACAATCCACTGAAATGACCACTATAGCCTACTAGTATTAAACCACTTGAAATTATAATGAATATAGTAGCCTAACTATAAGTAATATTAACAATATATTCTAACAGTATAATATGGAATTAACATTGTACGTATTTTCAAATCTCACTGAAGGCAGTTTTGACTCCTCTCTGTAGACCCGCTCACTCTCTCCACTACTCTCTCTACCCCCTGAAGCCCACAGAACCTGCTTGAGCTTCCCAGAACAAAAAGCAGCTACAGTAGTTTATCATTGACTCAGGATACCTGTGCTCCTTTATCTCCTACTTATTTTGGCTATAGCCTTTTTTGTTGCAGTTTTTATGGTTGTAGTAAATTTATAAAGATGCTGTTTGTTCTATTTTTGTAGTTTATTCCACAATAAAGCTATATTTGTTACTATGTAACCAAGCAAAGGCTGCTATGGTTTAAGGCTCTAAGACAGATTGAGCAGAATTTGTTGCCCATGTTTCCAATAAAATAAACAGTTGTCATTTCATGATACTTTATCATCCGTTAACTTTAACACTTAATACATTGCTTTTAGGACTAATTAAATAAATATATAGTATACTGTAGAATGCTACATGATAAATAAAAGGCTCCAAATTGACCCAGTGATTGGTATCGGCCAATACCGCTTTCAGCGATCAGCCCAAAAAATCCTGATCGGACCACCTCTAACAAATGCTACCAATGCCAACCAGATTCTGACGCAGTACTCACGTCAATAAGGGCTGCCAGGCCAGCAAAGAAAGCAAGAAGGTAAAAGGTAAATCTCCAACTGTAAGAGAATGCACAGCGATCTCAGAAATCCAGGAAAACATAATTTCACACAGCACACAAACAACATCCCGCCTGTATACAATGTTCAAACAATAATAATACCTTTACTTGTATAGCGCCTTTCATGCAAACACACAGCATAAAGTGCTTAAAAAAACAAGATTGGATGGAAATAAACAAATAACAGTAAGTAAAAATGCAAAAATAGCAATAAGAGAAAAACAAACAATACAAAACAAAACAGGTTGAACACAATACAATAAAACATTAACAATGATAACAGCACATTTAACCCAACAATGGCACAAAGGAAAAACAACAGGACATGTCCCAACTGTGCTCATGTTGGTGCTGGATATTCCTGTCATCAACCTGTGCTCTGTGGTGTTTAAAAGTTTTGACAAACTTTTTACTTTAATTTACATTAAATCAAAAGTAAATGATAACCTAACAAAAAATAATTCACACATCATAGGAAAAATAAAAATTCCAATCACTAACATTAGGGCTGACCCCCAATAGTCGAAGATTCAATGGGCGGAGCCTGATTCGACTGTCAATCTCACAGTTGAAGCTTTGCAGCGAAACAAGGATCATGCCATTTTCAGGGGTGCTCAACATCTGATTTTACACAGAACTACCAGTTTTTCCCAATAAGTTAATATACAGCCTATTACAATATACATTTCAACGTTTAATGCTGTAAATAAACATGTAAAAAGAATAAAACTTTCAATAAATGTTTTTAAAGTGCGTAAATAAATCCAAAATTGTAACCCTAACCCTGGGTCGTCAGTGCGCATGTGTAGGCGTAGCGTGCGTGTGTGGTGGCGGAAGAGGAACACTTGCTGAAGAGACTGAGCCCCAGCTTCACTGGTGTTATGCAGAGTTTTCCGCACCTCACCGGACTTTCGGATAATTTATCACCATTAATGAACCACACAAAGAATATTAAATTGTTTTTAAATAGCCAGCTACTTGAATTAGACCCGTGAGGAACCGCGATGTGCATGTAGTTGTCGGCAGCACGGAATCCACACAAAACTCTGCACAAGACCGGTGAAGGACAGGCGAGAGAGAGAGAGAGTAAAGGGTCTTCAAAGAGACTCAGTTTAGCTGCAAATTTACAGTAAGTTGAATGAATAGAGACTGCAGCTCTGCAGCTTCTCAAGATTAAAGCAGAGCTACCATGTGTAACCCCCCCCCCCCCCCTTCTGATTTGACTATGTAAATCCTTAGTCAGGGAGAGCCCTAATTAACATGTATGTCACTTATTAAAACTCAGCAAACTCAACACTGAATCACTTTGGGCAGAGAACTCCCTTCTGATCAAGGATGGGAAACACCTGGATATTACAGTCAATGTGCTTTAGGTTTTGCAACATTCTTCTGCGTGAACATACAGTAAATATCCTCCTATTCCTGTAGATTGTTTTGCAACAGCATTTTGAGGAATGCTTGCTCCAATTTCGTGGGTGTTGTCAGAGTTGAAAGCCAATGCTCAGATTAGGAGCACCTTGAGGCATGTAAATCATTTCAGATGTTCTGTGGTAGCAGTAGGTACCAAAGCCTCAAAACATATGAATATTTTTCCCAGGTAAAATTATTTTGTAATTCACAAGAAAAATGCAAAGATTAGAGCAAAGTCTGAAATAAGATACATAATTTTGCATTGCAGACATTTTTGCTTTCCTACGCTGTATCTCTAACTTGCGAGCACTTGCAGAAAAACGTTTTTAGATTTGTGTAACCATTTCACCTCATGTTTCCAACAATGTTCGAACACAGAGAAATCCATAATTTTATTCAAAATGCAGTGAGTTTCATTTGGTTGCCTGTCAATGGCGTCATATCCCCTTTACACCCTCTAGCTGCTGCAACTTCCGCGGAAACACTAGCGAACGTGACTATACATAACATGAATAAAGGTTTAATACACATGAACATGATTTTTGTTTGAGTCATGTCAGATAGATTTTCATCAGCAATGGTGGTTAACAATGAAGACTCCCATGATCTCATTCTTCTTAACAGCATCTTCAAACTACGCCTTTTGTTATTAGGTGCGTTCAAGAAGACGGTGGCTGACTTTCGCCGACTTGATGTTCTAACGTGAGCTGCAGGTGACTGCAGGGGTGGGATATAAAAACGGCGCCATCAAGACGGACACATTCTACCTACGTCAGCTTGCTGTGAGCTTATATCAATGACTGATCCTACGGCATTTGCAAAGAAAAATGCAGCGAGACTAGGCAATAGTGTGGTTCCAACTTTCTGTAGCCAGGGAACGACGCCTGCAGCCGCCTTGATCCCGTGAGGTTTAAATGTCATGTGACACGGTGACGTTTTGCAGCACCGGTGAAAAGTTGAACACAATTTCTAACCAGCATGCCTTATTTTAAGTCCAGCATGCATCACGTTAAGTCAGCGCTGCGCAGCGCCGAATGAAGTCAAACACACCTATTGTTTTGACGTGAGAGACAGCCTAGAGGCAGAAAATGACACACTGTCCGTTAAAAGAATGTGGAATTTGTAAAAGCAAATCATGACCTCTGCAAAATCCCGAACTGAAAATACACTCAATTACAGAATTAGAATAACATTAAAACAATATTTCCTTGTCACTTAATGGTTAGTGGTCCCATTCAATTTCCAATCCAAACAAATTGTGGGAAAGGAATAAAATTTTTTATTTCAAAACGAGTAGGGGAAAAATAAGCATCCTTTACATCTACTTTAAGATTAAAAGCAGCATATCAAAGAAAAAACAGACAGATTAGAATGAAAGACAGAAAATTGTTTGGGGGTAAGGGGGTTGATGAATTTGAATTTGAGCTACCTCGCTTCCCGAAATTTTGTGAGCTTGCTGGGCCGGTCCTGGTTTCTCCGCTGCCTGAACCACCTCTGGACCTGTCGCACCGTACAGCCCGTCTGTTTACTTAAACTCTCTATGGAGCTCTAACAACAAGAGGCAGAACAAGGAAAGAAGAGTCAGTGTTGTCTTTAAGACTTGGCTGTGAAGATTTCTATCATCTTGCCATAATCGTACATTTACACATCAACACACCAACATCTCTGACTTTTATGATCAGGCTCAAGTTGCGCTACACACAATATGCTAGTTTCTAAAAAATATGCAGGATGATTACCTGTGGGGGATGCTTTGATGTAGTGCAGAAATAGGACTCCAGGACGGGATTATGAGGAGCACGAACACACTGCTTGTCACTCACTCCCAGCAGTGAGGCAAGAGGGATCGCTACAGTCCTGGAAAGAGGACAACACAGTGGGATTGTAAATAATTGCTGGGACATCATCTCATATTTGTCAGAAAAAAAACATGCAAATCAATTGAGATGTAGAGGTAAATATGGCAGGCAAATGTGACAAGACATAAATAGCCATTGCTGGAGGGGACTCACCTCTCGAATATCTGTCTAATGACCAGGAAGCAGAGAGCGATGGGTACAGTAGCCCAGAGGTCCCGTGGTTTAGGGAAGACTTTGCCATCATGGTCCTTCAAATCAGCCCAGCCGTGGCCTTCGGGAAACCAAATCCAGTCCGCCCATATCAGCTCATTCAGCCGGGACAACATCCTAAAGACGAAACAGTGCGAGAAAAGGATTTGAGGGTTTTTTTTGTATCATGTGGAAGGAAATTAAGAGGTAATAAAAAGAAGTCTTTGTTTGCCAGAGATCTCCATTCAGACTTTTCATTCCATAAATTCAGCAACTCACTCAGCTGTGACAATATCCTGAGAGGAAGGATAGGTAACAGAGAGGGCTGAGAAGAGTGAGTATTGATTGGAAGTGATTAATCTCAATGGGCAACTTCCTGTTCCAAATGAAGGAGAATGATGAAGGGGAGGATTTTGTCACGCTACAAACACAATTCAATCAGAAAACCTATGAGAATTTACTTGGAGCTCCAACCTTTTTCTATGCCTTCAAAAACATCAACTATCTCTGCAGCTGGATAACATGTTTACTCCAGACACACACTCACTCCTGCGTTCACTCATTTTCTACTCCCTAAATAATGGATGCTCAATAGTTTAGTCAACGGCAGTAAATTGAGATAACGGACTGTGGGATTGTTAACATAAAGTAGTGTACATGCAGTCATTGTGGAATATGTAGACAGTAAATATAGTGCTTTACCATTAACAGACCTTCTATATTGTAACCCTCTGAAGGAAATTGGATAATTAACACGCCATGTGTTGATAATCTCTTGAGCACGATCACTTGTGTGATTCTCTACTGACATGAGTGTTAGTCATTTCCCCTATAACCTCTATATAAGCCAAGATTGAACAACAATTCTGGCCAACTCATTAAAATAAACCAATGTGCTGTGTTATGTCAGAGATATAATCTTGATGTTAAGAAGGAGGCAAGACAAGCTTACCTGAATAGAGCCTTTCAACAACAAGGCAATTCAAAGTGTTTTACATAATAATACATTAAAACGAGATTAAGGCCATAAAAGGCAAGGAGAAGACAAATCAGTAATATTTAAAATGAGATGAAATACATCTAAGATGTGCTAAAATGTAATATAAAAGAAGAATATAAATAGTGCAGCGCAATAACAATTTAAAATTAAATGTATGGAGAGTTGGATCAGACCTCAAGTTAACTGGAACTTTATTCATAATTGTGCATAATGACAACAACTTTTTCCACGACATGCATGATCCCCAAAGGATTAAATGTAATCACTTCTTTGTTCGCATGCCCTTCTATCTAGCGCATCATCAATACTTTGGTTTATGACAAAATACATGCAAAATGAATGCTGTTCCCATCAGTCTTAGCTGCACTTTGAGTTTAGTGCTACTTAACAGACGTTATCATTTAGCTCAAAGCCCCCGCGGTGCCCAAGTGCAGCCTCACAGAGCAGCTAGCATGGCTCTGGACTCTTTACTCTTGTTAAGGTGAGAGTAATAAATAAATAACCTTATTTATACAGCACTTTTCAAAGCAAAGTTACAAAGTCCTTTACATGGTTGATTTAAACATTTTACGACAGCAATAAAGCAAATAAAATTAGACAATTAAAATAACAAATAATAAAATGAAATACCCAACACCAACAAGAAATAAAAACAATTAAAAACCGATTAAAAAAAAAATCAAACATGCTCTAAGATTGGTTTTGAGAAGGGATTTAAAAAGATGCCACCAATTCAGCTATGGTGATCTTTTAAATCCATTACTACAACAAGATTTCTGGCTTGGTTTGTGGTCTTTAACTTTGCCTGGCTACTAAAAAGGAGCAACACCTGATACTTATCAACACAGAAGACACCCTTAATGCTTTGTTATTAGTGTGCAGAAACAGAAATAGGATATGCAGTCAGACAACCTGGGGTGACATCAGTGCTGGTGTAATTACTGGCAACTCCTTGACAGAACAAAAAGTCACCTGTTGACTTTTACAACATCAGATCAGTAGATCTTGATCGTCATATTACCTCATACTTGCTGCACCTTTGCTTCCGCAGTCAAAATTTTGTGTCAACACAGGAGCGTCTTTTTGAGGGAAATAGTTCAAGAGGGAAATTCAGGTTGTCACACATTTCCTGATGGATCCCTTAATAAGGACTGCACGTGTCTGGACTTTAACCCCTTATAAGCTTCCTATGAATGCACAGTAGCTTGTGCAGGCTGCATTTGTTAGCGGAGGAGTTTTAGGAGTTTTTTCAAAGATTGACACAACAGTGGTGAAATATCAACTATCCTGTCTTTTAAAGTTAATCAGTGTGTCGATTTCAGTGAACCTGCCGCCTCCCGATTTGTCAACTCTCACTTTGAAAATCTACCACAAGCTCTTAGTTTTAGTTTACTCAAAGAAACTGTCACTGAAATAAACTCTTCAAAAAGGGAGAATAGGCTTTCTGTGAATTATGTTAAAAAGCATGTTAATGAGTGCACATTTTGTACTAACTCCTGGAGTGAATTATCAGATTTGGGTGAACACACAAAAGGTTTTTTGGAACTGGAAACCACACTTGGCGATGCAGAAGCTCTCAGGTGTACATCCCACTTCTTTTAATACAAAGTATACAATGTCTCACTTTCACTGCATGTGATTGCAGATGAAGATACATTCCCAAACTGGCAATATTAAAAACAAACAGAGGTAAGGTGTGCACAGTAAATATCCCTGTGTGCTGAGATGCTTATGTGTGGAAAGGTTAAGTTACAGCAGCACCAGCCACAAATTTTCTAATTTAAAATAAAAATAGAGTTTAACAGTATAGCGTCTGCTCCTGTTGGTGTGTGATTTAGTCACGAAGTTACTGACTGGCGAGGAACAATAGTTGGCAGAAGAACATGTTGGGCACAAGCGCCTTAACAGGTGCAACTGCTGCAAACCAAATTAAACAGTGTTCTTTGTTAGCCAAGCTATGTTTACGGATCATCAGATGAAGTGGAATAAACGAGAAAAAAACCACTAGCCTGGTGTAAAACGATCAGCTTAGACCTTTCAAATTAATCACCTGAGGGATTTTTAAAAGAAAGCACATTCTGGACTCCCTTTATGCTATTTCCAACTTGGAAACAAAAGGACAAGCGTGTGTTGACAGTATTTGTGAATCTATTATTGAAGATGAGGTCTGCATTAATGGGTTTGTTGCAATATCCTCTATCTTTTCTAATGCTGGCTGACATTTACACTGACATTACGCCATTCAGCTAATGTTTTCACTTTACCAAATTGAGGACAGTTTTTGGAAAGACCAAAGTGCACAATGCCACTTTAGGCACCTACGGTTAGGGCTGCCCAATACGGTAAGAAAACAACAACAACAACAACAAAACACCTTGTGATTATTTTGACAGTTATTATTTTCACTGAAAAGTACTATTAAAAACAACAATATGACATTTGTTGGGGTCTATAATAGGACTGGACCCGAATATTCGAACGTTGGGTACACATTCGATTTTCAATTATGAAATTCGATTATTGAGGGTTTTTTTGCGCGCCTGACCTCTGCCGACAGCAGTGAACGTAACACTCCAGTTCACATTAAAGGGAAAACGAAATTAAGCCCTCAGCTTTGTGGGAGCCCTTTAAACTGAGTGATGACAGCAGTAGTGTGGAAGTTATGGTGTTTATTGATTTTACAATTGCTTAATCTCATTACAGATCAAAACAGTCAAATTTCCTACATTTTAAAATTAATCAGTATCAAACTGTAGGCTGGAAACAAACAGCAACACAATGAATGCATTTAAATAAGCCTAATTATATTAGGCCGATTGTAGAAGAAGGGCATTTTGTCACTATAATTAAAATTAAAGTGAATTTTACAGTGAATTTTGCATAATAACGTGTTAGATTTAGTTCCGATACAGGAAACACCGCTCATCCCGTGCGCTCTCCGCCTGGATCCCCGCCCGGCTAAACTATTCCCGGATTCTGCTCTGGACCTGCTTGGATCAGACTCTCTGCTACGGTTCCCCCTGCTCTGTACAGCAGCCACCAACCCGGTTCGGCACGCAAAATCACTTCGATGCGAAGCTTCGATTATTCGCTCTTAATTACTATCGAAGCATTGAAGCTAAAAAAAAATGACATTCGGGCCAGCCATAGTCTGTACCAAACAAACATGTTTCCTACATCGGGACAACAAGATCTGTAGTGTCTCTCCAGCACTACAGTCCTTCATTTTAACGCTCTTCAGTCACACATTTTACCTTTATCAAAAGAAAATTACCAACAGTTCAATGTTTGTGAACAGGAGTGACTTAAGCTTCATTTTGAATTTTAATTCATATTTCACCATCTATTCTCCAACCTTTGGTATACTAGTTATCACATTATTTGCTTTCTGAAATTAACTGCTTCATCCTCTCTTAACATCTGTGACATCTTCTAACCTCTGAGAATGGCATCCTTGCCTCCTGTGTGCATGTGTAGTCTGTCCTCTTCCCACCTAAATTAGCTCAGTGTCTTCTCTGATCCATATGAGTCATATATTTTTTTCACAATAATATAATAATATCAGTATTATTTTCTGTGTATTTTGCGTATACTCCATTTAACACGTCTGCCTGTCAACAAATTCATGAGGTATCTTTCTTTTAACCAGTTAAAAGATAATCCAGCGATTTAGTATGGCATTATCTACAGTTGAAGGACTCTCAACAGACAGATTAAAAAAAAAAGGTCAAATTCTGTGCAACAGAGGCCAAAATAACCTGACATTAAGACCGCAGTACGGGTCAAGCTCCAACAACACCAGATTCTACATATCCCAACTCAACAGCATCTTTTGGGTTGGACATAGATGTAAATATACCAAACACAAAAAAGGCCTATATAAGGAAAAGAAATGCCTTCACTGGTTCACTAGGTTGTTTGTCCCCAATGCACCTTAAAAATGTTAAATGTTTTAAGCCCAGGCTAAGATAACCCTGATATCATCACAGTCATTTTTTCAGACTTTGGACAGCTCTCCCCAGAGCCATAGAAGACATGATACAACAGTTTTCACAGGTTGAGCATTAACTCCTTGTGACAAGTTAACTGAACATCACGTGTCAAAATCAGTGGAATAGTTTTTTTCTTAAATAAAACCTTGAAGGACAAGTGTATGTTACACAGGCTGTTTAGTCCTTTAAGACAAAGTTGTGATGTTGAGGAATGTAAATAAGATTGTCTTGACTTGCCTACAGGACAGAATGAATGACTCATAATTAATATCTATTTCAGACAGCCAATGCTCCTCAGTCTTAAGTGAAGCTGGAGATCAGTGTATGATTTCAACTGTCAACATTTAACCTCATATAATACTACACAAGGACGACTAAGTCCTCAGCTGACATTACTGTCTTTCAGAAGCTGTGTCAAGCTCAGTTACCTTTGTTTAATTTGAAAGGGGACTAAAGAATGCTCCAAATTTAGGCTAAATCTTGGCAAAGAAAAACTGGTACGGCCATTTTAAAAAGGGATCCTTTGATCTCTCACCCCAAGATGAATGAATGAAAATAGGTTCTATGGCACCCAATAGTCTCCCCTTTACAGTTATGCCTTCTTTTTGCTAATCCCATGTATGTTTGGGCAAAAAACACTCAGTTTTTTTACATACAGTATAAATCTGTCACGTTATTTTGGCCTATTCTAAAAATGGTGTTTTGAATATTTCTGCATCCTGGGGTCTTTAAACAGTATTGGGATTTAGTACATTGTTAATGACTGGAAAGCTGAGTTTCTTGTGTATTCCATGAGCCCAAATGTATTCATGTGCGATGATGTTAGTCCCAGTGGTATCCAACCCATTGTAAGGAGACCATTTTTTAAAACTTGACCTCACTGTTTAAAATTAGGTATTGTGACTTGCAGGATAACCGCCACCTCATGAAACCTTAAAACCACAAACTAGAGCCCTGGGGTGTTCAGAGAATGTATGGCTTTCTTATGAATATTGACAATAAGGATGTTTCCAGAACAGAAGTGCTTGCCATGCAGTCCAATTACAGAAACTTACAGATGTCAAAAGGTTTTGATTTTAACTTTTCTATCGTGTTCCTCAGGATCTTGGTGTCTTAATGTGATCTTTTTGAGGTGTTTTTGACCAGTTTAATACATTTTATAGAGGTCAAAAGCGTTTACATTTGCACCAAGTCTGTAACACCACAAAAACTGCTGCAACAACATATGAGACATAACTGAGTATGGGAAGTGGCATTAAATTATTACACTTACTTCTATGCCTTTACACACTGTAAACTTTCAAAATGTAAAGAGGCGCTTAACTGAAACACAATGTTTATTACAGATTTATGACTAGAAAAATTTGCCACAGTGCTGAGCTGCATCTCAAATGAATCTTCACGTTCCCACTTTTTAAATTATTCATACCTATACGTGTGGCTTAATACTGTTGACCTGCTATCCCCCTGAAGACCCACAAAAGAGGAACAAAAAGACAAAAAGTGTCTATGTTATGGAGGAGTGGTGTGGAGTGGAAGAGGTTTAGCAGTTTGTCTGTCACAGCTCTCTACGCTGCTTGCGTAAACTCATGTAGGGAGTGGCAGAGTTTGCATGCATGGCGCAAGCGGGGAGTCTCCCGGACATAGCGGAACAGAAAGCTTGACAAAGTGAGATGGAGCTTTGAACAAGTTTCCGCAACGCCAAACCAGTTATAGCTAACTCGTGCTAATGCCTATTACAAAAAGGGCCACATTATTTTGGATCACCCGTGTACTTAGAAAAGCCGGGGAAACTGTGCTTGGCGACATCTCCAGTTTACATTGAAAAAACTTCCTTACGCATTCATAATTTGAGCCATTAGCGATATAACTGGCCGTTTATCATTTGGAAACAGCATATGTATTCCTCCAAAGGCAGCCGCTACGCTTTGTTGGTTAGGCGACAATTCTTTCATGACCTTTCCTTATCGCGGTACTGCTAAACAAATATCACCGACATCAGGACAAGCAAAGGCCTGTTAGCAGAGCTAAACTTTGATGTGCGAGTTCCCTTAACGTCTTCCAACGGCTGAAACCGAGAGGGTTCCGGTTACAGCGTGTCAGCAAAGTTTGATAAGTTAGTTTACATTATCACCCGCTTAAAACTTTACATACTCTTCTACATAGGTCTTAAAATAGCAGCCCAATGTGTGTGCCTGAGCAGAAATCTATTATTTGAGGCTCTGAATGATCCCCCGCACCAAGGCTTTTACAGTCTTTAACGTTAAACGTTGACGAATGTATCGTCTATCGTGTAACGGTGCAGCCAACTTACCTCTCTTCACTGTGTGCAGGCAGGTAACTTAATGCAGTCTTAAAATGTAACGTTATGCCGGCTCTGCTGCTGCTCTTCCTCTGTTCCTGTTGTAGCCAAAGGGGTATTCATGTAGTTCTCGCCATCAGACACTCAAACTTGTTGATCGTTCAATGAGCTCCAATCTGCTTTTTTTCTTTTCTCTAACCACAGGTTCGCCACATTTCAGGAGAAAAAAAACTGTGTCGCACTTTCTCTCCAAAACTCCACCTTAAGATCGTGTCCAAATTGGACAAATATATGTTTACTTTTATACTATCTGTCTGATTAAAGTAATCTAAATGGGCCTCGGCTTGTTGCCGTTTGACCGGCCAGTTCAATTGGTCAAATATAGTGGATATTATGGTACTATGTTGAAAGAAGACCGGGGGGAGGGGGCGGGAGCATCTATTTAAAGTGACGTGAGCCTCTGCATGTATGAGGGGTGGTTAGTGCTACAAGATGGAGGCAAACATTTCCTCCAGGCCATAGAGCAGTGCAGGGTGTGTTCAGGAGCTTGTAAGTTGTATTGTGAATTGGAACGAAACGTAAACTACAAAGAAGACGTGCTGTTTTTTTTATTGCTCAGAGCGTTTAAATAACACGGTCACAGCTGTTTGTACTAAAATATTGCTTTGCGGTCGGAAACAAATTTTTCAGATCATTCTGACACCACATGACACAGCGTCATTTGCTGCAGCAGTCACATTCAAGATCAACGTGGCTAACTATACCTCAACTCAGAGGAGCAAATTGATCATGTCATTACAAGAAATACCTTTAGGAAGTCAGGTGACATAGAATCTGTTCGAAACAGAAGGCAGTTGCCTCGCTACAATAATAGACAGGTGCCTCAGAAGGAATTACTTTCGACTGAAGGCATTTTCTAAGAACATTGGTTTTAAACAGCCTTTTAGAGCAGCACTGTGTGATGTCAGCACTTGCTTCTCTTCTGGCTGTCTGTCACTAGCCTTAGCATCAGCTAGCTAGCTATTGAAAAGGCAAATGGCTAATTAGATCGTTCAGTATTTAGTTCTCACTGACTTTTCAAAAATTTAAAGCAAAAAAACGCACTTAAAATTTTCAAAACACTGTATTTGTAGACAAATTCGGCCTGGTTGTCCATCAACTTGTCAATTTTTCGTGAGCTACCGCAGGCGCACATTTATGGGTAATAGGCAGCTTAGAGTCAGCGTCAATGCTGCCTTTAAAACTGACCATTCAGGGGCAGTTTGAGGGCATCTTACGAAACAGGAAAGGATTTTTCGATCTATTTTGAACAGCACTTGATGCCTTAGACAGCATTTCTACCCATTTCAAAGACAGCCATAGTATAAGGAGTCCATCGAGGGAGCAGGTTCAGTGGATGAATGGCTCAGCCACATGCCTTCCATCTGGTAGATTGGAGTTCAGTTCCTGTGTGACCCTGAAAATTAATTTAACGCAAACTTTTTTCTACACCTAAACAGTCTTTCAAACACATTGTTCACGTTGTGAAACATTTGCAGGACACACACAAGCACTTTATGTCATTAGTAGTGGAAAGTAACAGAGTAAATTTACTGAAGTACTGCAGTTTTGATGTACTTATACCATTACTTACTATTTTAAGTCACATTATAGTTCTACTCCACTACCATTTCAGAGGGAAATATTGTTGTTTGAGTTCATTTGATAGCTTTAGTTACTTTGCAGATTCAGATTATTATTAAAAAATATAAGTAAACAAATAAAATATATCTTATTATGGATTAAGCTTCCCAGCAGTAAAAAAGTAGTTGAAATTAGCTCCATTTTACCAGCTGCAACAGTAATGATACACATGAATGCATAACTAACAATAATCCAGCGATAACATATTGCATAATAAGTAATACTATTTTTTGCACTATAAGTATATTTTGATGCTGTTTCATATCTTGGCCAGGACATCATTGTAAAAGAGATTAAAAATCTCAATGGATTTCTTTCCTGGTAAAATAAAGGTAAAATAAATAAATGATGCAAAAAATTTTGTAGTTTTACTTAAGTAAAATCTTGAAAGCAGGATTTTTACACTGTGGCATTGCTTCTTTTACTTAAGTACTTCTTCCACCACTGCCTAATGAGTACTTTTACTTTTGTTACTTTTAAGTACTTGCTGTTGAACGAATCACTGAACATGCAGCGTCCCCTCGCAGTGAAAGAATCTGAGAAAGTCTCAGGCTCAGCCAACCATTTTTTCACATTTCAGGTTTCACTACACATCGTCAGCTGTGGAAGGTGGTAAGATTTTAAAACAATTCAAACATAACCTTGCTCATCTTAAATGTATTCAAAATCTAATTACAGATGTTGTTTATACACTATATGATACAATCCCATGTCTCATATTGTGTCAACTTGGTCTCAGGTAACACACACTAATCAAATTCTTTAAATCTTCATAGCTGTCCTCTTTTCAAAACAGCCATTCTCACATTGTCTTTGACATTAGCACCCAGGAGACAGAGTGAAATATCAAGTCCTTCTCTGAAGACCAAGTTTGTATTCATGAGCATCTTTTGCACACGTGCAGCACTGTGCACAGTAACGTTAAATGTTAGCCTATTTGTATAATATCAATCTAGATAATGAAATAGGATTGACGTTCAGGACCAATGTTGAATCGCTGAAGCTAAATGTAAGCAACCTTAATCAGTTGTGTATTTGCTGTCTTGAACACATCCGATGAATACATTATCACTCACTCAGTGACTGTATTCCTGCACATTCCCTCACAACTGACTGAAAGCTAAACTGACTGGTATGAACGGATTGTTTCAGGAATTGATTCTGTTCAGTTTGTTCACCCAAAAGAATTGTTCTTTTTAACAAATCGTTCACTAATAACAACACTGTTCCAATACTAGATTCTCAAGCTACAGTTTTCTGAAGCTACAGTTTTTCTCATCAAATTTCCGCAGTGTTGTTAACAGAATAGTAGTCCATTTGTGTTCCTCATTCTATGTCCACGTGGCATTAATCACCCCGCATACACCCAAGCATGCCAAAGATGGTGGAAGCATGTTCGGACTCATCAGACCGAACCCAAAATGCAAACTGCAGACACATCCAAGTTGAGGTTGCACACACCTCAGCCTTTTCCATCCTTTTCATACATGAGCTGGATATTTATATATACGTGGGGTTTCATCAATAAATCATGGCGGGAGCTTGCTGAAGTGGGATTATTACTGACTTAACGTAATTATGTGCAGTAAAAAGGGGTAGTAGCGATAGACTTGTAAACATAGTCCACTTACCAGTGACAAGTTATTCAAGCAACCACAATAAAAACACCAAAAATATTTCAATAATTTATGTAAGTGGTAAGTTCAGTCCACAGGTTCAAATACCACCCAGACAGGAGACAAGCTGTTCACTTTCTTCAATACTTCTTCAGGCCTATAGAGAGCAGCAAACTCCCCTGCATATTTCATTTATCAAACACCCAAATCTGAGGCAACATTTTGTCTATTCTGCTGTCTGTTTGCAAAACAAATGAAACAAAACAAGTGTTTTGAATTGCATTTGATTTGCCTCTAAGGAAAGAAGCCCTTCTTTGGTAAATCACATGATGTGAAGCAGACAGTTAAGCAGACACACATTAACTTTTTTTTCTAAATTGTACTTTATTTTCTTTTAAAGACATATGTTTTAAAACAGCGATTGTAGAGAATAAATAAAGAAACATGTTTTTTTACTTCCATAGGTACATTTATGTAATTAAAAACTCTATAATAAGTGTGTTCATTGTCTTGAAGACCACAGGAATCCTTTTTTTCTTCTTCTTAAATTAAAAAAGAAATTGTCACATCTCCACCCTCATCAAATTGATTACCAAATAAATTAAACGTAAAAAATCAAGATAGAAAAATTCCCAGCCCTTCCTTCCGCTTTGTTAATTTGAAAAGTAGTGGCAGCAGAGAATCTTAACTTGTGAAGTTTTAAGTCCTTTAACTCCATCTTTAAACCAAGGTATGTACAGTGAGAGGAAATCCATTTCTCTTTCAGTTTCATTACCCCATGTTTTTAATTTACCTATAAATAATAAAACTAACTCTACATTACAATATTACCAATGGTAATTATACAGAATAGTATTTTCTTTTGCCTCCGACTGTGCAGACTGGCTTTCTGTTAACGCCATAGACCACAAATCACACTATACAGTAACCCTGTTCAATAGAATAACATCAGTGATATGCTTTTTCTTAACATGTAGATCTTGTTGCCGTCAATAGAGTATGTACACAATATAAATGAATGCAGCTGCGGAATGATAGGAAACCTGGAGCACTTCTGATATTGCGGATGCTGATTCTGTTGATGTATGTGTTGCTGATATTACTGCTGTTATTGTTTTTGTAAGCGCATACACGTGATACTGCTTTTTGTGAAGTGTAGCTCCTGTGCTATACGGTTGGTCAAACAACCAAAAAAGGCTGGGACATCCCCAAGTGGTTTTCTTGATTGAACTCTTAGGTTTTCCTGGAGGTAAAGAAGGAGAGAAAGAAAGAGAGAGAGAGATACAGAAAAAAAGAGCACAGAGCATTTTAAACCAAATCACAGCAATTAAACACATACATTTAAGACTGAGGAAGTGGAGTGGTGTCTGCAATACACACTGCTTGCATTGATGCCTCAGGGGAGTCTCAGTAATCAACTAGTGTCCATGCAACTCAAATAGTGACAGTCATACTGCTGCAAGTGTATGCACGTTCTTAGAAAATAGTTTATCTCTTTTTGCAGGCAAATTAATTCAGAACATGCACAGTAGGAATTCTGGTGGGGATAAACTCTCTCATTTTTTTTAGAAAACAGTTGGAGATTGTTTTACATTTATTCCAATGATATTCAGAACCATGTAATTCACCCAACTGTATTTCCTCAAGGAGGGAAGATTTGAGATTCAGCATTAAAAATCATTGTGATGTGGTTGCTGCGAACAGGGCATCTGCAGGTACCAGAAAAATCTATTTATGACTTTTTATAAATGTATTATGTTTTAATGCCAAATTTAAGACCAATTGTGTATCAGAGCAGTAAATGTGAACCTTATGTCTTTATATTTGTATATATAGACTATATTAAAAAAAAACTTAACAAGCAGTCATTACAAATATTTCTGTAAATTAAAATTCTGATTTGATACCAAAAAGATATAAAATGTCAGGGTGAAATTAAAGCTGGAGTAGCAAATTATTTCATAAGCAAATACCCCAGATACCCTGTGCATAAGACACATTATGTGTTTTTTATTATTATAAATGTTACGTGGCCATTTTTGGATATGTTAGAATTTGAATACTATGAGTAAATTTTTGGTTATTAGTATTGTGTTTTTTGTAGCCCAGAATTCCTACAGAGGAATGCAGTTCCTCAGCCAGCAGCACGTGTCACAGGAACCAAACAGCTTTACCCAAAACCTTCTAGAGTAAGGTTAGTGTCTCAGTTGGTACACACACACACGCACACGCACACACACACACACACACACACCCACACACATTTTTTTTCACATCTAGTCAATACAAAACACTCACACGACTATAAATGCACGCACCTTCTGGTTGTCTCACACTCAGGCCTCACTCTCGCGCAGTCATTCATAAACAAATACTATGTTGTCAACCATTTACAGGGGCACCACGGTTCAGCACATTTTCAGTCTCACAAAAACCAAACAAAGTTCAGGCACAAAGTCACTTGGAATTGAGTTACAACCAAACAAAAACCCCGCACTCACCGAAACTACCACACCAACCAACCAACTAAACAGAGGGAATGTGTAAGAATGATAATCATGACAGACGACAAAAAAACTAATCAAAAACCTAAAAAGTCTACAAGGAAAAAATCCTAATATATCCATATTTGATGGACAACAGGCTAATTTAGCTCTTAGCATCGAAGCTTTTAGAGGACTTAAAAAAAACAGCATGTCATGATAATCAATTACTTACAGATGCTGAGGTAAAGTGACAGATATTGATCAGTGTTTGCAAGGATTAAAAACCAGGACAAAATAATAAGAGGAAACTCACAACGCACCAAACACAGTTCATGGTCGCCACAGTAACCCGCCATGCAGTTGAGCATGGTGAATCAAGGCAACGGCCCAAAAAATAAAAATTGCTAATGGCAACCATCACAGGCAATATCGCCACAGCAACCAACACAGCCCAATTAACTTACAACGCAGTGAGAAGGAGGGGGGGGAGGTTTTAGTGGTTGCTAGGCAACCGTAGCCATAGCGACGCACGTCTCCACGATATATGTACGGACGGGACGGTCTTGAGAGTGATGTGATGTTTTGTTCAGGAAAAATGGCATGTGGCACAGCACAAAAACAATAAATGAAAAGTAAAACAAAAAATTAATGACGAACAGCACCCTGTGACAGAACACTGGTTAGACAGAACATTTGAGCAGAGTAAAAATCTACTTCTCTACAACTGTCCCTGCATAAAAAGAAGAAGACCCTTTAACACAATGTATTTCAAACTGATGGTGTTTTCAGAGTGCTGCCACCTCATTAAAGTTAATCTACTGTAGGTTTATTGACTTCTTCAGCTCCACATGAAAGACAGCCATTTACTAAGTACTGAGCCCCCAATTACATCCACTCTGTCTCTTTAACTTCGAGACACATTCCCAGCTGTCTATCAATCCCTCCCCAAGCCCTGCTCCTCTCCTTAAATATGTCAATTAACAATAACTCACCTCCTTCAGTAAGGCCTGTTGGCATCCTTGGGCCTCTTCAGCTGCACCTTCAGTCTCTTCATGCCGATCTGGAAGCCATTCATGGCCTGGATGGCAGTCTGGGCGCTGGAAGGGTTGTCAAAACTCACAAAGCCTGAGGAGGAAGTCACAGAAAAAAAGAATCAAACACAAACATTCATGGAGCGGCAATGGCGACAAAAATGTTGGGGGGGAAAGCAGTAAAAGTGACTAAAGCTTAAATTACTTGTGTGCTGAAAACCGTGAGGCGACATTAACCATCACAGTGACTCACCAAAGCATTTACTCTGGTTGGTGGCGCGGTCAACAAAGACCTTTGCCGAGATTACGTTTCCGAAAGGCAGGAACATCTGCAGTATTTCAGAGTCGGTGAACTCCTGTGGCAGGTGGTAGATGAAGATGTTACAGCCCTCAGGACCTGTACACAAATAGAGGAGAGCCACAACGACACAGATGTGACTTGACATGACATGACAACTTGGGCTATCAGTGAAAACTGCAGTGTTGAGGAATCAAATTGCTAAAGTAAGTGCGAGTAACACGATGTGCAACAATTATAACACATTTTATTTGTAGAGCCCTTTTCTGAGGGGTGGTTTACTTGGCAAGTCAGTTAAGTAAAAAGCAAAACTAAAAAACTAAAAGAATACATGTGCAGAACAGTAAAATAGAGCAGTACATAAAACCAAAGTTGTTTTTTAAAGGAATAGTTTGACTCTTTTCTTGCAGAGAATTAGATTGATACCACTCTCATGTTTGTACAGTAAATATGAATCTACAGCCAGCAGTTGGTTATATTAACTTTGCATACAACCTGGAAACTGGGGGAAACAACTAGCCTAGCTCTGTCCTAAAGTAATCAAATCTGCCTACCTTCTTAGATGGCCAAACCAGTGAGGTTTTCTGAAGTATAGATAACTTCACAATACTTTAGATTTTTTACTGACTTTATCTTAACTGTGATAAATTATATAATCAAGCAAGTTCAAAAAGTCTGCTAATACATTTTCATATCATACAGAAATGAATAGAAATCAACAGATACCAAGAATGGCAGCAAAACTACAGTCAACTTTTTAAAACAGAGCAGCACTGTTTGCAAAATGGTTCTCTGTGATGTAAAGTATCTGTGACATGTGGTAAATCAGCTAAAACATGAAAAACCATTGGAATGTATTTCCACATCTGTGCAAAGCTCTTTGAGTTTACCTTCTCGTTGCTGCAGCTGTTGCGGTTGCTGCGGCTGCTGAGCCACGAGCGTGGGCTGGTGGGGGAATGGCTGTCCCACCAGGCTGTAGGCAGCAGGGTAGGTGGCTGATGGAGAGGAGGAGCAGGTGAGCAGAGAGCAGCAGTGAGGCAGGCAGAGACCGCAAACTAATCACTTTTTCCTCAAAACAACATCTGACGGAGCTGCATTCCCACCTACAGATTTGCTAAAACTGGGTGATGTTTTGCATATAGTTTGTGATGCATGACTCATTCTATGGCACCTCAGGTTATTTACATTTTGTAATATATGTGCATGTTTTGACTTTGGATATAAATTTCTACTTTACACATGCAGTGTTGGGTGGTCGGAGAGTACAAAGATAGCTGCTGTTTTGCATTCTAGTTTCAAAGATTCAAAGGTTATTTCTAGGAACTAAAACAAAAAAAATTGAGGTCCACTAGTCAAATTATATGTGAAATGTATCAAAATTTGTGAGAATAATTGTTTCTATGTACATGTGAAATCAAATTAAACTTGATAAATTATCAGTAGCATCGGTACATACTGATGCATTTCTATAAATAAATGGCAATTTATGTCACATCATATGCCGTTATATAAATAATAATACTGAGACTGCGAGGCTCACCTGTATAGTGCTGCATGCCTGCATAAGCTTGTTGCAGGGGGTCCAGGACAGGACTCTGAGCTGTGGCAGAGTAAACACATTGTCACCAACAGCTCTATGCACACACACAAAACAAAATCCTAAATGCTATTTGGGGTACATCAGCACGCTCCAAGTAACATTTTGTGCTTTAGTTTTCATTTCATTTCCTCTTTATTAAACCTTTGCTGTTGCACATCAAAACAGGAAGCCTGTGAATCCGTGGAAGAACATTGTATGACAGAAATCCACAGTTACTCTTTACTTTCTAGCGAAGCTGCTGTGGAGGATGTTATGGCTATACCTTGATAAGCATGAACCCCGTTGGTGTACAGGGCTTCGGTTGCTGATTGGCCATTGGGTGGAGCTGGCACAGAGGCGTAGCTGATTGGTGGAGGCAGGGCAGGAACAGGTGTGGCTGCCATGGAGGGTGGTGTGCTGGTACCTACAGACATTTTTTAAGCATACCTATTTATTAAGAAATTCAATCAACAGCATAATAGAGGCAAAGAAGAGAGAATTACAGATTGGTACTAAAACGACTAGTACATTTATACATTTTAATTATTTGATTGTCATTTTTGATTATTGATTTTGTCATTTATCAAATACCAAGAGTAGGAATCCACAGCCAGGCTAGCGGCTCCGAGAGGCTGTTTTTGGAACAGCAGAGCTTTTTAACATCAGCATGCTAATATACTCACAGTAACAATGCTAACATGCCAAAGTTCAAAGGTACCCTGTGGAGTTTCTGATCTCTAGTAGCCCTATGTGCATGCACATTCTTGCCAGTGGTTTCACACTATCCTACTGATCTATATGTGGCGGTATGACACGATGCTATGCTTATATATTAAAATTTAAATTAAAAGCCTAGTCCCAATTAGACACATGCCTCTTTTACTGGCCTAGTGTGGCTACAAGTTTTTGACAAATAAACGCAGGTCTCACGCAGGTTTTTATAGAAGTTCTCTGTATTAAGCCTCCTAAAGGCCACCGGGTAACCTGCTTGAGCTAGGTCTAAGCTGCTTTGATCGCACATACAAATATATATGTTAAAGTTTTTTTTTTTCAGTATGGAGTAAGTATTAGTCTTTCAGATTTACCAGCATGGTAAACAAGAGAGACGAAAGGCGACCATTAAGTCTGAATATGTGTCCATTCTTTGATTATTTCTTTTCCTTTAGTCTGTATGGATCCACCGATCAAAAGAATCAAAACTTTTTTTCATAAAAAATTTATCCAAGTTGAAATAACTATGGTAACATTTGGCTTTCATCCCTAAGGTAGCCTCTCTCTCTCTCTCTCTCTCTCTCTGTGCATGATGTTGGCCTAGTTGCGCTGTCTCTCTGAGCTAGATCAAATGAATGATTCATTATTGATATGTTATTTAATAGCCTCATTTTTATTAAGTAAGTAATAAAGTCATATTCATACTGACTGAAATAAACAATTTGATAGTAGCCTATTTCCCATCTTTGCTGAGCAAGAGTTTTGGGCGTAAGGAAAGACATGTCCCATATAAACTCTTGTCCCAAATACAGGCAGGGTCAGTTTACTGATTGAAGCAAATAGAAGCCCAACTCTTCAACAACCACATTTAAGAAATCTTTATGAAAAATGTATTTTTTTTATTTTAATACAATGAATATTGACTGATATATGTTATAAAATTTCAACTCTCTTATATCTATCTTGGTATCACCAGAATCAATCTGGCTATAGACTATCCAAGTACTTGCAGGTACTAATAACTCACTCACCATTTTACTGTCTTTTCCATCTCAAATGTAAAAGATAACACGGCAAACATCATGACAGACTGAAGAAGAAAAAAACTACAAAATAGATGTTTGTTATTTTGTCCTCTTAGGTCCACCTCTCCTTGTCTGTCTGTCTCATATTTCAAGCAGAAATCTAATCAAGGCCAGCCGGGGCCAGACATCCCTGCCTCTCATTACCTGAGGAGGGGGTGATGGATGCAATCGGCGTGGCAATGATGCTGCTGGGGTTGAGGGCAGCGAGCTGCTGCATCTGAACCGCCGCCACCGTGGCAACAGGAGATAGGTAGGCCGACTGCGCCACCAGGGCCTGCTGCTGCATCAACTGGAGGACAGAGAGAAAGAGAGGTTGTGATTGAGAGGAGAGGAGAGAGGAAGTCAGGAGATTCTGTGTTTAGAGTATGGAGTATGCTTAGAGGGATCTGTCTGTGGTTTTGTGTGTAGAGGGCAGGTTGTATGTGTTTTCTGAGTGTAATCTAAGGCTTGTAAAGTAGGAAATCACCAGAAAACCTTTAAAAAATAACGGGATCCAGTCATAAAAATCGACCATGTTTAATAATTGCAATGGCTCCAGTCTGAACCTCAATGAGTCGATATATATTATTATAAGGCCACATTGCTGACCAGCTGTCCTTGGTTACCCGCTCTGTTTTTGCAGACCAGTCCGGGCGCTTCATGATCTTCATAATCAATATTGTGGCCAAATCAGGGTAATAACTGGTCTTAACATCATACAGTGGGCTCTGTGTCTGGGCTGTAAAGGTGTAGTCATAATTATTGCTTTTGAGTAGTTTTAATTGTACCTGCACTTTCTGAAAAGTATCCTTTCAGTAGGCAATTTTATTTTGGGTTTTAGTTTAACTTTTTACTGAAGTATAGAACGTCGCTACAGATCAACACATTCATTACGACTGAAAACACTGTTAGGCCTCCTTAAGCAGCACAAATTGAACAACTGTAAATGAGCCAAATCAGAAACCATTTGCAGTAAATGGTCAATTAGCAATGACGAGAGCAGTAATGTGGCTTTACTCTACATTGTAAACTGCAATTTTTCCATTTCAAATCATCTAGTATGACATTATAACTCTTCTATTAGATCATGTCAAGGTTTGCTTACCAAAAACTTAATGTTGTGTCTTTGCTTTATATTTTGAGTCAAATATTTTTCACTTTTGGTCACATCAGCTTTTACATTGCACATCAGTTAATTCACAGCTTCCCAACTATTTTTGCACCTCAGTCTGTTTTTCTGTTGACAATCTTATTGTGGATCAACTACCAATTGGTTGAAGGTAGAGTTTGTGTTTCTTAAGATATGTGTCTTTGTGTGTGTGGGTTTTTCCTCACAGCCTGCGTGTAGGCGTTGTAAGCCCCAAGGTGCAGGGTCATGGGACTGATGACTCCCAGCTGAGAGGCCACCTGCTGCATTCGCCGGAGCCCTCGCTCCTTCTCCGAATCGGCAAACTTCACCACCAGGCTGGACGAGGCACCCTGCGGAGGAAATGGGGGGAGAAAATTTTTAATTCATAACTGCATCATTCTGACACTTTTTCGTCATCAGAAAGAATATGACCTCCGTGAGGTTAAAACAGGTAATAATGCACTGGCTGTCCTGGTGATCTAAGGGTCTGAGACGCTGACCATATAATCACAAGGTCATCGTGGTTCAAGACCAGGGATCTATAATGTCTGCTATCAAATAATGGCAAGAACATTTAAAAACACACAAAACAAAACAAAACAAAAAATATATAAATATAAATATAATGTAAAAAGTTGTAGGCGATTTTAGCTTTAAAAAGTTTACAATATGTTAGTTACTAGACTAAAAAAAAAAAGTAATAGAAATTAAAACATATGTATACATTTAAATATCTGTTTTTCACATGAAGTTAGTTGTTCTTTGTTGACCTGCACCAAACCAATCAGTTTCAGCAGAAAAAAAGATATTTCACAAAAACGTTGTCTTCTATTGTGTGTGTGTGTGTGTGTGTGTGTGTGTGTCTGTCTGTGTCTGTCTGTGTGTGTGTGTCTGTGTGTGTGTGTGTGTCTGTGTGTGTGTGTGTGTGTGTGTGTGTGTGTGTGTGTGTGTGTGTGTGTGTGTGTGTGTGTGTGTGTGTGTGTGTGTGTGTGTGTGTGTCTGTGGAGGAGGGGGACAGAAAAGAGAAGTGTTGACTATTAGCTGAGTCACCGTGTTGAGTGTCTCAATGACTGGATTTGGGAGCATCTAAATGCGTGCATATTAGAGTATGTGTGTGTGACCATGTGTTTCTGTGTGTGGGTTCGTGTTTGTGTGTGTGTGTGTGTAGGCGGGGACTCACTGGTAAAGTACGACTCCCATGCAGTGCGTTTATGGCGGCCTGGGCCTCTGCGTTGCTCTGGTACTTTACAAATGCACACCCTACATGAAATGACACACCATTAAATGTGGCTTCACAAAGACACACAGACTCACACACACACACAGAATACAGAAGCTACTTCCCTTTAAAAATACATTAGGAGCCTTTTTAAATCTAGTGCTTCATCAGTTACAGTGGCATCATTAAACATGGTCCACAAGACATTCATTGCTTCATCAATCACAGTCTGTAAACCACAAAACGCATCATTAGCCATGACCCATAAAACCTTTTGCACCATTAGTCATGCCTCATGCAACAAACGCAGAAAAATCTAGCATCTGTGTTTGAACTGTCGCCGGACTTTGATTTACATGGCAAATATCATTAGCATTGTTGTTAGTGACAACAGTAATTTACATTCACATGCTGGCAATGTGCTGGAGGCTAAATTCTCTGGGCTGGCTAAAAATACAAACAGTTAAACAAAGTCAATCTCACGTTTACTGTCACAACCAGGCCTTTGTTTGCAATACGTTCATACTTATATACTATAAAAAGCTAAAGGAAACTAAGGGTTAAGTGTGTTTTGGAAATAGCGGCGGGTAAAGCTTAGCAAAATCATCTTAGTGCCGACCATTTTATTCACTGGGACACGTGTGATTATTTAGTGATGAGGAATTTAGGTAGTCTAATCACCCTGGGTAATTTAAATCAGATGATCTGTTAAATCTTATTGGATCCATTGGAGTATAGGACATTTTAAATGTGTGTATAAATGCATGAATGGCAAGCTACCAGACTATTTACAGGTGTTTGAGTGTACTGCAGTATGCAGCATATAACATTAAGCATAGCCAAAATTCATAGATGAGGCTTTTTTGGATCTAAATCCTTTAAATTTGTGGGACTAAAATTTGGATGATGTGAGATGCTCAGAATCTATTTCAGTTTTTAAACACAGGTGTTTTCATTCAAAGAACTGGGGAGAAGAGAGATGGTTAAATGTACATAGTATTTTGGTAAAAATTGTATCTCTGTGTCAACTTTCACATACGTCTGTAATGTAACAGAGACAGCAGTCTTTAGGCCAGGACCACCGTAAGTTTTATCCTGTGTCAACAATGCTTTTGTGTTATATGCTATTTATTTTGTATATTGTTTATCCAATGTTCCACATTGGACTGAACCGATTTTGTTGTGGTTCGACGTGACATTACCTTTGCTGGTGCCATCGGGCCCACGGAGCACCGTGCACTCCTCTATGCTGCCAAACGGCTCGAACATCTTTCTCACATCAGTGTCCGTCTGCTGTTTTCCCAGCATACCCACAAACAACTTCCTGTCTTCTAAGGGGAAGGAGATCGCCAAGATGGGAGAAAGACAACAGGATAATGCGTGGAGAATGTGAGTGAGTTTACAGAGGGAAAAAGCAGGAGTAAATGTTTCATGGGGCAGGTGACACAGGCAGTGAAAAGGGAGGGAAAAGGGAGAAGTGCCATGTCACCATACATGCATGAGTAACAAAGAACAACAGTGTAATAAGAAGCTACAAAACGAGGATGGACATCAGCCTGCAATGCTTCAGAGGGCCACCAGAGTGCAGTAACATGAACATCACAACAAACAAACAGCATCTGGCGGTGACTCAAATGTTTGTCACCCTCTGTGCTGTCAGAGAAGCTGCTCCGTCTGTCCCTGTCTGCAAAGGATCAGACCAGTGTTTCTGCATGTTTTAGCCCATCCATTACAAATCACATGCACCTTGCATTCCTGCAGACTATTCTCCAAAGCATACCAAAGATTTATCGATTTTAACCTAGATTTTTCCTAACATTCAGGATGCCATTTATTTCCCATCCATTTTAATATGGTATAAAAAAATCAAATGTCAAGCGACTTCAGTCAATCAAAGTGAACATGTCATTATCTTTATTGTTTTGCTCCATTAATGCAATTGCTACATGACATTGCGGTTGAAAATGTGGTTTGATTAGAAAAAGACAAACAGACAAATCAAACAATGAATGAAAGGCCTATTAATAAAAAAGAATAAAGGCATGATGCTTTAAGTCTTTGGAAACAACGTCAAGTGCGCAAATGTTGAGAAGTGGGTGAAAATGAACCGATTAGGTGACTGACTGATTAGATGTCAGGGAAGAAGGATCTTCAGTGGCATTTGTAAAAACTGCTGTGCCAATCCAGCAGTGTAGCACACTTGTGGTATTTGAAGCATGCAGCGCCAAGGCTGTGCACAGTGTGTGATATACAGGTGTCGTTTGACAGCAACACAACATCCATTTTAACAGGTGATCAAATTTAATACTGAAACTTGTTTACGTGCTTTTGTTAAAACAAAAGTCTCCTGGTGGCATGATAAATCCTGCATATTTTCTATGCAAAATGTTATTGTTGTTGCAGTTGATTGTTTCTAGAAATGTCCGTAATCTTACCCTGATATTTTCTTGATTCTGGTGGTGTCATTTTGAGATTTTGTCAGATTCTTAAGAACTGTAGCTCTTTCACTGTGTTTCGTATGGATGCAAGATGACTTGTTAAGATGGACATTTTGGGTCGTGTACACAGTGAAGGCGTTGTTTAAACAGGTGCCGTGTTACTGGGTGGGGACAGGTGTCTCTTACCCCCTCTGCTCTCGCTGTCCGCCGGCTTCACTTGGATTGGACGGTTCATCTGGAAAGACAGAGGCCAAGGGGCACGTCAGTTTAAATAAAGGACAGGGGTGGTGATCATTAACACAGGATACTTAAATGACTGCCTGTCTACCCTGCCACTTAAAAATGTGGCCACTACTGTCTTGGAAACTGCAAAAGATTCATATTGTTCATATGCACTGGAGCCATGTAACCCATCTAGAAATGCTATTAATGCTGTAATATGATGTAATAGTGACATATAAGTGAATGTATGGATGTTTTGTGAATTTGGCCTGCGCTCCAGCCTCCTATGTCACCCTCCAATTTCTCCCCTTTCCGTTTTAATGCCAACTCTACTCCAGCAGACCACGGCTGACACCGATATGTGTGATATTACATTCACAGTGTCATACAGTCTCTCTCTGTCTCTCTCCCCGCCTCCTCTCTCAGAATCTGCTTTAATCCTGCCGTCTATCGTTCCTTCTCCCCCTATCACACAAAACCAGGAAAAGCACACACCCACGCAGGATTGGGGAAGTGATAAGATTAAGCACACTCGCCGGCTAATCTGGATTACAGGAGCACACAGCATCAGAATAGCAAGAGATTCTGAGCCTGACAGAGAGACACAGACGGAGGTATACAGGGTTAGAAAGGAAGGAATAATATCTGAAAAAAACAAACAAAGATTTAAAGAATGACATAGAGAAAGGAGAGCACACACAACATAGAAAGGATTAGGTGACCTTTTCATAATTCAGTAAAAGACATGCTGCTGAAATGCCCTTTTTCCCCTTTTCTTCTCCACAATCTTCCCCACTATTAAACAAAACCCCTATATGAAATAGTGCACACATCAGTGCCTCTGCGCCTCGTCTTTCAAATGTATAGGACACGAGAACGGTGAAAGGAGGTATTGAATGAAATAAAGAAAAAAAGGAACAAGAGAGGGCAAACGGAGAAGGGTGGGATTGAGAGGGATTGAGTGGAAGGAAAGGAGCATATGGAGGAAAGATGGAGGTGGGGGATGTGTGTGTGTGTGTGTGTGTGTGTGTGTGTGTGTGTGTGTGTGTGTGTGTGTGTGTGTGAGAAAGGGTGGAGGAGGAGGAGGACGGAGGGTGATATCGGTTAGTAGTCGAGGTGAGAGCAACAGATTGACACTCTGTTAACTGTGGCTTAATGAAGGTCTTAATTATGGAGCTGGTGACATTTCAACCAGTCACTGATCCTGTGTCACTGATTGATCAGCTGTGATCGGTCACCTGGAGACACTATTGATCTGTGCCGCGGTCGCGCTCCGCTGCCACCATACCAAAACCACCAGCTGAAATATCATCAACACCTGCTGCAGAGGGCCCCTGTGTCTCCTCATTGAGAACGTCCAATTGATTGCACCAATTAACAGAATGACAGAGGAGATGGAGGGGCAAGGTCTCAAAACCATCTACAGCAGTCAGTGAATAGTAATTTCTGTTTAAATTATAGTTAGGGTTTTGTCCTTACATGAAATACCTTTAAAATGTTTCTGTTGTGAAGATAACATTGTCCTGACTGACGCTAAAATTCATCTACTCGTTGTGTTATAAGGTGCTTTGGTTGAAAGCTCACTTATGTTATTATGAAAGGGTCCATCATAGTCTTTTATTCACTGTTTACCACTAAACAAATCACTTGTGCTCCTGAAGTAGAGTGCAACAACATGCAATATTATTTACTACTGTGCAGTACTATATTTACTCTATACCTTACATTTGCCTGTACATTATTTTGCTGTCCATTTACATTACACATTTACATTAATCTCTCTCGTCTCTCTTTGTCACATTTACATATAAAATTATAATGCTAACATCTTTTTGATCCACTTAATTTGAAATCTTTTTGAAGGTAGAGCTGAAAGTATTTTTGAAAATAAAAAATGTGTGTACACGGAGGCAAACAAGGCAGCTTTAAACTGTTGTTGGGGAGCTGATGGCTAAAGATATATCATTACTGATCAGATATGGCAATTGGGACAGTTTTCTTTTAACCACACCAAACATATATGTTTAGATGTGGTCATATAGATCATGGGATGTGACATCCAGTATAACCATGATTATTTCACATGCACCAATTTCTGTAAGGGGGGTGGGTTCGCACCCAGTTTTCACCTAATGTGTGTACTGTAAAGTGCACCTCTGTTCGCTAAAGGTGTCCTTGGGTTGCTTATGGCTCTTTGTACATGATATACACTGAGAGCAATATACATAGACAAATACCAACCATCTACAATAGAGCCAGACTCGGTTAATTTTCTAATGGTATGATCAAATATAATGCCAAGTGAAATACGTTGACTAATTTTAATTTTAAGAGTTGTGGTAAAGAATCAAAGCTGATGCTACAACCCCATGAGAATGGTTTAATGTGACATATTTGATCGATAACATGAATGACGGCTGTAAAAATCCCATGGCCCGTATTTCAGTGCAGGAAGACAAACAGCAAAGGCCATCGTGGCGGTGATAAGGAGAAGAAGCACAGCAGATGGCTCAGGAGATTGGAATTAGAATATACAAGAGGGAGAAACAGTGAGAAGTGGAGGCCATCAAGGCTGTGCCACTTCATATCAGCACGGCAACCGGCGCCGCTGCTCTGACGAAGACAGCGCTTTCGCATGACCATCGTCATAGCAACCCCCAGTGATGAGAACCCCACATCAGGTAAACAAGGTTGCCCTGAACGACGCGCGGAAGAGGCGGGTGAAAAACAAATGAGGAGGACAAAGGGTGCTTCTAGGTTGAGAGATAGCTGGGATTATGTGTGTGTGTGTGGGGGGGGGGGGGGGGGGGGGGGGGGGGGGGGGGGGACAGAAGGAGAGGAGAAAATTAAAGACACCGAACAAAAGCAAAAAAAAAAAAAAAGGATGACGGAGGGAGCCTGTTGAATGTTGGCACTGCCTAGAGAGCAGATGCAGAAGCAGGAAGAAAAATATCTCCCTCTAAGCCTAAACCATAAACGTACACACTTTACAGTAGTTTGCTCTCTCTCCTCCTCCTTCTGTTGATCCCCTCCCATCCCCTTTCTCTCTTAGGCTTGTTTACAAAAACAGTCCCAAACTGTGCACAGACAAAAACCTGCCTGATCAACCAGTGTGTTTCAGCTATTTGATTTTTTTTCTCCCCCTGCGCTCCGTCTTCAAACACACAGCGCAGATATGACATACAATAATCTTCCGACTAAACACACATTCATTGTTACCCCACACACACACATACACGCTGTCTGCCCCTGTCGGTCACAGCAACATGAGCACACACACTTAATCTTTTCGCTCGGTGATGCCGTGGGGGATTTTGCAAGGATTATGAGATATTAAATCCATAGATTATCCAATCAAATCACAGCTCGACCCTTTTTGCCATAATGCATGACCCCCCATAAACATCACCAACACACTGAAGACTGGCACTCACTCTCATGTAAATGCATTTTCATCTACTACAGCAACGTAAATGTGTTTTAGATAGAGGATCGTTTACAGTCAGAGTGTATTGATGTGTATTGTGTAAGCGTATTGATGATTATATATTTCTCTCCTTTCTATTTGGACCTGTAGAGCAGATGATAATTGCTATACTCTCAGCTCAACGCAGCCTGTGTTGTTAAGTCTACATAGCAGTCTGCTGCTGTGTGAGGGTGACACATTTCTGTCGCCTGTTTTCTCTCCAATTTCAATCCATTCGGCTCATCTGCACTGAAAAGCAGCCACTCTGAAGGGTAAATATATCAGCAGAGACCATCTCCCCGGTTCTTTCAAGAACATTTACAGCAGGGAGGCAGAGTTGTGGGGGGTAGGGGTGTGTGTGTAGGTGGGTGGGGCGGGGAGGGGGGGGCACAAAGACAATTTTCCGTCTTTGCCTCCCCTCCGCTCCATCACACAGCGCTGGTCATTGCATCGTGCCGGTCGCCTAGCAACCTGGCATCCCTGGTCCCCGCCGTCTCCAGGCAACGAGACCTGCGACCGTAATCAACCTGCTGCCTCCCGCCTCTCCCCTCTCCCTGTTCCTCTCCTGTCTCTGCTGCTTTTGCTCCCTCTGCTTCTCCATCCACCTCCTCTTTGCAAATGTAGTTACGCTGGGACACACTTGTGAATTCAACCGGGGGAAAAGAACAAACACAGGTGAAAATTGGTATTTTCACAGGCAAAAAAAAAAAAAAGAACAAAAAAAGGGAGATTAATAGACGTGGATGAGTGTGAGCTCACACAAAGAGTTGGAACAAAGCGACCGAGGCAGGGACAAAACAGCAGAGATGCACAAGTACGGTCTGTTAATGTTTCCACACGTGGATGCACACACAGATGCGCATACACATGGGCGGGCAGGCCCACAGAGCAGAGAGAAACTCTACCTTCTCCTGAATTCAGCCAGTCGCTAAATCAATCAAACGCAAAGAGACTGACAGTACAACCCTTGTACAGTTCAATAATATTTAATCAATGATCCAGTCATCAGTGTCAAAGCTGCTTCCCACTGTTGTCTCCCACTCCTACAGGGTTCACTAGTCTGTCCAATATCGAGACAAAGCAGACAGCTCATGAAGCTGACATTCAGCCTTTTTGTCAGATAGCCAACAAAAATCCTTCAAAGTGGAGAAACTGAATATCAAAGAGTAAACTTCTAACAACACTCAAGCTGACTCTCAATTGTTTTGTCTCTTCTGACTGTTAAATATTCATGTCAAGTTTTGTTTGACTCGAATCAGTGGAGCAGAAGGGGAAAAGAACTGAATCACGGACATATTTCTGTGTGTGTGTGGAACAGATAGGGTCCATGTCCTACTTTTCTTTTTTTTTGTACTTTTTTAATTCGGGCATGGTTACACGCTTTATCTCCACCGTAGTCCAGTGTATATGTAGTTCAAAGAGCCTAATGAGTTTTGTGACAACGGCCTCTACACACTTTCGTGTGTGTTTGCCTGCCATGCGCACACACACACGCTCCCTTACCCACCAAAACACACTATTTCTCAGTAACAGATGTCTGTATTTAAGCTGATAAACACGCTGCCTCAATGCACTTCCAACCCCCCCTCACCCTTACCGCCACCCACTGTTCATTATGTCAAACTTTCATTCATCTCTTTCTCCCCTCCCCCCAACCTCTCTTATTGTCTCCCTCCCATCCTTAATTTATCCAATTTCTCTCTAGTTCACACCCATTTATCACCTCTATAATTCCAATCTGCATTCATCATTACAGTCGCCCCAGAGTGACGTACAGAGGACGGGTCCTTTTTTTGTTGTCAGTCAGTGCCGCCTGTCATGCGTCGTCCCCGTCGCTTATTGATATGCATGGATATGTAAATGAATCGATGCATGAATGCACACTTACTTTCAGATAGATTCATCAAGTGAACATATTCTCTCTGAGGCGCGCTAATTGCTATCATCATCAGCCCCACGACTCACTGACATCAAGACATGGCTACAGTACATATAGAGGCACTGCTTTATCTCCTTATTGTCAAATACATAAAATAACATGCTTAGCAGGCTCATGTTCAGCGTGTTTCAGGGCCTCAATGAACCAAATCTGAGCATCTACTTTGTGCTTTGGTCATATTTTCTGCCACATGTTGCACATTAAATATCAGTTTATCACTTTATTTACTATAAAAAAAGTGACTAAATTGCAGAGACAAAATATGTCTACAGTGCTAACAGGCACACAAGACTGTTAACATGTGCTACAGCAGAACGTTTGCTCAGACATTAAGGGCACAACATTGTGGCACTACAACTTCCTATCTCATATCCTGTGTAAAAAGCCTGGGCTATATTTAGCATATGCATTTATTTCAGACTATTGATAAAACCCCCTGTCTGCTCCCTCTGAGTCCTTATGGCTGAGTAAATGTCAGGCTTAGTCAGACGTTCCACTCAAAGAGGCTCTTTCCTCTGGTATGGGCAGCTTAAATACAGAAGGCCTCGCAGCTCAGATTTTACCCCGCACACACACGGCAGGCAGTGAATGAAGAAACCTGAGAGGAGCCTATAATAAACCCAACAACTTCCACTCATCCATATCTTTGGATGTGTGCTCTCCACGGAAACACGTGCACACAAAAGCAAACAGACATTTACACACAGCCGTGCACACACACACACACATTAGCACACACACCCTTCATTAAACTGTGTTAGTGCGAACACCTGCCCTCCCTTCCCCCGCTGAACATGCAAATATACACCAAACACACACACAGCTACTTTTCTCACTTGGGCACAGTCACACTATTAAATACTTATTGCATTTAAAATTAACCGTGAGGCATTGTTGCAAATATTAATTCAAGTAAGTGAGTGTTATGAGGGGCACTGTATTGTGTCTCTACTGAAGCAGAAATGACTTTCAGGACTACAACTGACAATTGATTTCCTTATTGATCAAACAAAGGGTTAGACATTTTGGGAAATGCACAAATTATCTTTCTTGCCGAGAGTTAGATGAAAAGATTGACATCGACTGATGCAACAGTCAGCAGCCTGTTAATTTAACTTAGCATAAAGACTGGAAACAGTGGTAAAGAGCTAGCCTGACTCTTAAACAAACAGGATATAAGGTGTTAATCATAGAGCTTTAGAGGTGCTGGTAAGTGGATTTTGTTACCTCTGAAAAGAGCCAGGCTAGCTAGCTGTTTTATCCTGTTTCCAGTCTTTATGCCAAACTAAGTCAGCTGGCTGCTGCCTGCAGCTTCATATTTAGCATTCAGACATGAGAGTGTATCAATCCTCTCATCTAACTCTCGGCAAGAAAGCAAATAAGCAAATTTCCCAAAATGTCATGCTTTCCCTTTAACCTATTGATTATTTTTTCAGCTAATCAGTTGGTAATTTGGTCTCTAAAATGCCAGAAAATAGAAAAGAAAATACCGAAGTTCCCAAAGCCCATGGAGGCTGATTAGTGTTTATGTTGATTATGTCAAATAATTTAAACTCTAATGACCTTATTTATTTAAGTTGTTGAAATATAAAAATGTAAGTTTGGTTCTGGAGGTTGCTCTGTAAAATGGCTTCCTTTAATGTGGCATAACAAGATGTTATTGTCTCTAAGAGCCTCACAAAGGCTGACTTGGCCAGACAAACAGAGATAAAGCGATAAGAACAGAGGGGTCAAGAGTACAAGATGTCCAAGAAGTAGGATTGAATGCAAGCACAGCTCAGGAGTGACTCTTTCCTCTTCTCAACCTCTATTTCCACACGTAGACTCTCTCAGAGTGAATCTGGTTTATTGCTCCAGTCTATTTTTCCCCCTTTCCTAACTTCTAACAGCACTCTCTCACTTTCTTTCCTCGCTTTCGGCTGAATGTGCTTTTGACACTCTTTCTCCCCCTCTCACTTAAAGACGGACTCTCTCACCTGAAATTAAACACAAGACCAGGTGCCACACTGAAACAACCATCTGTTCGCCCCTGCCTGACTTCTTTCTCTATTTCTTTCTTTCTTTTCTTTTCTTCTTTTCCATTGTAAGCAGGTAGAAAAATCAGTAAAATAGCAAGGACGGGGGGAAAAACCTTAAGATCGAGTGTTACTTTGCAGAGAGAGCTGAGTGTTAATGACATCCTTCGCTTTCTCTACATTCAGGTGTGCTTTCATTCAAGCTCTCTCCCCTCAGTCCTATAATTGCTTTCATGTTATTTCTTTTGTATCACCCCGGCCATGAGATGCCAAAGTTAATTATTCTTTGGCAGTGCAGGTGCAATTAGATGACAATTACACCACAGCTGGTAGCAGGGGTGGGAAGCAGTTCTTGTCCGTGTAGGCGTGTATGGAGCTAATAAGATGGTTTTTGTCTTTTTTTTCTTTTGACAAGGGAGGGGGAGGGCATGGAATGACTGAGGGAACACGGGAAGGTTTAGCTTGTTCCACACAGCTTATAGGTAAGAGGTTATGAAGAGGAGAGCCACTGGGGTAGAGACACAGGGGGCAGAGGGCTTTAGGCATGGGACATTGGGCCCTGCTGATCCCTTACGAGAGGTCAGGAAGGTCACGCTACAGTCATGCTAATAATTGGATTTCTTTTGTTGCCACCATAATAGCAGCCTGCTCCTATAAACTGTCTCTGCATCCCCCAGTAACCCCCTACCTGCCATTACAACAATATTCTGTTTTCAACAGTGCTGAAACAATCAAAAGTCAATATTTAACAATTGAATGATTGAGTAATTATTTATCAATATTTGACTGCTCAAGCTTCTCAAACTATTATGTTCATTAACTGACTAATTGTGTGTATGCCTATCACCATTTCCCAGAGTGCAAAGTGACGTCATGAAATGTATTGTTTTGTCCTACCAAAAAGTCAAAGATATTCAGGTTAATATCACATAAGACAAAGAAAAGCAGCAAATCCTCACATTTGAGAAGCTGGAACCAGTGAATGTTTTGCATTTTTGCTTGAAAAATTACTCAAACAATTAATCACAAATAACTGCTCATTAATTTTCTGATTAATGGTGATAAAAACTTGATTAATCCACCAATCTTTACATTTTCTAAGCAAACAAAAAACATCATTGGTGCCTAGAACTTGCTATTGGCCTTATTTGCTATCGACAGAGTCATCCATGCTGAAAATAATTGTTAGGTGCAGCTCTACACTGTCCACGTACTTCTTTACACTTCCCTTAAAAACTATAGTTATGAGCTGCCATTCAGCAAAGGGGGAAAAAAAGAAGTGAATGATGTAGATTACAACAAAAATAACCAAAAGGAAACAGGGGTAAAGCCTTGTTAGTAAAAGAGGAAGCAGCAGTAAGTCTGGGAGCACACTCTGTCTCAGTAATTCCTTGCCTTGTCGCCTTGTCTCTCATATACTCGGTTATTATAGAGACACGGCTGTCATGTCATATTTAGCTCTGGAAATGTCATTTGGCAGCACACCTGCTGCCTGGCTATGCTAATAAAGCTATGTTTAACTTTGATTAGAATTCAGAGGGAGAGATGGATAGAAAGAGAGTAGAGGAGGGTGGGGTGTGTGAGAGAAAGACGGAGACACAGAAAGGAAGGGAAACATCAGAGAGAATAAGAACTGGCAAAGTCACTCCAGCATTGAGCCTCATAGCTGTCTCTTTCGACCCGTGACATGTTGCGAGATGACTCATGCCTTGACTGGATGGATATGTCTGGATGCATCACATATGAAACATAAGAGGGAGAGCAGCCTCTGACCTTTATTGGAGCATATCAGACAAAGAGGGAAGTCAGGCCCGCATGTCAAACTTGGTTAATTTCCCGGTGTCACTGTGTGTCCACGTGTCTGTGTGGTGTGTTCAGATAGCCTAGCATGCTCGTTATTCTGCTCCCATTTATAAATACATGTGAGCTGTTGAGGATCTCGAAAAGACAGGGACACACTCACCCCTGGTAGTGTCTTCTGCTCGTGCAGTGCATTCTGGGCTTTGAGGGCGGACTCACGTGCACAATATGTCAGGAAGGCACATCCTTGAGAGAAAGACAAGCGGAGAAGATGTCTTTTTTTTATGTCATATGCTATGCATGATGTCAGAGTTGGCAGTGCCATGGTATTGTAACTTAATCTTATCTTGCCATTTACCCTGAAGGCCTGCAGGCAGAATCATGCTGCTGGAGATTATTGTCATTTTATAAATATGCCATTTGATATCTGTGCTTTGGTTTTATTCATCAACAGTTCTGAGCATGTGTTTAAAATGTCTAAAAAATACCCCCCGCCTTTAATAAGGCCGCCACCATTATTAATATGTATTTAAAGCTACATGAAACAGAGACAAAAAAATCGAATAAAAACAATGAGCAACTGTAATTTTGTTAAGCAGCACTCCCAGTAGCGCTGGAGAAGTATGGGATTATTAAATCCTAATACCTGGAGACTATTCAGACACAAGCAGTCTGAATAGGTATTTAATATCACGCTGGTCAGGCAAAATGTATGCAGTCCCACATAATAGAGAAAAGCCTTCATTAACCTTTAGGGCCCCCACAAATCATGAATATGTAAATGTATGCAGAATAGGTGTTATAGGTGTTACAGGACAGATACCACCTGGCCTATACGTCTCCCAAATGACTGATGCTTTATGTGGATTTATATAAGCCTTTGTTTTCCTGCGCTCAGATTTGCATTGGAAATGACAGTAGGGATCATTGTTTGGCTTAGATCATTCCATTCAGTTCCAGTCAATCTGTCAAACATCATTTTGAATGTGTTGAGACTTTATTTCCAAAATATGAGAAGCCTGTTCCCCATCTGACATACAGTAGTAGTAGTAGGTGACACTTAACTCTTACAAACTGACTGATATCGCCACATGAAACCTATTATGGGGCTGAGAAAATACTTTTTATGAGACTGATCTTAGACAACTACCTTTCTAATAATGACATATTAAAATATATATATATAAATATAATATATATATATTTTACGGTCTACAAATTTAGATTTTTAATTGTAGCATCCGGAAGTAGCCGTTGAAGAGAAACCTCCCAGCATGCACAAGGGGGTTGCAGGAACATGATTCTCATTTTAATGTGTGTTTCATTTGTGTTTTAAACCGAGCTCAACAATGTTTTTACTGTTTCCACATTTCAATTCTTGTTATAGATTAAGTTAGCGCCCCAATATGAGTGCCTGCAGTAGACTGATTAAGGTTCAACGGTGTGGACATTAATCTAAGAGTAGTTAGCTGCTCCTCTTGTCCTCAGTCAGGACCATAGACTGTATATAAGACCCTGGACTTCAAATTGCTCTTGATGAGGAGGCCATAGCTTGGAAAGCATGGCAGTGTGAAAATACAATGTGATATGCCCACATAAGATGTACCTCTTCTATGTGGGCATATCTAGAATGAAAAATGTTAAATAATTTACCCATTTATCCTAAAATGGTTTGCTTTGGCTTGGAAAATGTGAAGATTGGAAAATTCAGTGCGGTGTATGGAATTATGTTGATTCAACATGTACTTGTTGAATACTTAAAAATAGTGTGAATCATTACCTCATTTTCAAAGATTTGAGTGGGGTTAATCAATATTTTAATCAATCCATGACTAAAATATTAATTATTTAGTCAGTCCACGGCTAAAACATTCAAAAACGCGAGGCTACAAACCTTTCACCAACCGTGAATCAGATGTCTTGGTTACCTCAGTGGTGCTAAACATGAGAAGCTCCAGAGGGACAATATTTACTGAGAATTAAATCCTAACTGGAGGACATATAAGAGCAACTATTGTAATACCAGGCTCTGCTGTCACCACTGTCTTCCCACAAAATGAACTAAATTAGCAATATTCCCCCCCATATGAGCTCTCTGAGACAGAATCTTATCCAATGGGAGTTCTTGGTCCTTTATCCCTATGCCTCCCTTACCTTTGTGCATCCCTGTGTATTTGTCCTTTATCACTGTCAACTCATAGATCTTGCCAAACTGCTCGAAGATGGGCTTCAGGTCCTTCTCTTCCAGGTTTCGGGGTATCTGCCCGATAAAGAGCTTGATTGCGTCAGGCTCCTTCATTGAGAAGTCTGGGAAGGAATAACAGCGCACACACACACACACACACACACACACAGAGTGGAGGAGGCGGTCAGGAGGAGCAGACAGGAGCCTGCGGGCTTAAATTCACGCAGCACAGGAGGTGCAAACAGGAGGCCAGGGACGGAGATGCAGATGGGAGCGTTCAGTGGGAATGGGAGGCTGAAAAAATTGTTTCTACACCCTTGGAGACATGGTAGTCCTAATCTGGTGGTTAATGTTAGGCATTTTGAACACAGACATCACAATTAAACACATAAATAACACTTAGATTACAACATAGATAAAGATATAAATATATTATGGCCAATATTGTTACTAAGTACACTAAGGCCACTATAAGCTCACTGTAGACTATCACTGATACACTGTATGAGCTACTATAGGAATAGTGATGTAATTGTATGCAATTACACATATTTTTGACATAATTTCTTACAGTTGAAGCCACTATTACTTATTATTATACTATAATTGTGATTATTAATTTGTCTTTTATTTGCAACACAAAATAAAACCTATTAATTACTGTTAAAATTAAATTATAATCACATAACTTTCTCATTCTTGGCAGTACATGAACATCAGGGATCAACAATCATGATTCAAATCTAGAGCTAATATATAACCTGACATAAAAATGCTAAAATAATACATGTGACATTGTAGTAAATAATAGTACACACGATCATTCCCTGCACTGGATTCTGTCTAGGCCGCCTATATATATATATATTCAAGCCCCTACACAAACATGACAGTGTCTGTCAACACAGCTGGAGACCTGCGCTCTCATTGTCAAGACACTGGTGACAGCAACAATGACCTTAACATGATTTTGCACATATGTACCAAAAATGCAAAACAACAGAGTTAAAAAAAAATCATACCTGTGGTGCTGTTCGTGGCAAGAAATCGGTGCAATCAGTGGATGATCTTCTTCCCCCCGCTGTTATTTAGTTATTGAATCTCAATTGTTCAGTTCATTTGTCTGTAAGAGCGTCTTTGAATCCTCTAACAAGTTAGGCCTGCACCCCCCCTATAACAACACAAGTAACATCCAACGACGGTCCTTTATTCGGCATGAGCGTGTTTTTCTGCTTGTTGTTTCCCCCCCCCTTCTCTTTCCTCACAGATGCTCCGGATTTTTTTCTCTCTCAAATAAATCTGATATAAAAATAAACAAATCTCTCTGTAGCTCTGCTGAATGAAGAGTATTGTGATAGATGAATTTAGGCTTCCTTCAGGAGACCGTAGGGAATTGGCAGTCTGGTTGGTTGTCCTCTCCTCTCCCTGTGTGCGTGTGTCTGTACTCCTTTGACGTCGTAAGCCGGTGTCTCCCTCCCTGTCCATCTCAGCTCCATCCCTCCTCCCCTGGGCTGTACGAGCCGTGATGTCTGGCGCCAGGGACTGTCGCTAAACTACCAGCCCAGTGACAGCCGAGGGGTGCAGGCAGGAGGAGGGAGAAATGAAAAGATATGTACATAAAACACAGTCACGGCTGCAAAGTGAGTACTAATTTTCTTCATCCATTTATCAAGTATTCTCAATGTGCGTCTACCTTTTAACGTCTAGATATCCACAGCAAATGTTCCAAAGACCAATCATATTATCTTGTTTTCTACCCTGTTGCCAGAGGGTTATACACATATATATATGGCCTACATATACAGTCCAAGCACAGCACCCATTTTTAGCATTTAATCCTTATAATTTGGCTTGCAACTAACAATTATTTTCAAATAAAATGTAAATTTCCAATCGCATTTCCCAAAGCCCAACTGATATATTCCTATTCGTTGTTTGTTTTGTTCAACCAATTGTCCAAAACCCAGAGATATTCAGTTTAGTATCATAGAAGGATTAGAGAAAATATTCATATTTGAGAAGCAGGAGCTAGAGATATTTAGCATTTTTGCTTAACCTCGTAAAAAATAAAAGAGTAATGGCTTTTCGAAATAGATTAGTTGAACTCATTAATCAACAGTGTATCAACTTACCATTCCTGGCAAACATGCACATGTTTCATACCACCAGTATCCAAGACACATATCAAAGTCATACCTACAGGCAATTTAGAGTCAATAATTCACCTAATTTGGAAACCGGTGCTCACAGGGGAAAACCGCAGAGGCACAGGGGAGAACAGAAGGCCAAAAAGGTGACTTTTTATCTCCAATCTGTAAAATGTAGTGACCAGAGAATGGATACACTGCTGAACCATCATGCTGAAAGGCCCACTGGATAAAGGCATATGTGCTAGGTGATGTTAGACATTAAGCAATCAAATGTTTAAGGGGCAATACTTCCACAACAGCTAAATATAGAGACAAAATATGGCTGTGAAGAGGGCAGGAGGCATTAGCTCTGATGGACTTATATTTTTCGTTTTTCTTGTGTGGAGTTAAAAAGCAGACGGTCCCTGACATCAAGCGATGCAAATCCGCCTTTTGTTCTCGTGGTGGAGCTGGCCATGGTGCTGAAATTGGTCTACTCAACCCCAGTGACATTATCATGGCTCAAATCTTACCTCTCAGAGTGCAACAAAAAAAGACAGACATTATTTTAATAAGTGTGCTTGTAAATCCAGGGACCGTAATTTCGCGCACAGACACACGCCCTCTCTGAAATCTCGACAGCATGTAAACAATGAGCCCACATGACAGTAGGCTGCACACACCCGACCTGCGCACAAGGGGACTCTTCTAAGGAGTCACGATCTGGACCTGCATGTCTTAAACAACTACAGCAACATTACAGTGTTTATTTTAAAAACACATCAAACCTCTGGGCACAGATCTCTCTACGGCCCCACCGTTAATTCCAGCAGAATATCTCTTGTCTTTAATGTTAAGACTGCCATCTGTCATCAGCCACTAAATCCAATCCGCCTTCTACCCTGCAACTCCAGTATAAGCCCACACGCCCACAAAGACTTGAGAGTACGTCTGGCTTTGATCAGGTATAAAATGATCGATAAGTGCGCGTGATTTGTGTCACTTTCACAATGGATGGCGTTGTTTATTTCAGAGTGTAACCAACGACGACATCTGGTGACGAGCTGCAACCACAAATGATGCCAGTGGCGCTGTGAACTGACTTTAACTGGAGACTTGCATGTGTTTTCGTGCTTTACAGTGGTGGACGAAGCATTCAAATCCTTCGCTTAAGTAAAAGTAATAATACAACAATGTAGGCTACAAATACTGCATTACAAGTAAAAGTCATGCATTTGAAAAACATACAGAAGTATAGATGTATTTTCAGCATCATTTACTTAAAATATCAAAAGTAAAAGTAATGTTGAATGACCTTCATAGTGCATTATGAAGATTATTTTCTACACTGGTGTATTCATGTGTAACTAGCATTTTACTGTTGCAACTGGTTGAGGTGCAGCTAATTTTAACTACACCATTGTTCAATCTCTAGCAGTGCAGGTCTGACTTTGCCTGGGTCCTAAAAACATAATTTTCTTAAAACAGGTGAATAAATCTGTTAGTGCAGAACAGTATTTCAACCTGTATCTTTAAACACAAAGGTAAAAGGCGCTTCTGCACTAGATTTATGAACAATGAAACTTATTAATTAATTAATTTGCATTAACAAAACATTTACAGTTATAGACTAAGATTTTTTCAAAGAAACAAATTCACTATGATTTAAAAGGTGGTCATATGTTTTCTGTATGAAAAATCTTAATGAGGAAAGAAGCAACAGCTTTTAAATAAATGTAGTTGAATAAAAAGTGCAAATTTTCCTTAGAAAGTACAATTATAAAGTAGCCTGAAATGGAAATAACAAGTATGTCAAAATGTTACTTAAACAATACTTGTACTATATAATGTACTATTATATTCCACCACTGGCTTAAATTAAAGACAGACATGTTTGCTGGAGCAGTAAAATACTCCACAAACAGCCTGATCCCTAATGGGAGTCAGAATGTTTCACCCGCTTTGTCTTCTGTAGTGAAATCAATATATCTCCAAATTTAGTGATTTTGATATTTCTTGATATTTCATGAAATGCTGAAAGAGAGAAAGTTCCCTTATTACCTAAAATTAAAAAAAACATCCTAACATTTAGGAGATGTTTTGACAGTTGCAGATTGCATTTGCAGTTGCATTTACAGATGCACATGACTATCTGTAACATATTGCAAATAAATAAGTACACAACACAACCAGGTTTTATTTTGACATGATCAATAATTCTTTATTTCACAAAAACATGCATTTAATGGACCTTGTTTCATATTGGAGGTGTTTGTGTGTGTGGTTGGGGGGTGGGGGGTGTAATTGTGTGTATGAGTGGGAGACATCGACAAAGATATAGAGTACAGCGATATAATAATAAAAAAGTACTCAATAATCCTGGCTGTACTTACTCACATGGGCCTCTCTGTACAGCCTTCCTGCTCCCATTTGATTCATCCCAAACACTGAACACACAGAGAAAGAGAGAGAACATTTAATTTTTATTTTCTCCAACCCTGTATTGATTGCTTTGATTTCCTGAGGCTGTCACTCAGTCTCTGATGTATTAGACTGGAGGCTTACCCGACTGCTGCGGTGCACAGCAGTCACGTCAGACCATGAAGAGCCATCACTGGGAGCGGTGCAAGACTCAAAGAAGAGAGCCACCACAGCATCACCGCTCCCCCTCCCTCTTCTTCAGGTTCCAGTTAACATGTGGAAAAAGGTTCCCCATCACATCGGAAACATCAAAGCGAGGCTCCGGATCCCTGAGGAGGAAAACAGGAGGAGGGAGGGGATGAAACAGAAAATAGGTTAAAAATCAAGGGAAAGAAGGTTTGTGCAACATTCAAGAAAGTAAACATTATTTCTCGGGCAGGATAAATGAATACAGAAAATATATTGGTTATTATGACGCACGCCAGTACTACTAGCGCAATAAACGACATCAACAATCTCCCTGGCAAAACGTGCAGAATCTGAAGGTCGACACAAATTTTTTTGTGCGCGCTCTATGGCTGCTCCTCGTCTCACAAAGCAGACTAATAAAGTCAAAGTGATCCTGGAAAGATCTACTGACATCTGGCGACGGTTGGCTCACCTGAGCTCACTGCACTATTTATTTCAGGAACGTTTATTATCCGTCTGATTGCCTCTTTCTGCCTCGTAATAATCATTTATTTCGCATAAAAACGTCGAATAAACTAAAAATGTGTTGAATGAACTTTTAGCTTCTCTTTTTCTTTTTCATTATTTCGTCTAAAATCGGATTTTGCTTAGTGGCAGGAGTGAAGCCAGGTCTAAATCGATACTCGTTTCCCTAAACAAAGGCTGTAATAATTGTCTTAATTACGGCCAATCTAACCCGAATGGATTAATCAGTTAGAATCTGATCCAGATGCACATTTCTTCTGAAGTAATTAAAGCTGAAATGTGAATGGAAAACACAAATCCCTGCGGCTGGTTTAAAGAGTTAAGGTTTATTATTGTTTTATTATGTTTTTTCACTACTCTCACAAAATCCAGATACATTAAAAGATTCACTTATAATTGGGTTACTGTGATCTAGTTAATTTAGTCTAACAAGAAACATCTATTTGTCTTTAAAGCATAACATAAAAAAATCATCGACTTTAAATCCAACAAGGGTCAAAATGGAGCAAAAGTCTAATAATAATTTTATTTTTCGCAAATAATTTAATCAAGTAAGGATTTTAACACGTTTTATAACTGCCTAATCAATCTTACTTTGTCTTTCAAACTTGTTCTCAGGTTGAAGCTCTGAGTGAAGACAGTTTGGCCTCAAATTAGGTGTCCCTCACATTCCCCTGTCAGAGCCTTCTACTGTGCCATGATGGAAACAAACATCTGTTTTCCAAAGGGAACTGGAAATGGAAACGTGTTACATCACCTGCACAGCAAACAACAGTGCCCTGGATGTGTGGAAGGATTTTAAATTGAACCAAATGGATAGTTTTAATGATCAACGTTTGCAGAGGCATTAGGCTTAAAGCCTTAAATACAAATATTTGGTGGATATGTAACAGCTTGCAAGAAAGGCTGATGGTAAACTACAATACATTTCAAAATACTACAGGTTCAAAAAGAACAGACTAATCTAAGGAATGCGTTACCTATGTATCAGTGGAGAATAAGTTCAGCTTAATAGACTCCACTGAAAATACCAGTCTAAGACAAACATCAATATCATGCTCAATTATTATTATTTTCTTAGGCCAAATTGAAACATATGCCAAACTGTTCGATAGTGCTACTAATAGCAAACCAAACCAAGCACATACTAAGATTGCCACACGAAACTCCTCTCTTCTACAGTTGACTTCACCAAGTAACCTATAGGGACATTTAGGGTCAGTTCAGTTAACCGTGAGCTGAGAAAGCACATGAAAACTTTGAAGATTTTATAAAATGACCAATTAAACAAACACAGATATTAAACAACAGGGACATCCACACAGTTTGAAGGAAGCGACCTTGGCATGGACATTCCTATTTTGTTTAATCTAATGTCTATAGCTAAAAAAAATAAATATCCAGAGCACAGACAATTTTCTTTTTAATGTGACCTTTAGAAACGGCTGCATCTTCTTTGGTGGAACAGCAAGTTCTCAAATGGTAGAAAGACATAATGGATGTTTTTTTAACTACTTCATATTTAAATACCATAAATGTACCTAAATTAGAGGAGCTTGGCCTGTTTTCTCCGATGTTGCATAGAAAACTTTGGTGGACCAACCTTTTTCGAGTATTATTTAAAAGCATAATGTAACCCGTATTCACTTAAATGAACTTCATAGAAAAATTAGGTATGCTAATTTCTCTGGTGATGGACAGAAGATAATGTTTTAGTTTAGGCACACTCAAATGTTATGTATAGATGATGACTAATAGTTTAGGGCAGTGGTGCAACAGTCAGAGGAAAGAAAAAGAAACCAACACACTTTTTTCAAACTCAGATTTTTATTAGTCAGTACAAGTAAAACGAAACTGAAGAAGAGTATCTTCATCCTCGCCCAAAATGCCCTTCTTCTGCGTCGGTGTTGGAGGCTGAAAAAAATAACTCACACCTCCTTCTCCCTTTAAATAGACTTGTGCCGCTCTCCTTGAAAGGAACTTAACGAGACGTAAAACTATCGCCGAGGGGATATTACGCACTACTGGAGAAAGCATCGCTTCACAAATATAACATTCGGAGTAGGAACAATGAAAAATCACTTGCCCAATTATTCTAACGAGATTTGTGGAAGGAACATAAATTCTATAACATTCACTCTGTTTTCATACCCAATGTGAAATTTAAATTGATGTTTTACCGAAAGCTACTAAGATACTGCTGATATGGAAGAGAAGCAGTCAAAACTGCTCGCTGAAAAACTAAATCACAGCAGAAACATTGCATCAACTACATTCTTTTGTTACTCTCTTAGCAAAAATAACTATCTTCCGATTCAACGTCTATGACCAGTAGACTGACACTTGACCGCATGCACACACGCATACCATGCACACACCCTGACCTATATTAAACTGATGCTAAATTACATATTTAATGCAATGCTTCATACTGGAGCAAATAACACAAAAAGTGAATTATATATATCCACCTCTTATTTTCTTTAATCTTCTGTCTTCACTGTTCAGCTCAGCAGCCCTCTCAGAGCCTCCGATTTCTTTTACATCTCCCAGTGGTGTCTCTTGTTCTCCTCAACCTTCTGAACATCCTTTATTCTTCTCCATTTACATTTTTCTTCTGGTAGCTGCTGAATTAATCTTTCAGCATAACCTTGTCTCCTGATGCACACCCTCAGTATCTGCACTTTTATCTTTCCACATTTTCCATTTCAGAAGCTTCTCATGGCAGGGTGTGGACCTCAACACTGAGGGACTAGCAAGTTACTGACCAGTCTTTAAAGTCCCGCCTCGTGCCTTCATGACTTCCACAGTGATTTAAAGAGCTCAAAGCTACATATCCAGTCAATACCGTGGGGGTGGGAAGGGTCTTTTGGGGGGGAACATTGGACCAGCATTTCCCCCTCCTCTTGGACTTGGACGTTTGCCTCTTAACCTTGGGTCGGGGCCGTGGAACCGAGGAAATGGTGCACGTGGGGGTCCCCTGGGGTGTGGGTGGTGTGCCAGGTGTGGAGGCCGATGTGGAGGCCGATGTGGAGGCCGTAGACCAGGATGACGGATTTCAAGATGAGGTGGGGGTCTCCTTGGAGTGTACTGTGGAGGCGGGGGGCTGTGCCGCTGGAAGCCATGGGCGTAGAAAGGGTCCTCTGAGGGTGAGAGAGGTGGAGTGGGCCGCCCTCGTCCTCTGGGGTAGTGGTGTGGCGGGCTGCCTGGCCGGTAATATGGATCATCTGGGTGGCCGTACGGGTTGTCTTGAAAGAAAGGATCATCACTGTGGCGGAGCTCATTGTGGTAACGCTCGGGGTCCTCCTGGTAACGCAGGTCATCTGGGAAAGGGTGCAAATCCTCAGGGTGAGGAGGGCGAGGTCGATCGAGGTCATACTGCGGATCATCGGGATGAAACATGGATTTGTGTTGATGGTCGTGGACCACCATCCCACTGATGACACTGTCAACTCTGGCCCCAATCACCTCCCCTCTGTCTGCACGGGGCTCTGTCTGATGCTCTGGAGGCATCATTGTACTGCTTGGCGTGGAAGGAGGGGCGTCAAACCTAAGAGGAGGAGGAGGAGGGAAGTTTGGGATGGGAGGGAGGGTGCTTCTGAAGAAACCAGGGGATGTGGTGGTGCCCTGCTGAGAGGCCAACTCTTGAGGTTGCTCTGCTTGGTATGGATAAAGTCCTGCCATCTTGGTTTCTCCAGCCCCTTCAGGCGCTGTCACATTGTAGCCTCTGGGTTGCTGAGAGTTCCCCTCTGGGTAAGTAACACCATACCATCCCCTTTCACTCACCCCCTGAAGGCCTTCAACTGTCTGTGTGATACTGGCACTGCCTGGGGCTCTTTCTCCAGGCACTGGACCTCCTGTTTGCGCAGAGATCTTTTGATAATGTGCAACAGGTGCCGTACACCCATGCTCTGACATCTCGTGTTGACCATATGGGTACGGCTGGTACACCTTCCCATTCTGAGCCACACCTGGCTGCAAGTGAGGTTGCTGTTGGGGATGGTTGGGGTTCTGCTGACTGCTGTTCTGGTATGCAGTTTCAACCATAGATGACTGATTTGTGTTGGTAATGAACGGGGCCACAACAGGTTTGTCCATGATCTCATCTTGAGTTGGGGTGCCTCCGCCCTCATCCCGCACCGGAGTCCCACCCTGGTTGTCTGTTCCAGCTACTGGGCTGAGGTTATCCCCTTCCAGCACTGGGGTTGTAGAAAAGCCCAGATCAAATGCACTGAAAGCAGAATTCCCCTGCAGGAAACGGTGGATTTTAGATTCTAAACTCTTTGAAGACAAGGACGGTTCTGGCTCAGTTGTCAAATCCATGTCTCTATGGATAGCCTGGACCAGGGCAGAAGCTGTGTTGGAAGTCTGAGGGGCTTGGGAGCTTGTGCTCTGCCTTACAGTGGAGCTGGGTGAAAAAGGCACAGGTGCGACAGAGGAGACAGACGGGCTCTGAGAGGGTATTGCTGATGCAGATGTGGATGAGGGAGAGGGAGGAATCTTGCCTGTACTGGAGAAGTCTGAGGAGATATTTGCAGCTGGGCTGCTCAGAAGAGAAGTGATGCCTACGTGAAGAAAGGGAGAATGCAGAAATGTATTTTAAGTGAGCTTGCAGCTTTTAACAGAATATCAAAGTTTGTAAGAAAAACAAAAACTAAGCAAAGGATTCCTTATTCTCACCCTCAAGGTTGCCTTGGCCCTGGACTTTAGAGAGAGCACCAAGGAGGTCTTCAGGACTCATGTCCACCTTGGAGAGGAGGTTCACCAGTGAACTGGCATCCTGAGAGGCCACAGCCACAGAGGCAGCAGGTGTGGTCTTCAATGAGGAGGCAGCAGGGGCAACCGCAGGAGGACTCTCCACAAACGGTCCTGTGAGACAAGAGAGGGAATCTCACTTTAACTGTAAACCACCATGACTTATCAGTTGTTGGGAGAACAAAACACTTGAATATTGTGTGAAATGATGTGTGATAACAAAGTTAGATTTGAATTCAAACATATTCAATTCTGTGTTGCAAAGATATTAGGGTTCCCACCACACACAAAGAAAGTTCTTTCATAGCAGACATCAAGAAACACCATTCAAACATCAGTGTTAAGATTTTTTTATCTTTGTAAATGACTTAATAAATACTCCCATTATATTCATACACCTGTATTCAGTGGGATGTTACAACATCAGAAGTGCATATCTATCATAGAAGCATTGTGTGTTTAAGATATCGCATTGATGCATGGCTGTGACGTTAAGACACCAACCAGCACTCACCTGTGTTCTTTATGACTGAGTTTAAACTGTTGAGGATGGAGCCAATTTTACCCAGGTCAACACTTTCCACAGCTGCTGCAGGAACAGCTACAGGAGTTGCTACAGTTACAGCTGCTATAGGGGTCGGGCTCTGTGTGACAGGCTGCTCTGTTGCCACTGATGGCTTCCTTTTTGCAGGGACTTGAGTGGACACCTCTGGGTGGGCAGGGCATTCGATCTGCTCCTCAACTGAGGGACAAATGGGGCAGTGAGAGAGTTTGGATGCAATTAGACATGCACTGTAAGGAAACAAGTCAAGTACATTTATTTCATATTTGTTGTTAAGCAGCACAATTCATTTTGTCATTGTTTTTCTACAAGTACAGATCATTTATGGGGCCAGAAAAGCTACTGCTAATAAACTAATGGAGGGGAATATGCTGCCAAAAACACAGAAATATAACTCCTGTGGAAAACACCATCATAATACACAGGTTACCCCCAGGGGCGTTTACAGAAACATTGGGGGCCAAGCCCAGCCCAGAAATCTTTCATGTTTTCATATATAAAGCACATCTACAAAGCAACACATCTAAAGTGCATCTATAAAGCAACAGTAAATGACCTCTACACAGTAACTATAAGCTGTTTCATTTTCATGTTGCTACCATGTTGCCATTTGTTAAACGGAACCTTATACCTACTTTAATAGCTACATCTTAATTATTAAATATCATAGGCCATAAATACATCCATCCACCCATCATCAACCGCTGAAGCCAATCCCAGCTGACACGGTACACCGTGGACAGGTTGCCAGTCATATCAATACATTTATAATTACTAGTGATATTTATTAACACTGATAATAGTAATTAGGGGGTCTGGGGGTCACACACACACACACACACACACACACACACACCTGAAGTAGCCTAAAGTCTTTTTAAATGTGCATTTGGCACCTTTTCACCTCAATGATGATGAAATTACCTTAATTAATTTGAGTTCAGTTAGAAATTCCTGGATTTTTGTAACTCCTGTGTTTCAGCAGGCTTTCTGCTCATGTTCAAAACTTTCTGCAAATTAACAGTCTCTCCCATATATCTATTCTCAGTGTTTCCCTTAAGATGGGAGTTGTAGCAGCAGAGGTGAAGCGGAAAAAAAATTGTGCGTGTAGTGCGTAATATGTCTGAATATAAACCCCCAACACAATCCACATTAGCTTAAAATTACAGTGTTTTCCCATAGTTTTATGTGAGCTTAGATGAATGTTTTGGTGGTAGTCATCATCAGAGGGGTGGGGGGGTTTGGGGCTCCTCCCCCAAGAAAATTTTACATTTTCCAATGAAAAAAATGTAATTCCACATCACATTAGGCCATTATTTTCACCATATCTCTGAACAAATAGATGGAAAAGCTAGAGCAGATAATAAATAAACAACGGCCAAAGATCAGTCTACTGGGGAGGAACTACAACCTTTAGATTTGGGGAAAGTAACTTGGTTGGTTATGATGCTCTCCACAGTGATTTTACATTTATGGCACAGGATGACATCACCCCCTAAAACCCTGTTAATATGACCTCAGAAGCATTATAGATACAACTGTTCATATTTGCCTTTTGTGTCTACATTTTAAAGCTTTTGACATTTATTTGTAGACATTAATATAAAAAATAGGCAACACGAGAAACCACCTCCCTTCTGAGGTGCATTTTATTTACACATTAAAATCAAAAATAGAAACATCTCCTCATTAGCTTAAAAGGACTAGTTTAATCACTAATTTGAGTTAAGTTACTAACATCAGCTCCTCCAGTCATTACCATCCTTTCTTTTCCTAACAATCACTTTTTCAGACTCACCTGAAAACTGAAAAATAATTTAGGTATTTACTTTTATGTACCTGTCTGTAGGCTACAGGACAGAGCTTATAGGCTACACCAGTTTATTAAGTTTGTAGCTGATGATCTCAAAATAGGACTAGTAGGTAGTGATAAAATACAGTTACTCTCTATAAATTGAGCTAATGTTCAGTTACAAATTTTAAATCGCATCGCCTCTCCTGAATGCATACAGGGGAAACACTGGTTCTCTGACATTTGCAGAATAATATTTTGAGACAAAAGTCGGAATATTATGAGAATTAAATCGTTATCTGATGAGAATGAAGTCATAACATTTTAACAAAATCGACCTGCCCCTCTGCTGTGCATTACTCTGTGTTATTGCTCTGCTGATATGGTAGCAGGCTACCACCTTCAGACTGTCTGACAGGGACTGTACTTCGCGCACTGCTCTTCATCAGAGGTAGAAAACCAAAACTGAAAACTAGGGCCGTCAAATGATTACTTTTTTCTTAATCGTGATTACTCGCTGAATTTTAATAGTTAATCGCGATTAATCGCGTGTTTTATCACATAATTAAAATTCTATTATTATTATTATTATTATTATCATCATTATATATCTTAACTGTTTTAAGTCTGTATTAACAATGATAATTCTTGCCAGTGTATCTTGATTGGAAATCAAATGAATGCAAAGAAAGTTAGTTTTTGAACTTGACTTTAAGATTTATTTGATTATTTCAAATCAAAAGATATGCAACGAGACTGAGGTAAAACAATCAATGTAAATGAAATATAATCTTCCTTAGGCTTCCTTTAAAAGATTCTACAGCAAAAGTGCATGTACAAAATGTACACACATTATTATAAAGTACTACAAAATACTCCATAGCTACATTATTTTTGAATTCGGTTGAAACCTATGAGACAGCACTTACTTTAAGTAGGAGTTTCAGTTTGACTGATTTCTCCATTTCATACAGGCTATGTATGCTTGCAACAATTGTCCCCTGCGACAAAAATGTATATAACTTGCACTCTCCAAAATAGTGCTTTGCCTCAGTCCGCTAGCATCAACCTGATTAGCTGTACTAGCTGTATGCTTAGCTCGTTGATGGTAACGTTAGCTTAAGCTCTTAAGTGCTTTGATGATATTTTAATTCCATTTCGCACAAGGTGCATACTGCTTTTGACTTGTCAACGGAGCCGTCTGGGACTGTGTTGTTGTTCATCTCCATGGCTGCAGCAGGAGGTAGGAAGTGTCTGTGGCAGCATGACAACAAGTAAGGGTGCATCGAAGGGTCAAAATAATAGCAGCCAAAGATCTTTTTAGCAAAGATTCTTTGGTAACAGCACCAGTGACGGTGTAAAATAAGAATATTTGTTTGCGCGATTAACACAATTAAAACGCATTATGATCAGTCATCGAGATTAACGCGTTAATGCTGACAGCCCTACACTTGTGATCAGGCAGAAATATCACCACAAATCCACACAAATGTTCACTTCAGCACCTCTGATAAAGTGCAGTTCACAGCCGCTTCAGAGGGAATTAAGCATCCTGGAGCAGAGAGACAGTAAAACAGTGCAAATGTGTCTCTGAGCTAGCGGGGACAGAGACAGCAGGACACAGTGCAACAGGTGTCCGGTGCGCTCCGATATGTCATGTTATTCTCTCGCTACTTCGCGGCGACTGTTAACCGTTTGTGTAGCAAATACATTGACTAGACGATGACTAACTTTAAATGTTTTGATTACGATTTTGCTAGGGATGATTCAGTAGTCACGGACAAGCCCTGAAGCTGTAAGCAATGCTCGCTCGCTCTCTCTCTAAATGCAGGCTGGCTGAGTAAAATGCAATATTATTTCAATAATCTTTATGACTATGTCATAAACACAGATTGCATATTAATATGGAGAATATTTTACGAGCTGTTGTTGAATTACATTCAGGGCTACAGTCAAAACTACCTGGCTACGCCGACGGTTACCCATCTATTAAATTAAGTCAGTTTGGTTTTTTTACAGCACCGTTTTAAAACAAGTACAAAACTTCATCAAATGCTGACGTTATAATGACAAATAATATTATACTGGTTATAAGCTATTTTGCTTGATGCTGAAATAATGTAGGGCTGAAACTATCAACTAATCTGCTGATTATTTTTGTTTTTATCTTTAAAATGTCAGAAAATGGAAAACAAAATGTCCAGTTTTAGTTCTACAATGTCCACAATAGAGCAGCAAAATAACTTGGTAAATCAAACATAAAAAACTTCACTTGCCTATTTTTATTATTTTAACACATTTTCTGTCTAATGCTGCCACAGAAAATCAGTAGGAATAATCACAAAAGTTAGATCAGAAAAGTTAGACATTAAGTCCGTAAACACTACACTCCTTACCTATAATACCACCGCTGTCCATTTCTTCCTCAGAGAGGTCCATGTCTTCCACTTCACGATTGTCATTCACCCCAAGAGTCTCCGTGGGCTTGGGGGATCCTCCTGGTGAGGACAAGGGGCTCGGGGCAGGTGGCTCTGCCTCATCATCCATAGCAGAGCCATCAAGATCTGGATCAGGGTGGGCTAATTCCAGACCATGAAAAGGGGACTCCGAGCCCGTTGGAGATGGCGCATCTGCAGAGGGTGAGGGGATGGGTGACTCGTCCAGGTCTGGTAAGGTGGCCTTCAGGGTGTCCAGCTTACGCTTTAGGTGGGACACCCGGTTAGCAAACGTCTGGTAGGCCTTGAGAGAAGAGGTAACGGAGTATCAGTAAATGAAAAGTAAAACAAAACATGGTCTACCGTCTCGCTTTTAGGACCAGCTTACAATTCACCCTGGCACTGGGTACTTTCCTGTGATTTCACAGGTAATATGAAGTTTAATCTATTGTACATATAGTACATGGTTTAAAGTGATTCTCTGCACGTTATGGGCAAGTAGAGTGACTAACAAAGAAGGACTTCAACTAAATACAGGTCGGGCTAAGAAACAATACCAGCTTAAGTTTACTAGGATCCATGTTTATAAATTACAACAATGTTAGCATTTTCAGGATGTGATTGTGTATTCATATTGAAGCTCTACAAAGCTACAGATAACTTGTGTTTCTTATGATTGACAACTAAAACTTATTCAGAAACAACTATGTGACTACAAATACATCTGCCACTCACATTAGCAACGATCTTGACCTCATTATACTGCGTCTCGTAGAAGATATCTGCGTTGCTGAGGGCCTCCATGACAGAAGGCCCCATTTTGCTTTGTTTGTCAAGGAACTTGACAAACTCCTGTAGTTGTGCACTTCCTTCCTCAAAGTCCTTGGAGAACTTCTTCCCTCCAGCTTTATCTGTAAGAATCCAGCATGTAAGGATGATTTTTGAAGCAATGTGAGAAAGACAAAAAGCACTGCTGATCTTGAAGTGTTTAGTAGAAGAGACAGTAGAAGACGACTAAAGCAAGCACCTTTGAGTTTCTTGAGGGCCTCAGTACTGCAGATGTCAACCCTCATAGCTGTCAGCTGCTTTTCTCTCAGGTCAATCTCCTCCACAGATCTCTTGTATTTGGTCAGTTCATCTATCAGTGCCTGGGGCTAAAGCAGAGGTAGCAGTCAGCCACAATGTCAGAGCAACACGATATTTGACTAGAGCATAACTACTCAGTCCTCCAGGATTTCGTGGGTATTTTTTGTGATTGTTGCGGCCTAAAATGCCTGATTTTGCGGTAGCTTTTCAAAATTTACGATGAAAGTTGCAATGTTCTTAGGCGCTTCTTTGCGATGAAATTGTGGGAATAAATGAAAACTGCAAAGGTAGATGTGATTTTTTTTAAACTTTAGAATTATAGTTGAATCATTACAACAGTCCCTCCAGGAATTCATGGGCCTAACTCTAACCATGCATTTTTAAACCAACTTGCCTCGATTTATTCAGCACTTGCAATTCATAGTTTTCAGTCACCAGTGACTTGGAGGGACAACAGACCAACACCGCGAGTCCCCCATAGCGACGCCACAAAAGCAGTCAAATTATATTTGGATCACCCTTCAACTTAAGAAAAAGAAAGATATGAACACAAACTGCAAGTGTTGGGCATAACCGATCCATATAACGTTACAGCATCCGCTGCCACACTTTTACCGTTAAAAACCGCCAGGTCCCTGCCGCCGCTCGATTGCGGTAATGTCTACTTTTACCTTCTGGGGAATCCCTCACCTAACACAGCCCAGGCTTGTCTCCTCCTCAATAAGTAAATCCGAAAGCACAACAACCATCCAAACTCAAAGTAACAATGTATCTCTTGCATATTGGTTGGTAGGCAGCGGAAAATAACGTCCTTTTTGCCCTTTCAAGGGAGCATTTTCCTTGGAATGCGACGTCATGTGAAAACTAGGAATTGACCCTTCGCTAAGCCACGCCCCCTTAGTTACTGTCGCTAAGTCCGACAAACTGTCAGAGTTGTCGGACTTTTATCACAGTGCTGCCATTGTCTATTACTGCACTCTCCGGAGAAATATTGTCAAATTTTTTGAAAAAGGAGCAGACAGTTCTGTAGTTGCATTGTGCATTTAAAGGTTTTATTCAAGCTGTCAAACTGATGTGAAGAAATAAAGACAGAAGCTAAAGCCTCACAGTTACCAATCACAGAGTAAAAGTGAACCACCTGACTATTGAGAAAGAGGACAAAGACATTAAGAATCAGCACTGTTCCTGTACAGCTGGATAACATTAGGTTCACTTTTACAATCATTAAAAAGCAGAACAGTAGGGCTATAACATTACATTCAGAAGTAAGTTAGCTAGTGTTAACTAACTAACATTACATTAGGAACAATCCACAGCCTATGTTTTGGAAAGAGAATAAATCGTACTGCTTCTTTCAACCTCTCTGGGTAGCTACTGTAACTATTACAAGTGCCCCAGGAACAGCATTTGACCATATCTTGACAGAAAAATACAGCAAAGGAATGCTAGAAAATGACGCTTTTTGCATTAGAGTCAATAGAGCGCAGCCATTAAAGTGTCAGAACTCAGTTAGAGAGAGTCTTAGACTGCACTGTGATTGGCCAGCTGTGTATTTGGGGCATGGCTTAGCGAAGGGTCAATTGACTGGGATGCAGAAGCCTCTGTCACAGTGATTTAACTTTAATGCGTTTCTTCCATTCTCCGCGTATGTTTTGTGGTGGTAAAGTTTTTGTCAATAGACGATTTCCTTTTATGTTCAACCTAAACACTGCTCATTTTGCATTTTACCCCTGCTTTCATAAAGAAGATCTGGATACTGTTTTTCACTGTGCTTTGCTGGGATTTTTGTAGGAAAATGTGAGACACTGGTATCACACATGGAAATGGATGCGATAGGTCAAATCAGAAAAGTTGCGGAGATTAGTCAAAATTGCGAGCAACATCGAGAAATCCCAGAGGGACTGATTACTTTTATTAGCTTCATTTGTAAAATAACGATGTTGCAGTTTAGTTAGAGTTTAGTTGAGCTTAACACTTTAATTTTGTGCTTACCACAAACTCAGCAACAACCTTGGACCGTAGATCTGCTTTAGACTCTACTGGAGCTTTAAAAAAAAAAGAGAGATAAGAATAAAACTTAGAATAGAGCAAAAATAATGACCATCCCCAACATTCAGTACTTGGATAACAAAATAGAACAAAATTTTTAAAAATTGTCAGACAAATGTATTTCCAGAAATTATTAACATTTGGTGTAGAGATTAGATATTATAGAAATGTCAAAAGAAAGTAATAGGAAACAAAATACGCCAACAAACTTACTTTTTGGCTCTTGTGGTACCTCAGGAGGGGACTCCTCTTTGACTAAGCTACTCCTAAGCTCAGTAATGAGTGTCCCTGAGTACACACCCCTGTCCTCCCAGATGGACAGTATCCTCTCCACTGATTTAATTACCTTAGGGTCACCTTCAAAGCTGGAGGAAGGAGAGGAAATGACAGAATAAGGCCAAGGGAGACAAGAGATTTATGTTTTCTGAAATGTGTTTTATTGATGTGTGAGGATGTTCTTAAATAAAAGACTAGGACAGAGAGGAGACAGTGAACGTGACTAACAAAAGCAAAAGACAAAGGCTGAGCTTGAAATGTAGGAGAGGAAATATAAGGCACCCAACAATAAACATGTTGTTGCAATCAGTGCATTCCAATATACTGTACATTATTTGACTAACTACTTACTTGACCAGCAAAAGGGCGTCACGGAGCACCTCAGCAAATGCCGTACGGTAGACAATGGCATTTTTCCTTTTACAGTTCTGAATGACATCGTTGGCCAGGTAAAAAAGGTTGAGCCTGTGTAGGGCATCAGCTGTTAAAGGAAAGAGAGACAGTAGCGTTAGTTTGACTGGAAGGCAGATTATCTACCGAGGAAGGAGTTGAGCCAAAACAATCTGAATAGAGGCTCAGTTTCGTCGGCAGTGCTGCAATGTACTGATAATTTTCATGATTAATAATTTAAGTACAATTTTGAGGTACCTGTTCTTTACTTGAGTATTTATATTGTTTAATGCTACATTCTGCTTCTACTCTACTATATTTACTTGATAACTTTAGTTACTAGTTAGGCTACGTTGCAGATTTAGATAAATAATAATATTATAACAAAATAGAAATCAACTACAATAATACATTATCATGTATTATTATAGGTAAAGCTGTCAGGTATTTAAAGACTTTAAAGTTAGCTGCATTAGTGATGTACACATTAATGTATACAAATTATAATCTAGAAATACAATAAATAATATTTAATAATTATTCTGAAATGCGCCCATTCTGCATAATACATATTTTACATTTGATACTTTAAGCATATTTTGATGCTAGTATTTCCGTACTTTTTCTTAAGTAAGATTTTTTGAATGTAGGCCTTTTACTTACAGAGTAACAGAGTATTAGTATACAGTAGTTTTGCTACTTTTACTCAAGTAAAAGATAGTAGTACTTCATCCACTACTGCACATTACAAATTTGCAAAGTATATATACATTTTGTAATTACAAGAAATGGAAAATGCAAACAAATCTTAGTATTTTTTGAGCCGTAAATCTAAAATGTTTGGTAATTTCACTTAATAAATAACAATAGCAATTCATTAAACTCTTTTATTAACTTAAAGACAGACACATATATGACAATGTAATAGCGGAGAGATTATTCAAAAAAGGAATGAAATAACAGCCTACTTAATTTTCACACACACAGGAATGAGTATAATTTTTTTATACCGGTGCCAACATGAGGCCCAAATTCTGGTACAGACACCAAATCAATATTTTTATTTATGCTTTACTGACTGAGTACACCTTTTCCTATAAAAACCTTTCTTTATTTCAACAAAAGAACCAAACTTCCCAGCGAGCAAAACTAAGAGTGAGACCAAGCACTCTGTGCCAACTTCAGGTTACTTGACACTTTTAGAAAAGTTTCTACGGGCCGAATTTAATCAGTACTTTTAAAATACTAAGGTTCAATAACCAGCCATACAAATGCAATGCACAAACACTGCAATGCAAAAAAAATGACACAGGAAACAGATGATCTTAAGCTAATTTAAACAGTTGTGCTGAAATGAGGGTTTGCTTAAATTCTCAAAGTGACAGAAAAAAGAAATTACAACCAAAACAACTTCATCAGAAAAGAGTTCACTTTCAAGTTACTGGAAGGCAAACTGACGGTTACATTTATGTATTACATTGACATTTGAAAGCTTAAATGTGTGATCTGTCCAGCAGAACAATGACAGAATTGTACTCCATACAAATACCTACTATAAACTGCATTTGAGCTAACTGAAACACAACTTGCAACACATTACTTTAAACACAAACAGCAAGCGGAGAGAAACACAGACAATAGTGAGCCAAGACCATCTCTTTGTTTGGGAGTAAAACCAAAGTCTACCAGCACAACCTTTGCATAAAATATCAATAATAACATTCTTCCAGCCATTAAAAAACAAAACATGGTTTTGAAACATCAAAAACACATAATTAATTTAACATATAAAAGAAAGTTTCCTGCATTAATGACAATAAATGCAAGTCTTCAGACTGTAATGGAAGAAAATGTAATTACACTAACAATGAGTTAATCAGTTGTTTATTTTAGTTTCTATGACAGAAACCACACAAATGTCCATAATTCAAAAACCAAGACCTCCTCAGGTAAGCATTACTGCATACGCAATAATCCCTTCTAAACAAAACTGAATGTAATTGTCTGTTAAGTATATTTTGGCTGCTATTGTAAGCAGCCATAGGTTAAATAAAAATAAATAAAACATTACAACTGGAACCATGAGCTGACAGTGTTTTGCCTGCTGATTAACTTAATTTTCCATCAATTAGGAAACGAGAGAGCAGCATAAAACAATGTTATAGCTAAAGGTTATCACTGAAATTTTGATATCTGTAAGATATATAAGCACTGAGCAAGGCCCTGAACCTCTAACTGCTCCCTGGGTGCTGCACAATGGCTGCCCACTGCTGATCGCTTTGGCTCCTAGTACGACAATGGTGACGTCTTTAAATGTGTTTGTCCAACCAATCCAAAGATATTTCATTTACAATGATATAAAACAAAGAAAAGCAGCATTGCCATATTTTTTAAAGAGCAGGAAACAACATATGTTCAGCATTTTTCCATAATAAATAACCTAAACAGAAATATTATTGAAATTGCAATATGGCCAAGTGCAATATTCAAATCTCTGAAGCTGCCATTTTTTGATGAAGATGAAATGTGTGACAAAAACAGCATTGTAATGAAGTACTGTAGTTCTGCGGCAATGCCACCGCCTACAAATGTTGTTCTCCAGAAGTAAGAAAACATGTTTGTTTGGTAAAGACCCCAACAAATGTCACATCATCAAGATTTTAATAGTTTTTTTCAGTGAAAATAAAAAAATTGAAAAATTCAGTGAAAAAAAAAAAATCATTCACACTTAATCATATCATATCTGTTAAAATAATGAATATGAATATATTCATTATTTTAGGCAATAAAGGCAATATGTTTTTTTTTTTACCATATTGTGCAGTCCTGTATTCAAGTGTTATCACTTGAATAAAGACCAGTGACAAATTTTACAATCAGCCTTTAGGACTGTATCTTGCTCTTTGCCCAGTTACAATAAGAAGCACACAAAGCTAAAATTACACAAAGTAAAAGTCGAGACCTCAACCCAACAGGGACAGCTCATGTGAAATGTCACACAATGTACAAAGCTGGGAAACGCTGTATATTGGTATTCTGCTATGAAACGCGTGGGATTTTTATAAAAAATTAATTTTACAGTAAGTTTTTTGAACAATATTCATAATGTCTTAGAAGAAGAAAAACAGCCTTTGGTAAATTTAAACCAGACACTTTGGCTGCTCTGCATGTGATACTCCTTTACATTCTGAAAATATTAAAAAACAATGTTCTAGTTTTCGTCCCAGATATGCAGTCATTCTTATGCATCTGTAATAGAAACATGCTAATATTTATAACTTTGCAACTAACTTTGTGACGAATTTATCAATCAATAGACTACAAAGAAAACACTGTTTTAAATGATGAGATTACCATGAGTAGGCTCAGAACAATACACTGGATAGAGCAGCACCATGAACAGGTCGAAGTGACCTGTTGGGGCCCTGGGAAACAAATTTGCGGTCAGGCCCCTGCTGCCTTCAAGTTTACTTCACAAAGTACAGTGCAGACATCATGTATAGTTGGCAGCTTTCATATATTATGCACAAAGACATATATATTTGAATTACCTCATTTAAAGGTGCATAATGTATGATGGGAGCACAATCTAAACTCAAATAATCAAAGGTGTTACATCAGACACACAAGACAATGTAATAATGTATGTCCCTGTTGATGCTATACTGTAGTGGTGCAAATTCCCAAAGAATTTTGCAAGTAGTCAAATTGCCAAAAGGTAACTGATCCACAATGAACCTGGGACTCTTAGGGGGCCTAGGAACTCATTCCCTAGCTGGTAATCCAGCTTTGAGTATCACTTGACAACTGCAATCAACAACACAAAATCAAATATCTCCTTAACTAGACTTTAGTAGCTACGTTAAGTTTGTCTGTCTATGGCGTTAAATTGTGGAACAAGCTAAACAATAATTTTAAAAAGATGTACAAAGAAATTATATTCAAGAAGTACAGAGATGAAGTGCAGTTCTAATAATCACCTGAGGGTCTATTAAATTATATGAAGTATGTGTTCAAATATTGTTGTGTATATAATAATACAGCTATTCTTGATTATTATTGTTGTAGATTTTTTACCTTGTAATGTATTATTGTTCATGGCATTTAGGGTATAAAGGGGTACGAGTAGAGAAGTTTTACTTCTTCCTACACCTTTTCACACATAAACAGAGTGGTTAAGTACAGGAAATTATGTTTTGTTGTTCATCTTTTACCACTATTGTATTTTTGTTTGGCTTTTCTTTTCTTTTTTACATGTACTAAATAATTATATCAATCAATCAATCCTGTCAGCACATGAGGCAGCATAATATTTTAAAATATAAAATTTAAAAATATCTTCTCAAGATTGACATAATCCCTCTTGAAAGCACCTCCATTTGTCGTTTTTTAGCATCCCAGCATCAGGTGCCGGAGGTACGCACGTTTTAACTAGTTTCCCGGTTTGTTAGTAACGTTAAGTTAGAAACATAAACTATATTATTTCATAGAAACCTGGGACACTAGGACTGTAGTCGCCTCTAACAGCTGAAGCACCAACTGTCAGTTTAACGGTCAACGTCAGGAAAGCTAACGTTACTTACATTTCTTCAAACACTTGATCCACTGCCGCACAATCAGGCTGTGGTACTTCTTGTTGTCGATGCACCACGTTGACAATCCTTGAATTGAATCCATCGTGTTCGTGACACTTTGAAACTTCTTGACCAAAGTGGACTCCAGGGAGCCGCCAGAAGCGGCCCCTGCTCCCGCTGCCATTACCGGAGGAGCTCGCGCTGTGCTCTACCATTCCAAGTTAGCCGTGGCTAGCACTTAGCTTAGCATGATAGCTTAACGCAGCACAGATATAATCGCCTTCAGCAGCCTCTCAGCTCCCACTGTTTTTACAAAATATTAAATGCTCGGTATGCTGCTTCAAATCACTATCTGCGTCTCCGTGTACTTCGGTATCACAGCTAAATTTATAGTTTATGTCATTTAACGTTTAAGGCGAAAACTTAGCGCCTTGCGACATCCAGGAGGTCTGTTTACTCGTCGCTGGCGGAAGATGAAGGACACTTCCGCAAACACGACGTAGTTATGGCGCCACCAAGTGCCACGGAAGATAATGTCTGTTAGCGACACATGCTGCGTGTTACTGGTAATGTAGGAAAGGTATTTATGGTATAGCTTCAGGACAGTGGTGGAATGATAATTCAGATCTTTTGCTTAAGTGGCAATACAACAATGTTAAATACAAAATACTCTCTTATTCAAACAGGCTTTTAGTTAGACGAGGGTTTTATGGCTTTCTAATGTATGTTTTTCCTATGTATTTCTATGTTTTTATTTATTATATCTCACTTTGTTGTATTGTATTGCACTTTATTGTGAAGCACTTCGCGACTTTTATCTGGTGCTATATAAATGAACGTTACTTAACTTACTTACTTACATACTGTATACATAATGTTCATAATTTTTATTGTTGTTTTTATTCTTATTATTATTTTTATTGTATATTATTTTTAATATAGGCTACCGCTATTATTTTTAATATACCGTCAACCCGCGTTGACCATCCATCCATCCATCGTCATGGATGGATGGATGGATTATTTGTAGCCTATATAGTGTTTATACAGTGTGTATATATTTTTAATCCTACCTAGAATGTAAATTGTATATTGATTGAATTTAGTGTGAATACAGTGTGTATATTATGTATACATGTATACTAATGCTAACTGATTCTACTTTTGTTGTATTTTGTTCTTTACATTCCTCTATATTAATAAAGATATAGCTTATCTTATACAAATACAAGTTTACCCAGGTAAAAGCACAGCAAAAAGTAAAAAAGTATCAAAAGTAAAAGCACATATCCTGCAGGATGGCCCCTTCTGAAGTGTTATATATCATAATATACAGATTACATTTTGTTTATGAATAGTGATGCATTAACAAGCTGTCAATTTTGACTATTTAAATACTAATACTAACGTTTATTTGTAGTAATGCATGTAAACTCTTTATCAGCAAAGTAACTATAACTGTCAAATAAATAAATAAATGTAGCTAATATTCCCCACTGAAATGTAGTGGAGTAGAAATAGAAGGTTTTTCCTAGAATGTTTCACCATAGTATATAGTTGTAGTAGTTTTACCCTTATAGTTATACCCTTTTAGTGTTTAATTGTGATTAATCAATTAAATGATCAGTTTATAGAAATCTATTATAAAGTGACTGATTAAATTTGCAATTAATTATTGCAGTCTAAAAATATTTGATCGTTTAAAATCTAAACTCCTGACAAAGCAGAAATCCAGCTGCTGCTCTGTGGGTTGGATTTCATTAAATGTTTATGTGGTATACTGCAAACACACCTTTTAAATTAAAGAAAATGGAATATGGAAGCTTAAAATGTTAAAGCAGGAAAAATGGTATTAATCTGACCGACTACAGACAAGCTTGTACTGTCGACTGTGTGTTTTATTCCAGAAATCAACAAATATACTGTGTTTTGACGAACCACATCATTCATTTAATATATAAAAATATGTGCATTTATCAATCAATCCTCAGCAATGACAGTTTCATTATAAGAAACAAAGAAATAGCCTTAAACAAAGGAAACTAAAATCAAGGAAGATACAACTGGGAAATCAAATTTTTCCTCTACTTTCAGCTTTTCACCTATTTCACAAATGAAAGACACTGTACTGTTATTTTAAAACAACCCTATACTACACTATTGTTCTCCACCACGTGGTTAGTTTCCATTTTAAATAACAAAACTCAGGGCCAATGCAGCAGCACACTTGGTTTACAATGACATATGCAAGTTTAGGGTTACCTTTATGTCTTATATATATGTAAGGCTGACTGGTGACAAACCACCAGAGATGAAACACCATTCAACATGAATGATATCTGATTTAAAAAGGGTGGTACAATGTGCAAATGCCATCAAAAATAACTGATGTGTTAGGGAACAGAAATGTTTGTTTCTCATATCTCCATGATATTCCCTCATTACATAATCAATAGTAAAGCACTTTGAGTGATTTTGTAACAGCAAGTCAGTGACACAAATCAATTTTAAATGGGATACAGAAGCTGCTCCCTCATAATGACATGTTACATTTGGGCATTCAAATAAAACACAATCAAATTATAAGCATAGTTGTAAAGGCTCAAGTACCTGTAAATCACCCATCTTGGCTCTATCAGTCTGCTGATGGAGTAAGGGTTTCCAAGTACTGATTCTCTTAAACACATCTTTAATAAATAATTACTATATAAATAACTTTTTAATGTTAACAAAGGTGAAAGGTAACAAACAGTTCCTCATCATCATCCAAAGTGCAGTTACATCTTTTGAACACTGGATCAAATATATTAGGCCTGATCTATAAGGTATAAAAAAATGTCTTTCTACACAAAACAAATTTATTCATTGGCAAGCAAAAACAGTAAATGGCATTAACATCCAGACACTAATTTTATAGTTCCTTAACTACCTCAATAATTATTGATCAATCAGGTTGTGGTATTTCCTGTGCAGTGTATTGTTCTTTTTACTTTTTTTTGTAAGTGCAACTACACCTTTCTTATTTACATAAAAACAAAGATGTTGTGTGTCTTAAATGCAAATAAATTAAGAAGTAGTGACTGTGAAGTAAGGTATTTGATAAGATAATGCAAAATGGTTTTGTTTGGCACATGTTGGCACTACCTACATGCCTTTTTTCCACCATATGTTACAATCAGCAGGCAAAATACAAATATAATCTTTTTAAATGCCATTTTAATCTGTGTTCATGATTGAAATGTTTTTTGTAACTGTGCCAGGGCTGCAACTAATTATTTTCATCACAAATGAAGTTGCTAGTTATTTTCTCGATTCATTGTTTAATTAAAAAATAAATAAATAAATAAAAATGACCATCACAAGTTGCAGGAGCACAAGGTAAAACCAAAAGGTAGTCAGTTTACTTTCATATGTGACAAAGAAAAGCAAAAATCCTCATATGTAAGAAGCTGGAACCAGAAGATTTACGGAATTGTTGTTTGAATGATTATTTAATGGACAAACAACAAATTGTTTCAGCTTTAAACTATAGCGGCAATGATCCTCAGTGTGTTTTCTCACCTTCTCAAAAGTGATATGTTATTTCTGTTTCTCACCAATGACGTGAAATCCAACACTGTTACTGTTGGGGTTTTGTTCAGTAATATGAAAAGATACAAAACAAAGCACAGACTGCTTAAGCGCATAACACATGTAAAGTTATTTTCAACAGTTTTTAACTTAGTAAATGTCAATGTATACAAAAGTGATACTCTCACATATATATAATGTAATATAGTGCAATAAGTCCGGTGTAATCAAAAACCACACTGGACAGTTAGGAGTTAACGAGAGTCTTCCTGCATTTCTCCTCCTCCTCCTCCTCTTCTGGTTTTACATGCCTCACAGCCATCACAGATTGGCTCTGCGTCTAACTTTATGCTTATGTAATCGGGTCCGCCCTCTGTCTTCACTCTCGCTGGCATGCTGTGGCACTTCCATGTGGTAGCAAAGTCAGCTAAGGCCAGCTAAGGTGAGTCAGTTGTAGTAATGGTGTCACTTGAGGACACTGAGCTGTCCTGTGCAGCTGGGCTGCAACAAGGGGAAGTGGAGGGCAAAGAAAGCTCAGGCTGCTTCCGATACTCATTTTCTCTCTTGCTACATAAATATAACGGCCTATCAGTGTCTGTAAATTTGTGTCCAGCTGTGCACCTGCCCCCAGTTGGCTCAGCTGTTTCTTCCGCTTGAGTTTTCTGTCTTTTCTGTGATCCAGGTAGACATGTGGAAATGATGTCAAGTGAATCAGCAGCCTGGCAGCTCCCATGTTTTCCATGTAGATGGTGCTTCTGCTCGATTGGGACTTTGCCAGAGTATTCAGGGTCTGACCAGCTCAGTTTTCTCTTCTGGAATGGGAAGGAAAAACCAAAAATAACAACCATGACAAACCAAGGTCTTAAAGGAAAGCTACATTTCATTACAACTTGAGTTCAGCTGAGTTCATTAAAAAATCAAACCGAAGATGTAATAAACCACAGTTTTCTCTTAACCAGAATATTGACAGCTATCAAATGTACAAGTCTGGGGAGTTTAAGCACAAAGACGCAGTATCATCTAGTGAATATCTTTAACTCTCCTTTAAACATGTTTTATATACTGTGGCTACTTCTTTACAGTAGTAATGTGTTAATATATTTCAGATGATGCTAGATAGATGCTTGGCTGTTAAAGAAATTGCTATTTTAATAAGCTTAGTAACACCTCTCAGTCATGAAGCACACAGTTTGATTAGCACACACTTAAAGCACTGTCATGCGGTAATAAAGGTAACATCCAGTATAAAGCTCACCTTAACTGGCATGTGGAGCTGATTTTGGCGCCAGTGTGGTGGTTGTCTGAGAGTGGTGGTCTGACTTGGTGCATCTGTGGACTGAAATGCCACCTGAGGGAACCACATTTTGAGCAACATCTCTATCTGCAGCAGGTTTTGGAGGTATTTCTCACTGCAAAAAGAAAAAAGAGTTAAGGCATCGATGACAATGGCACTGTCTCCATTTTCACTATTGTCATAATGTTACGTACGCTACGTGTGATGGTCTTACCCCATTTCAGGCCTCTGTAGTATTCCAAGAATCCTCTGCAATCTGTCTATGGCAACACTCTGCTGGAAGCTGGATAAACCTGCCGCAAATAAAATATACCATCCAAATGTCAGGGCAAATAGACACTTAGGGATTTAATTACAGGACAGAATGCAGTAAAACTTAAGATGAGATGATAACCATGTTTGATATTGCTCAACCACATACCTTTCTCAAATCGCCCCATCTTTAACCCCTGTAGAAGCTCAAGCAGAGGACGGATAAACCTGCACAAATCTGTACACTGAGAGAATAAGGAGAAAGACTAGTGTTATTACTATAACTGATCTAATATTTTGTTGACAAAAATACTGAAACAAAGGGATCAGTTTAATGGAGCTCACCTTCTGAGCGAAAGCCAGGTCCCCTGGTGTGGCTGAAGATGACCCTAGTGTGGCAGCTCCAGGAGAAGAGGCTGAGTCGCGATGCTTAGTTTCCCCCATGCAGTGTTCAGGCTGGTCGCCCTTAGACCTCAAGTGCAGCTGATCTGAATGAGCTGGGAAATCAAGGTAATTTCTAGAAAGTGTGATTCCTTCATCAACTGAGAGGGGATTCCTTATTCCACTGTCCCCGTCTCCCTCTGAGAAGACGTCTGCTTCATCCTCCGTCTGCTCACTCTCACTGAGGAGAAAGCTTGAGGTGGAGGGTAGTGAGTCATAAGATGGCCATTTGGAAGAACTGCCCAATGAATTCATCTGTGGAGACAGGGAGATAATAATGTCAACAGAACGTCAATGAGAACAACTTTTTGGGCACTGGGCGAAATCAAACACATAGGGTTGCAGTATTCAAATAGAAAGAAGTTGCACATACAGTTTCAGTATACTACATACTAAAGAAAATCTATTTGTGTCTTCCAATTGCACATATTAAAGCATTTATATAAAATTTCCTAAGTGACTTTCTGTGAAACAAGTAAATTTAATAAAATGTGATACTGGCTGAATAAAAGGTCAGAATACTTTTGAAGAAATATTTCAGTATGACTGCTTCTTAGAAGATACTTACACATAAGAAATGTAAAGATTATTAGTATTAGTAATTAGACATTAATTTATCATATCACTCAGTTACAAGTGTCTAATAAGTTTAGAAATTTTTTAATGCGGTCTTTTAAGGTCAATACAAGCTATTTCAAACACATTTTATCTGTTCTCATACAGTATAAAGATACTGACAGTACATCAACATGTCAATCAAGCCATATAACACATTCATTGGTGTGTTATATGGTGTGTTAAAACCTTTAGTTATTCATATAATAATCTAAATATTCAGCAAAATAACCCAAACACAATCCTTTAGTAAGAATCATGAAGTGCAAATTAGAATTGTACTAGTGGCCAAAAGCTGTGAGTAACCTTCTCAGCAAGAGCAATCGAGATGATCAACGTGGATACATTATCACATCGGAAGCCAGCACACAAAGGACCTGCTCTTCCTATACGACTATACGAGTCAACCATAGACTGCATATAAAGTCAACGCATGCAGTACCAGAAGGTATGTGTGGTGTGCATAAGTGGTGGGTGTGTGTACATGCGCTCTGTGCTCCAGCAGAAATTAGTTTGGTAATTTGAAGACAGATTTGTACATCTATTGTTGACAATGAGTACCTTGTATAACCAAAACATCAATATAAACCTTTAACCTGCAATCTGATTTGACATTAAACAAATCATGTTTTCAACATGTTTGACGTGACTGGCACGATTTCTACAGCCACGGCTACATTTTGCACATTTATTATGTGAAGACTGCTCTACATTGCTAGATTAATATAGTTGTTTAAAACGACACAAGCAAGACACATGCATAAAAGCAGAACGTGTGGCCGGTTGGTCCTGTAACGTTAGTAATGAAGTCTGGTGGTGCGAAATGTATATTGGAAGTTATGAACAACCATTGCTACCTATTCTATTTAATGTACAACTGTTTATAAGTCTGAAAAACAGCCAGCTTTCCCTGAAAAACAGAAAAAAGTCAGAGGAGAGAGTTCTTACCTTACAGTCGGAGCAGAAGCGTATTCACAAAAACGGTCAAACAAAAACAGAAATTCTTGAGAAAGCACGTTCACGCTACTTTACCACGTTTCACAAATTTATAATATTAGAGAACTAACTTCGACAAAGCTATCGGCTGTCTTTGTCAGTGCAGATGTGTACACGCCGCGGTTCCGTGTGTTACCCAGTACACGTTCAGTCCCACCCAGTCTCTTCAATCCCTGCTCGTGTTTCGTTTACTTAAGTCAGACGTACGACCTGTTCAAAAAGTACCCACATAGCGCAACGGACACTACACGTGCTGAACAGCTTCGGAGCAGCGATTGGCTGCAGACGTGTTCGATCTTTTCTCATTGGCTCAGAGGCTTGACCAATCAGCAGCATCCGTAGCACCGGTTGGCTGGTAAATGCGTAGATCCCACCTCACCTGCCATGGCAGCACGTGCGGGTGGTGTGGCTGGAGAACGAGAACAACAGCACGCGGCAGTTGGCATGTGCCTAAAATGTTGGTATGGAAATTAGGTTACATAGACAATACTTTTATGGAAAATAACAAGGCAGGCTGCTGTTTTTCAGTGTGTATATGTTTTTTATTTTATTTATTTACTTGCTTGTTTATGTTCAACTTTATATAACGTTGTCCTCCATTTCTGTAAAAAAAAAAAAAGACCCACATGAAGAGGCTATCTGAATATAAAAACACGTGCACAAAAGATTAAAGAGGATGAGATCTAGGTTTGTCACAAAATACAAAACAAAATATCACACACCATACCATTTAACAACACTTATATGGCAACATATTAAACATATGACCATCCATCTTCCAAATGATCTTAAGTCAAATAATCTTCATGTAAAAATTGCTATGCTTAAATGCAATGACCCCAGCAGAAAATCACTGCATGGCAGCACTTTTAAGGAACAGCAAATTTAGACAGATGATACTTTTTGTTGTGCAATTAACATCGGCTCCAGTTTCTTCATTGTTGATGTTGAAGTGAATGTAGATAAGACAAGCGAGATTATGAGCTATGGCATCATAGGCTTATTAGAGCTTTGAACACAGTCTTACATACCAGTAGTTACATAATATGATTACTATATGCTGAGGAGTCAATCAGTACTTTCGTTGCATGCAAAATTAAGAAATGTTAGATGCAGGAGGATGGGGCGAGCCATGCGATCAAACATCTTTGGAGACTGGTTTGACACTTAATTATAGTTCAAACAATAGTGATGAGTTGCCATTGTCATAATCATGAAATGACTTATTAAAGTTTGATAGATCTTCCTAAGGCTTATTTAGTTTACAAACAGTCTGTACTGTGTCTTTTTGCAAATCAAAAGATCAGAGATGTTCTTTTTATGGAAGATTGTTTGTGTCTTTCTTGTCAAGGGCTTTTCTGTATCTGTGAAAAGAGCATTGATGCATACTCCTGAAGTCTGCATAGCGACATTTAGTTCCAGTATTTTTTATTGCAACATAGATACAGTCACTATGCAAAATAGCATCGTCAAAAATTATCAGCTGATACTTTGTGCAGTGGTCAATGGGGAAAAGAAAAATCACAGGCAAACTAAAAGTATTCTCAAATATGCTGGAATACGGTTAGACTGGAGGGGAGCTTGTAATTGGTCTAAATCTGTTCTTCACACATTTTGAGAACAAGTAAGGATTAAAAAAATTGTGTGTCATGGCTTTATGTCTTCTACTGACGCTTTGTCTCAGTCCACCATGACCTCTGACCTCCGTGGTAATGAAGTCCTTCGAACGCCTGGTGTTGTCCCACCTTAAATCCATCACAGACCCACTCCTGGACCCCCTGCAGTTCACTACATCCTCCAGCACCTGGACTCCCCAGGAACCTACGCCAGGATCCTGTTTGTGGTTTTCAGCTCTGCTTTCAACACCATCATCCCGGCCCTGCTGTAAGACAAGCTCTCTCAGCTGAACGTGCCTGACTCCACCGGCAGGTGTTCCTGACAGACAGGAAGCAGCACGTGAAGCTAGGTTAACATGTCTCTGATTCCAGGATCATCAGCACCAGTTCCCCTCAAGGCTGCGTTCTTTCCCCCCCTTCTCTTCTCCCTGTACACCAACAGCTGTACCTCCAGTCACCAGTCCGTCAAGCTCCCCCCTTTCAAACAATATAAATGTCTCTGCAGATGTAAATACTATTTCATTTCATATCATGCACAAACCTGGCACATTGCACATATTTGTTGTTAATTGTTAATCTTTGTTGTTGTATATTTTTATATTGTGAATTTATATATTTCGTTGCAGTACGTCTGCACAACACAAACCCAGAATAATGCACACAAAAAAAAACTGAGCATGAGCAGCAGCCAAATTATTGTACTGTTGCGTGAGTTAAAGCTGAAGGATATGTTTATTAGAAGAAAGAGAACTGCTGTTCATTTACATTTATCTAGCACTTTTATCCAAAGAGACTTACAATTGCTATATATGTCAGAGGTCACACACCTCTGGAGCAACTGTGTGTCTTGCTCCGGGACACATTGGTGAATATGTCACAGTGGGGAGTTCAACCTGGGTCTTTCACACCGAAGGCATACATCTTATCTAGTGCACCACCACGTTTCTAGCCGGCCCTGCCCAGGTTTTTGATATGACCTATGACCCAATAAATTAATATCTAAGTAGTGACATGTTTGTAATTTTGCGCACCATGTGGTTGATGTTTGTCAGTGATAAGGGAGTGGCAGTGTGTGTGTTTGTCGAGTAGGAGCCAACAAAAACATTTGCACATTTCACAATCATATTACTGTGCACTGATGCTGACTGCACAACCTATGTATGTTACATAGACACTGCAAGTGAACAAGACTTAAAACCTCACCACCACACTAAAATCAACACAGCTTAAACTGTCCAATTACCTTTTTCCATTTTCCATATATGAAAAGCTGTTAAAAAATAGCCATTTTTGAGATATTTGTCTCTGCCACCACAATACGGGTGGGGGTGAAAGAAAATTCAGTTGTGGAGCTCACAGCATGGAAAATTACATAAAGAAATCAACAGCAACATCCATGTTACTCTGAATAATATGCAGAACACAGTCAACAGCTTTCATGGGGACTATTTCTTCATCAAAAAGTTCCAATGAAAACTGCTCACAGTGAGGTCTATGGATCATCAACAGTAACAAGCATGCTTTTTCAAAAATTTACTGTTTACGGTAATTCTTTTATGCTGTTCACAGACTAATTAAATACTATCCACCTCTATTATATTTGGGGTGGAGGCAGACACCTAAGGAGAAGCTTGAATCTGAGAAAAGTCAAAAACTTTCAGTGTAAAATATAGGTCATCTATCATACTGTTCCATTCAGTCCTCTCACCCACTGACAGAAACCACAGGACATGATATAAATGTGACCTGGTAACCTCGGACAAGTGAGCCTGGTGCGAGCGCTTAACATTCCCTGTGTGCGGGAACTGAGAGCAAGTTCACACTTTAAAGCCCCCTGTGGTGAAAGATGTCTGACAGGTGTGTCTCTCTTTTAGGAGTTTGCGGGAGGTGGTCGACATCGTCAGTGGACATTGACATCACATTGTGCAGTAGTGACCTTGAAGTCATTAACATCAAGCTGCTGCTGAGCTGAGACCCTGTTTCTAATCGAAATCGCAGTATGGCCAACTGCAAGATTGAAATTGCAGGGGCTGCAGTTTTTTTGATAAAGTAAAAAAGTAAAGCAAAAATTACCTTCTAAAATCCTAACTCAAATATCTATCAATAAATAAATTGCAATATGATTTTTTTCAGCACTCAGATTGTCCTATATACTATATTTGTGTGTTTACAGTAGTTATCAGTTTGTTTTTGTTGTTAAATAGAAGTTCACCAACTTACAACTTTCAGAAATTGTCACGCATTTATTAGGTTTTCATTAGTAAGGTTGTGTGGGAAGCGTCAAAACACAAAATGTCATCAACCAAGTATTCATTAACCGGCTCATTACAACCAAGAATGATGAATAGGTTTCCCTCTCAGTACAAGCACCACACTTTTCATGCCAAATTCTGTGCAGAAAAGGGAAAAAATGTCCAAAGTTGATTTGACAATGAATGTACTTCTACAAATGTTTTCTTCCTTTTACTGTGGTGACACAATGTGACAAGATGAAAGCTACTTTTCTCAGTAATTCCCAAAGTTCATTTAGATGTGACAGTGACATTGTAATGATTGCTTCTTCCACTTTGCTGGGCCCATCTCAACCAGTCCATTGATAACGTCCTGTTCCATCACACTCTATTTCACTAGCAGCCGAGCCAGGGATCCTCTCTATTTGTCCTGGAGATGAAGGCAATTTTTCTGGCCATTTCCGTGTGGTAGATCCGCCTGCAGTTCTCAAAGTTCTTCCGCTGTCGCTCTCGGCAGGGCTTCTCGAAGTAGCGCTTTTGCTTCACCGTTTCAATAATCCCATCCTGAGTAAGGACCCTGGAGTTTGTAGAGAAAATATGTAAACAGCGGGGACTTGGGTTGCATTCAAGGCACTCTATTCAACAGATTAGACACATTATAATAAAAGACAAGAAAGCAGTGAAACTACATACATCGACCTATGCTTAAATTACAATCCTTTCCAACCTAAAAAAAATGTTAATTATACATTTTCAAACTGTACCTAATATCCATTATGATAGACAATCACTGGACACAGAACATGTACCAGATTTGTTTTACATTATGGATAATGGAGTAGGTCACAAAAATTTCACAAAAATGTTGTCCTATATTGTAACTCATTTTATAAATTCCTGGTTCGGCAGAGAAAAACCAATAATTTTTCATGATTCATGAAATCTGTTCAGACTTTTTTGAGATGTCTTCTGACTAACAGGTCAGCAAAGAAACCCGAAAATGAATTTATGAGACTACATTTATTTCAAAATGCATCTTTTCAAAAGTCTGCTTTTATTACAGAATGACATTTTTCCCCCAGTGATGTCGCTTTTCATGACAGTGGCGTAGTCACTGCCTTCTCACTTTTCAGCCAATCACATGCTCCTTGCCTTATAAGCTAGCAAGCTCAACAGCTGCTAACAGAAATGGCAGATAAGGTTGCAAAGAGGGCCACAAAAATAATTACACTGATGTGTCAAGTTAGATTCAGTAAGACAGATATCAAGAGCATTATTAAACTGATATTGAAAGAAATGTGGCAAAAGCAATAGGAGGAAGAGAGGAAAGGAGAAACTTTTAGTAGTATAAAGGAGTATAAAGGATAGTGGGAGAAATTAGGTGTGCCAGACGGAACAGGAGAAATGAGACAACAATATCAAGACTTAGATTTGGACACCCTGGACTAACCAGTACAATATTTATAATAGGTAAACATAAAACAGGCAAATGCTACTACTGTGCGCAAGAAGAAACAGAGCATGTTATGTTACACTTTCAGAAATATGAGGAAGGAAGAAGGCATCTGAGTCAAAATCTCAGAAAGATAAATGGCCACTTTGATCTAACAAGATATTCTACAAAAGAAGTCAAGAAATGAGTGTTATTGCACCCTCTTTCGGTATCTTGGACTAACTCATTTGATTGGCAAGATGTTTTTTTTTTAATAATGCAAATTCTTGGCAGTCTGATCCATACTCCATACCAGTTGGTGGCAGTAACGCACCAATTCGCTGTTTGCTAACCACCTTTAAACCTCAAAGAAGACAAACTGCTACCAAAATTAGCCAGTAAGCACCTGTTAGCTAGAGCAACAACAATGTCAAAGTAATTTTGAATCGACTATCTAGTTGCTGCTGTAAATAAACACTGTACAGAGACAGAAACAAACATCAGGATTGTGAACTTGTTTTATTACTCAGCATCAAAGTGAAGAGACAGTGGCAGCAGCTAGCTCTTTAGTTAATTTGGTTTTCTCTGCAGCATCAACAAGATCAAAAAGACTTTCCGTGTGGTTGCTCAATCCAACAGGAGTCTGCTAACAATGCTAACAGAGACTCTTCACTTTGATGCTGAGTAATACCGGTAAGATCACAAGCTGGCATAGCTTAAGGAGACCAGATTCCTGAAATGAAATTCGGTGACATTTTTGGTTTGGTGGTCAGTATGTCCTGAAATATAACGTTATTGTATGAAATCTGTCAAATATAATTCTTCTGAATGAAATCAAGTAGTTCTGAAGCAAATACTACATTGTAGTCATTACATAGAGGCTGCAATCACTTTCTGGCAAGTAGAATACTGCATTTTATGTGTTGTTTTGGCCATTATAAAAAGGTACATGAAGAGGTTAAAAGTACTAGGTCAATTATAATCTGTCACATATAACCCTCATGAATATAAAATCTGATTTCAGGTCTGTTAACACCTTATACAGTCTATGATTAACACACAGTTAAACAGGCCACCAAAACCGGTGACTGTCTGGTCACCCTAGCATAGCTAGCTATGTAGCATCAACAGTCTTGTTAAGCTAAGCCCTAAAAGCTAAAGAGGTTAGGTAACTGTGTCAGTGTACAGTGTTTATTCACAGCAGCAGCGTGGAGTTGGCTGATTCACATTAATGTTGGCATTGTTGCTGCTGTAGCTAGCAAAATAGAACTGGCTAAATGTGGTAGCAGCTTGCTAGCTTAAGAGGCACGGCATGTGATTGGCTGAAGAGATAAGAGGGCAGTGGCAACACCACTGTCATGAAACCTGACATTATGAAATAAAACCAGACATGAAATGTGTTACTGGAAGAAAAGTCCATAATTATATATATAAACATGCATTTGAAAGTAATGTGTCAATAATGAAATAAAAATGATTCAACAAAATTCAGTTTTTATAAAAATTAATCATGAAATAACATCTCAGAACAATGAGCTGTGTTTTAATAATTTCTTCAGTTATTTCACTATTCCATTAGTTACTAGTAACTATTCCCTTCTTACTAGTTAGAATTAAAATGTTACTATCAACTAGACATTTTATGTCTACTAACCCGAAAGAAATGTACTAGTAAGAATTACATTTTACTAGTAACTATTTGAATAGTTACTAGTAACTAATAGGTACTAGTATCTAAACAATAGATACTAGTACAATGGAAATAGTTACAAGTAACTATTTCAGTAGTTACTAGTGACTATTGACTAGGTACTAGAATCTAAACAATAGATAGGCCCACCAGTAAAATGTTAATTGTTACTAGTAACTTCACGAATAGTTACTAGTAACTAATGAACAGATGATATCTGAACTGCAGAGCCCCATAGATTTCAATGGCAAAATGTGCAATTAGTTACTTTTAATTAAACAATAGTTACTAGTAACTAATGAAAATGCTACTAGTAACTCAAAATAATGTTCTAGTTTCTAATCAGTAAAACGGGAATATTTACTGGTAACAAATGGAAAAATACCATTAACTAATAAATTAGTACTAGTGGCTTTTAAATAGCGAGGAAATGTTGGGCTTGCCGTAGGTTGCCAGACTTAATAACCATAGACTGTGCTGACAAATAGTTTACTGCTAAATTATAGTGAATATGTTGCTGCAGACTTTAAACCTTGTGACGCTGACGTTCTGACCCCTGTATGTTTTTAACGGAGTCAGCTTCTAGCAGTGATACCACTGCGCAGCCGCAGCTCTGTGACATTGAGCGGAAGGCTAACGTTAACTTAGCCACCGTTAACTTATCATCCCCTGGAAAACAGAAACTATTAATGTTATATTTTATATTAAATACTTAGAATTTACCTGTTTAAAGTCTTGTACGCCGCATCAACGTTGCCGTCCTGAACCATCACTGTCCGCGCAATGAAGCGAAGGTGTCTCGCCATGATGAGACCGGTGCTTGCTCAATTGTCAACCGGCTGGAAACACAAAACTATTAAATTTTCCGGATACAAGAAAACCCATGAATCAACGCTAGGTGACGCTTTGCTCAACCATTCTCCTAAACGAATTTTGTCATGTGTTGGAGTTGACCCCACGCTACATTTCTTGTAATGTTTATGTTAATTTTTCAAAGCTACTTAAAATGGGGTGTTTGGTTTTTGTGATCTCTGCAACTCACATCAACATTTTAGTTATGGCAAAATCAAAAATGGATTACAGTAGCCCACGTCCAACCCATTTAGCACCCCTTGAAGACTAATTTTGTTTTATAATATAATCCTCTGAACTGCTAAAGCTTTTTGTTTTGTTTTATTTATTTAGTCATGCTTTGCTGATGTTCCTGTGTGTAAGTGTACTGTATATCCTATGCATATTAGGCCTATTACATATCACACTTTTTATTTAGTTAAATTAAGGGTAAACAAATTTAACTAGGGTAAACTTATTGTGCAAACCTTTCTCAAAGCCTTTTCATTTGTTATTTAACATTAAGTAATTTACAGACTCCTAACAGTGGGAACTCTCTCTAGTTTCTACATGTTTGAACCTCGTGGCCAGTACCCCATGGCCTCTAAATGAACAACTGTATGAATAAGCGAATAAACAGACATTACAAACAAACATCCAGGTCTCTACAGTCAAGGGTGTCACTTTGTGTTGAAAAGTGCTGGGGACATAAGGGCGCAGGTTAGGGGTGTGACAATACACTTAGCTGAGAAGATGACACACAATTTTGATTTCACAAGAACAAGATGAGACAATATTTTAACACTATTTTGAAGAGATCTGCAAAGCTGAAATATATGACATGTTTCTGGGGGAAACTTTTGAGCATCAAACACTTAAATTCCTGTATTCTGATGAAATTTCTGCATCATTTTATGGTGGAAATGTTTTTATTTATGTAAAGGAAAACACAAAATTCAGGTGGCAGGTGACAATTCAAAATCTAAAAATAAAACAGAATATTATGCAATAAGGCTCTCAGGCATTCTGTGTTCATGTGTGTATCATCCCTACTGAGTCAGCACACATGCAGGCATGATGTAGTCTTCCCTCCTCTTTTGTCATGTTCACAGAGAATGGAAAAGAAGAAGTTGTTAAAGTTACTGTTCGGTGTATGCACGGTTTTGGATCATTTTATCATCAGTAGCAAGATTTTTTTAAATCTTAAGTTACTTTTTTTGGACAATGCACATTTGTTTCTTCTATATATAAATTGCACTGCATTTTTGTTTTACTCATTTGGTAGACGCTTTTATACAAAGCGATTTACATTTGAGGAACAACATACAGGCATCAATAAAGCATCCATACCTTAAGAGATCTACAAGTGACAACAGATACTAAGAACAGCAATAAATACTAGTAAGAGCTATTAGCGTGTACAGCATCAATGGGATAAATACCTTGAGGAAGAACTAAGAGTTAACTAATAGTACCAGAGAATTGTAAGGAGATAGAAGAAGAAGAGCACAGGAAATGCATGTTAGAGGTTAGAGGTGTTATAAGAGGAAGTGTTCTCAGAAGAGATGAGTTTTCAAGAACTTCTTGAAGAAGAAAGTTACAGAGGGACGCCCCTGCTCTGATGGCATGAATAGCTAATATTTACTTATTGTGCAAACCTTTCTCAAAGCCTTTTCATTTGTTATTTAACATTTCTTCTTGCAAGCTATTTTTCAGAACATTTTTAACAAATGCTTTCATAAAGTGATGGGGACAAAATCAGCCATTTCAGAAAGTGTGCCCAGTGTAAATGACACGTAGGCTACAGCACAGGGAACCAAACACGAATTATTATAGTTGACATAAAGGGAGATAGCTTTCAGGGCAATCACAGATTTATGAAACTACATCCGTTGTCATAGCAGCGAGGACAGCAGTGTCCAGTGTTATCCTTTCATCAGGGCCATTCTCTTCTTCTTCTCATCCCTGAGTTGCTGTTGTCCTCTGGGTGCCTCAGTCTGAGGTCAGCTAGCGGTGAATGCTGGCCTAGAGTGCATGTCTAATTTGCATTTAAAGGTGTTTTTAAAGCTCCTTTCTCTGTATAAAACACCACTCGGGGTAAATTCCCATGTTGCTGTAACTCTATAGGGTACAGAAGCTTCATGGTGCCACGGGGAGGAATGCTGAGACAACCTGCACAGATAACATCGTGACTCCTTTTGTTGGTGAATGCACTGCATCATGTTTCCAGAGGCATCCATTCTGATCCAGACCTGATGAAGTATTCTTGTCAGTGTTTGTGTGTGTGTGTGTGTGTGTTTGTGTGAGAGAGAGAGAGGGAGAGAGAGGGAGAAAGAAAGAACAGAAAGAGAGTCTGTAACCTAAAGAAAATTAAGTTTGTACTTTCAGGATGCAAATACGTTTTATTCCACTTGGGGTGATGTTATCAAATACATCTCCCTGACAGTTTTTGAGTGGATTTTATTTTCAATTATTCTAACTTCCTTTATTTTAATCAATTTATTAGGGTTCCCAGCCCCAGTGGGCTGTTGTAATCGTTCTTGTTTTACTGCGGCCTAGACCGTAAGTGCTAGGGACACAAAACTCATAGGGTAGGTCCAACTCATGTTAATGACCTCAGGCGAAAAAATTCTACCTCTAGGGGGCGCTATAAGCAAGGTCAATGTGTTTGGAACTCCCGCCTACGAAGGCGCATATCAAAAACCTTATATCCACACGTTCGGGAGATCGAGCTGAATCTCATGGTACAGGCCACACCGATTTACTTTTTACTTTTTTTTTGCTAAATCACGAAAACTGTAAAACCTACTTTAATTTACTCCTCTGAAGCCGCAAGTCCGATCGACACCAAACTTGGCACGGATAATCTCTGGACCAAGCGGATCAAAATTTCTTGCGAAAAATGCTACAAATAGGAAATTATATCATATCTTTGCTTGCAGTTCTAGCTTAGATTTTTATCTTTGGTCCTCTACTCTGGTCAACATTGCATTGAATCTTTGCTTTGGAATGGCTGATCGACACCAAATTTGGAGAATTAATGTTGGACGCCCTCCTGAGGGCCAGGTCGAAATTTGGTGCAACTCGCCCCTAGGTGGTGCTATTTCATTCAAAGAAATTGTTCCTCTATAACCACAAGTCACATTGACATGAAACCAAAGTTCACCCAAATATGCCCATAGGTGGTGCACGGGCACGGCAGTGGTTAGCACTGTTGCCTCACAGCAAGAAGATTGTGGGTTCAAACCCCGGTTGCCCCGGCCTTTCTGTGTGGAGTTTGCATCTCCCTGTGTCTGCGTGGGTTCTCTCCGGGTGCTCTGGCTTCTTCCCACCATCCAAAGACACGTGGCCTAGGTTGATTGGTGACCCTAAATTGTCCTTAGGTATGAGTGTGAGTGTAGGTTCGTCTATATGTGGCCCTGCAATGGATTGGGTGTACCCTGCCTTTCTTTCGATGCCAGCTGGGATCGGCTCCAGCCCCACGACCCTGTACGCAAGATAAGCGATTGTCAATGGATGGGACATTTTGCCTCATAACTACGGCCCACTACATCGCACATTCATAAACCTTAAATCTATGCCTCTGTACAATGACGTTTTCACATCGATATATCGCGAAAACTGAAAACCCTATTTTAATTCACTCCTCCGAAAAAAGCCGCAAGTCCAATCGGAGAATTGGCACGGACCATCCATGTAACATCCGCCATTTTGTCAGTTGTGACCATGCAAATAAAGATCTTTGAATGAATCTTTATCCACCTACTAATTTATACTAATTGCCGTTGTTGTAATTATTATCTGTAGGCTCATCACTTCTTATAGCCATTTACATTACATTTATTCATTTTATCCAAAGTGACTTACTCTTGAGCAACTAGGGGTTAAGTGTCTTGCTCAGGGACACATTGGTGGATGGGTCACAGTATTGAACCTGGGTCTCTCACACCAAAGTCATGTGCCTTATCCGTTACCCCACCAACCCCCATTTTGTGACTGTTATTTGTAATTCGAGATATTACTTTTTTCTGCTATCTAGTACTTTGACGCTAACCAAGCTAGCCAATCTACAACTACGACTAACTTGTCTGCTATGTAGCAGAAGGGAGTTATAAAACTCAATTTCACTCTATAACTTCATATTATATTGTGACAACAAACCTACCTACCTACCAGCTGCTGGAAGCTAATGTGTTGCTAACATAACATTCTGTTTACTGTTGGATTAACAGCTATCTTACTTTTTTTACTGTTATTTTGTGGACTCAAAATAACAGTGATACTTTGTTTTTTCCTGGCATGAGGTAGCTTACAATGTACCCTAACTGATTTGACAGCAAGTCTATCGCCTAGTTATAGGCAACAAGTTATTTATTTAATTTATTATTATTATTATTATTATTTTTATTTTATTTTTTTTTACAATGGGCTGCCTCTGGTCTAACTTTTGTCTCTGCTCAATCTTTTTGTAATCACATTGTTGGTGCTACAGTAGGCTATATATTTCATATTAAGAAAGAAATATACTAAATATAATTTATTTGGGTAACTTGTGCCCGAATTGAATGATTTCAGCATCTATTCTTCAACATTTACCTCAGGATGTAAACAGTGTCTTATGTCTCTGTTACAAAAATAACATGTGGTGGTCTAAAGCTTTCCAAATTAGATAAAGACAAGGCAACATGAGTCAGTGTTGGGTAAATGAAACTGATGACCTACAGTATGTGCTATTTGATCATAATGAATGAGACTCTGTGTCCCCTCTCTCTTAAATTTTAATTGTAGAGTGAACATGGGGATGAAACTTGCCTCCAGCTGTATGTCTTATCTTTTGCTCTTTCATTAACAGCTTTACAGCCCCCCACTCTGGAGCAACATTAACCCTATATTTCACATTCCAGATCTTGGTAAACTTAACACGTCTTCAGGTTGGATTTTTTTTGGGGGGGGGGGGTTTAATGAAAAGTTTCATCCAATTTTCAGGCTATTTGTGTAGGCCTATCACTTATTGTCTGGACTTCTTGTCAAATAATTTGGACTAATATGACACCAACCTAAGAAATGAGTTAACACTTTCCCTTAATATCCGAGTGCAACATCAAAGGACTTACTGGAAGTGCATTTTCCAGCTCGTATCCAAATCTTTCACCATGCTGAAAGAGGTGGAGGCTACAGCCAGAATAAGGGGGAAAGTCCCTCCCAGCCACCAGCCCCTGTATTGGCTGGACCAGCATCACATCCAGACGAGCTGTCAGCCAATCAATGCAGCAGCCGATGCAGGCGGAGAAGACGGTTTTACAAATCGGTAAACGAGGGGGACAGACAAGAACCGGAGAATCTGCAGTCAGAGTCGCCGTCTAATCTGCAAAAGTAATCTCTGCAACTGCATCAAAATGGAGAAGAAAATCACAGATTTCGCAGGAAAATGGACAATGAAGTCTTCGGACAATTTCGAGGAACTTTTGAAAGCGCTGGGTAAGTAATGTTTTTGGGGCACTTAATGTAGGCCTACACGCATTAACATATTTAATTTGTTTACGGAAAATGGCAATAAAGCTGTTCAAAAATATAAAACGTTTTCCAAAGCAATACAGGGTTGCAGGTCGTTTTCCCTACCTTTAGATCAAAGTGCTTTTCATGCAAAAACTCCTCAAACTTTGATGCAAATTAAGAGTCAAGCAGCATATTGTTATCTGGTTGATCATCTACCATTTGGCTCCATTGTTAAAATGCAAAGAATAAGGAAGGGAAAAGGAAGCATCTCCTGCACAAAGACCTGTCAATCATGTTGTCAGTAGCATTATCAACTGGAAATCCACTTGGTTAGAGGTCAACTAGAGAACCAAAGTGGTTTGAAGTGGGCCACTGTGATTAAATTGGTGTGCCCCATTCCTGCCAACCCATGTTCCTGGGAACATTGGTCTTGTTAAACTATATGAGGCTGTATGGACTCCAGTTAAAAGAGAGAGCAGGAGAGAGGTCAGGTGAGGGCCAGCCAGTGGCATCCATTAAAAATCTGAAGACAAATAGCCTGTGGAGGAATGTTAGATTAGACTCATCTGAGGCAGGGTCCTCCTCATGCGGTTGTAATTAGAGCCAGTGTAAACGGAACTAAGCCTTGACATGGGCCCCAGCAGCCAGCCGGCTCTGAGACTGACTTTCCTTCACTTCCCTGGGCCTCTCAGACCTGATCTATGTCTGTCTGTGTGTGTGTGTGTGTGTGTGTGTGTGTGTGTGTTGCCTCCGTTAGTACCACTCAATGAGCAAACATGGTCTGACCTGAATCAAAGTGGGGTTGTCTTGATCTCTCTGAAGCCAGTCCAGCTCACATGAATAATGGCAAAAACTGAAGGGTCAAATGTTTACATTTATTAAACATCACATCACATCACATCTCTACTGACCCAGCACATAGATCCTGATATATTTATTCTGAGAATCAACCGGTAGTTGTACTGTGCACAACAGTAATGAGGCCATTTTCCCCTGCAGTTTATACTGTACGTCTCTGTTGAAAGTCCTGATATAAATGAATGCAAAACAACCACAAAGAGATCAAAAGACACTCAAAACACAACACAAACACAAAGAGATGTAAAACGCAGACAAAGGGATGCAAATCAACCACAAACACACAAAACTTAAAATTGACTACACAAAGAGACGCAAAGACACACAAAACACACCACAACAACCACAAACACACAAAACATCCACAAAGAGACTCCAAAACTGACTAAGCGACGCAAAACAACTACAAAGAAATTCAAAATAGCTAAAATTTCTTCTTATTTCTCTTTCAATCTACCAGTCTTGGTCCTATAGGAGTTGAGTGGATAGTGACTAAATATTACTTTGAGGGTGAAGTCTTTAACAGTGCCACAGTAATAATGGACCTACCAGGGGTTTTGCATGTTGTAACCAATTAAGCAACCATTTTCTGTAGCATACCATACAGAAAGTTCTTAGGTTGATTTCCTTGGTGTTCATTCAGTACAACAAAAAAACTAATCAGCCTGTTTTGAAAACTTTAGGCAACCAAAAAGCATAGCATTTATGTAGCTAACATTTGATGTAGGGAAATCAAACTCAGAAGACAAATAATAAACAGATATGGACATTGTGAAAAGGATGACATGGATTTGGATGTTACTTGTCTTGCTGTATGGCTGCTCAAATATCAGATGACATAGTTTCATTTAATGCCAAGCAAGGAAACATTCCCTGCTCGCAGCCGCTTTACCACGCTGTGATAATGTAACGCTGTCAAAAAACGAAAGGTGCTGGATGGTTAACTTTGATGGATTACCTAAAGCAAACACAATATCTCACATTTTCATGCCGTACTGAATGAACTCAAACCAACAAACTCAAACTTTTAATATGCTCTAGATGAAATAAGGTTATTTGGGCTATGAACATCCAAAACCACCGGTATGCTGCTTTTGTTGCAACCAACACAAGTGATGCTTTCACCACAGCTCTCAGTTTGATATTAGATCTGTTTGTCTTTGGTCAGGTGTGAATGTGTTCCTGAGGAAGATTGCAGTGGCGGCGGCCTCCAGCCCAGCAGTGGAAATCACCCAGCAGGGAGAGAGTCTGTCCATCAAGACATCCACAAGCGTCCGCACCACCCATATCTCCTTCACTGTGGGTCAGTCCTTCAATGAGACGACGGTGGATGGCCGCCCCTGCACGGTACACATCCATAAACTTCCCTTATAACATTCCTGTATAATGTCAATACATGCATACCAGCATTTGGCCAAGGACAGCCTAACCAGAGCTCTGCACAGAAGAAACATGTGGAAATAATTTCAGTGCAACTCTAGGGCCAGCCCCAGTGATAATACATGGATCTGTTCTTCATTTCTTCATGCCGAGTGAGTGGTGAAGGACATAGATCCTGACAGGCCATAAAAATATGCAGTGATCAGCACGCTGAGCTCCAGTTATGAAGCCCAAACTTTGCAGTTAAATGATGTCAGTTATTAATTTTCTTCTTATATGAATCCCTACAGAGCTTTCCTAAGTGGGAAACAGACAGCAAGATCAGCTGCGAACAGACTTTACAGAAAGGTGATGGGCCCAAGACATCGTGGACCCGAGAGCTGACCAACGATGGAGAACTTGTACTGGTAATTATTTTGTGCACAGCGCCAATACACAACTTTACAGAGAGTATCAGATTAAAAGACACTAAAAGTAAGATGACTGTCTAGTGTGAGAGCTTTACAGTATTAAAACCACCCTTTGTGAAGTGGTTGACTCAGAAACATTTACTATTGCTTTATATCAATCATTTATAAGCCATAATTAAGAACAACCTTTAGGTTGCCAGGTAGTAAAACAAGAGTCTATCATCATTTTAGCAGCTCTGTGAAGCTAAATCCTAAATGCTCACATTGACAATACTAACATGCTGATGTTTAGCAGATAAAATGTTTACCATGGTCACCATTGTAGTTTAGTGCATTAGCATGCTAATTTCTGAAAATTAGCACAACATACAAAGGACAGCCATCATTAGTTTTGCAGGTAATTGGTGATATGGTCACCTGATAACAGCTCTACATAAAAGGTTAAGGGGTCACAAGATAAATGCTGTGTTCACATCATATTTGTAGACCATAATTACAAACACAGCCATGTTGGGGAAAAACAGCCTAATTGAAATTTTGAGTTGGAGATATCTGGAAATTTTGACAGCAATTTGGTGAAAAGAACTACAGAAGTGTCTCCAAATCACTGGCAAGATGGCTGAAAAGCTACTATTGTTGGCAGTTACATCTAAATGAAAACCAATATCAACTCTAATACAATCAATTAACCTAATGTAAAAGAGATGTACACAGTTTCACTAATATATATTTGTGACACTGCAAAATAGCAAACTGGGCTACGGAAATGATACTGTAAGTTGGGGTAAACATCTTGGAATAATGCAGGGACACTGCCACGTCAGAACAATGGGAGGTTTACCTTTTTCCCCATTTCACAAATTTAGCATTATTACATTTTACTAAAAAAAACACAACAAGCTTCTTGCTTGTACACATTCTCATGGTGCTGGAGGAAAAGTCCAGGATCACTTAAGTCATTAGGATTCATCTTCTGGGCACCATGAATATCTGCACCAACATTAGTTAGAACTTAAACCCTTTATAATGGTTGCCTTATTAGGAAGTGGTTTAACTCTGTCCTTTTGTTGCTGTTTTCTTTCAGACTATGACTGCTGGGGATGTTGTCTGCACCAGAGTTTATGAGAGAGAGTGAGGAAGTTTTTTTTTAAGACTGTCATACAATACTCATGTTTTGTGCCTCATGCATGGTTTACATTTACTCGCCTTGTTTTCTTCTTTGTCCTCCTCGCAGCCAGTCACATGTTGATAAGATCTCGCTCAAACAGTGCACTGTGTAGAAAAGGCTTCGGTTTACATGAACGTATGTTGGAAAAGTTGCTTTTATAACACAAAAGCTGAAATTATTCTTTATGTATCAAATATAAATGTCACACATTCCTTTTTTTTAAAATCTGTATTGCAGTGTATAAATCACTTTTCAAGATGTTAATAAACTGTTTTATATGAATTTACTGTTTGATGATTCCTTTTGGATTCTTTATGTTGCCTCCTCCCTGCTCCTCCCACTCCCTTGTCGACCGTTTGCATATCACTTTACATCACAATCTGCCACTCATATTCTCCTGATTATTCATTCCCCTGCCATCTTTCCATTTGCAATCCAGTACTGTGTCCTCAGTGTGCTCTTTGTCATCATAGCTCACTCTAATATGGAGCCAATTAGTTTAAAAACTCCCAAAGACAATTCCTATTATCTGAACTCTGCTTTGAGAGACATTTGGCAAAAACAACAGGGAAGCAGGGAGTGGAAAGGAAAACGAGTGAGGGAAAGAGAGAGGGTGACCATGAGAAAAGTATTTCATAGCATCAGAAGAGGTTATACTTCATGTGCTCCCCTTTCCAGCTGTACCTACTTACAGAATGAGCTCAGTAAAAATTCCCCCACCCCTTTGCTCTGGCTTTGCACCCAGGTACAAACTGTTTAGTGGCTTCCTCTTATACTGTGCAGGGAGGCTTCCAGCTGTTGCCTCTCAAAACCCACTTTTTTAACATAATGAATGCAAAAAAAATATACAAACAGACTTAAAATGCAGAGAGAAAGCACCATTAGCTGATAATGATAGATTTAACAGTATTCAGATTCCCTAAAGTCTATCTTTGTACTCAGCTAAAACTCAACTGCGTGGTTCAGTCTGAGGCTGGCTTCACCTTGCTGTTAAAAAACGGACATTTGGGGTCGCTCCGGCACTTCCTGAGGAGAGTACTGCAGGCAGTGATGGTTTTTCCAGGTTTTCAAACAGTGTGCAGACAAGCACCCCTCTGAAGTTCTTCCCAGTTTATACACACAGTGCTGAGCAAGCAGAGGGAGGACTGGGCCTCCTCCCAGATGAATTTTCTCACTAACCTCTGTGTCTCTTTGCAACAGCGATGGAGGAAGTACTCAATACGATGTAAAAATACTTTTCGTTTCTGCTACCTGTAAGCCTTGTATATTGCTGTTGTTTGGATTAAAGTCCCTGAACTGCATCTCTGCTCTGGTGTCTTGCGTCTGGGCTCACACTCCTGCTCTGCGCTCACCGCAATCGTGACACTTCATGTGTTTTGATAATGGAAAATCTTAATCTGTAAAGTAACGAGTAACAGCTGTAAAAGAAATGCAATCTAATGTAATACTGTAAAAGGGCAAAACCTGCCCCTGAAATTTTGTGGAATAGAAGTATAAAGTAGCATAAAATGGATGTACTCAAGTAAAGTACCTTAAAATTATACCTAAGTACAGTATTTGGTTAAATGTATTTAGGTACGTTCCACTACTAATCTGAATGTTCTGAAACATCGTGCTTGCTTGAAAGAAGGAGAGTGACGAGATCATGTGTTACCAAGTATGCGTGTCTTACACAACTTCCCTCATTATGTGGGTGCTCTTATGTCTCACGGGCAGAAAGTATGTTTTCAGTGGCCTCAGTGAAACCCATGTTATTGTGTAAGTGCTCATCAATGACCGCAGCGCTTTAACTGAACTCTGTAGGGGATGGAAAGTTCCCTGCTATTTGCTCAATCAGAAAATTGCCATTTGCACACACACATCCAAATACACTAGATGCCAGATTAAATGGCCCCTTTGACTGATGGTCGTTAGCCTCACAGGAGCAGTCTAAACCAAACCCAGACCCTCCTTGTTAGCCGGGTCACTTTCCACACTCAACTGTTATGCCAGTTCATTCCTCAGGCTGTGATGTCATGGAGCATTGCATTGCTCAACTGGCTGAGGAATGCTGTGGTTTTAAGACCGGGAAGCACCCAAGTCCAGCGTCTGAATCGGGGCCATCTGGAGCAAACATGACAGGGCAATTAGAGGAAATGATGAGTCACAGGAGTCAACTGACAAGCACAGATGCTGCTGGAAGAGGGCATAGAGACAAACAAAGCCAAGCCTGTGAGCAGGTCCAGACAGTTAAGCTAAAGAGGCTTTCATCACTTCATCAATTTTTAATCACTAATCTATTTAGGCTGTAATAATGAGTGCTCATTATTTTCTATACATGCCACATCCATTTCCACCCTAGCATCGACATGTGAGCTCTGTTTCATCATGGTTCTCCATAAAGAATCATATTAAACTCAATGGTTGATAAGTGATTGCTTTGAGTCTTAACTCCAAAACAGAAGACTTTGACCTCCAATTACCTATAGAACTGTTATTATGGACATTAACTGGGCTTTAACTAAGGATTGTTTTCATCATCAATGAATTTGCTGATTATTTACTCAATTCACTAATTGTTTTGCTTCTAACATTTCAGAAATTAACAAAACTGCCCATTACAGTTTCCGTTAGCCCATGGTGTCCCTGGCCACAGGTGTGAGATCTCAGCAGTTTAACTTTAAGATTTATGCAGCACAAACATATTCTTCCCATATTATCTTCTTTCCTATCACATTAAATCATCCACAATTCCTGCTCAAGTTTATCATGTTCAGTCTCACTGTCCCACTTGTGGACAGTCGTTACAAATTCATGCTGTGCAGTCATACATGGTTAACACCCGGATAGCTATATTTTAAATTCCAGAGGAGAACCCAGTGTTTCCAGAGATACCAAATTTGTCAGGTTGAATTTTGGAGAAATGGATTTAAAATGATGCAGAAGCCATCTAAAATATTTCCATTTGATGAAATGGTGCAGCTATAAAACAATATATGGAGCCCTGGTTTGAATATTTCATTCAGTGTAAACATCACTCAGCTTTAATGAAGAGCTGGAACAAGCTGATAAAGAGCATATATGCGATACTGACAGTAAAGCCACTTTAGGAGAAATTAAAGAATTCTGCATACTATAGCCATTACCTCGTGTCTCCTTAAGGGGTCCTGACTCCCACTGAAATATTATATTTCCAGAACGCCCAACCCCAATTCACATATATATTTATTGTTATTGAATATGTGCCTTTTCATGCATAAATCACCAATTCATATGTGTGAACAACTAAGTGATATGGGTGAATATTAACAGGGAATATACAGTGTATATATAAACAGCACTGTGTGTGTACTGTATGTGTGCATGTGAGACAGTCTGACCTATGTGATGAAATCATATGACTGCCATCACCCATGTGACCGCATGTGATGTGTAGGGAGAAGAGAACAGAAAGAAGTCAGGCTGGATTGTCCAAGGGCATTACACCATGACAAAACTTGTAACCTTCTTGCTTGCAGTGTTAGGTATGGAAAGTACATAGAAAAACCTAGAAAGAGGTCCTTTAAGGATACACCCTTCATACAACCAAACAAACAAATCAGAGCTGAGCGTATCACAGTGCCACAATATGAACTATCAAATAACTCTTGTGGGTAAAGCAACAACTTCCATGAAAATGACATTTCTGGAGCAACAATGATTTTAAGATGAATTTTGATTTTAAAAAGCTAATTGTTTATTTTGCCTTACCTGAGTTGCTGTACCCTACCAGTTACCTGAGGTTCAAATGCCACATTTCTCCTGACAATCCATCACCTGAGGGAATTATTCCTTCAAGGCACAAGAGTGACATCTACTGGAAGAGAAGGATATAATGTGTCTTTATTCTACAGCAAAAGGTTGCTTGGTTTTGTTATCATTTAGAGTTTGGCGTCCAAATTAAGATTTATGGATTTAGTATTAACCTAAATGATTCGATTTATTCTTTTATTATTACATAATTATATTATTATGCAGGGCAAAAATGTTGTTGTCATTGTATGCTTGAAGCAAACGATTAATTTGTGTCAATGACAAATCGGTGCACCTTTTGCCAGTAAATTAATCAACTGCTATATCTAATATCAACTACTAATTTTTAATTTAGCAATACAATGTTTTGGAGGGTAATTTTGTTTGTAAAAAGGGCTCACTTACTACGTGTTTAAAGGAAAAAACAAATATTACAACATTTTTATAAAAAGGGACAGTTATGATATCTATCACAGTCTTTCCGAACTTGAGTCGTAGCCTCTGTTTTGTAGACCGTATCTCTTATCACCTCTAAAATAATTTCCCTGTTTTACATCTAATTTGTGTTTGCAGGTTTAAAAAGGAAAAAATCAGTGTTTTTATGACAGATTAAGCTCAGTAGTGTGGGCCTAAACCTGAAAAGAGGAACTAACTGACATGTGTAACGTCTGTTCATTTGTTAGTTGGTGAAGTACGTGATTATATTGGCTAATGATTAACCTTCTGATTGGCTGAGATACAGAGGGCAGTCAAACGTCTGATAAAGACACACCTGCCCCCACCTGACATGTAATGCTTTACAAAACATGTTTATTTTATTTAGATGTACTTGTACCATATATAATTAGCCATCAGTTACCAATGATTTCCAATGATGATTTCTCATCTCATAGAGATGACACATAATGTAGCAACCTATTTATCTGTCTTATGGGTAACACAATAATTTAATTCAGAAGGTCTTTTAATGACTTCTGCTGAATATTACAACAACACTGTCACCCCAAACAAATTTGCTATTGTAATGAGTGCCATTCTCAATGGTGTAATAATGGTATTTAACACTGAACCACCTCGTCTTTATTGCTCTTTGTCTGATGATGACACCATGGTAGGAAAGATGTGTGTTTTTTATTTAGTCCATCAACCTGGAACAGAAGAATCACATCTCTCTTTCAGAGACATTGTACCACTCCACATGTAATGGACCTTGCATTCAAGATACTGATTACAAACAAACCCAGAAATGTATTTTGGAAATTACATATATGTTGTCCATCAAAACATCATTTGCAAAAATTATTGCTCTTTCTGGGACTTGATAGTGATACAAATCCACATATTATATAGAGCTATACATTTAACTTCCAGAAAGTTTTGTCCAGTCATATTCTTTGTAACATTTTTGTTCATTTGAACTATTTAATACTGTATAGATGCAATATATACCGATTTGTTTTTATGATGTCTGCAATTTAGAATAGAAACAGTGTTAGGCCTATATCATACATTATGGGTGAAAAAACGTTTATCGGGTAAATAAAAAACTTTATTTATTTTCTATTTGACTATTTTTTTTAAATGTCTTTTTATATTTCCCTATTTAGCTTTTTTAGTGTTTTATGTAAAGCACTTTTAATTGCCTCGTTGCTGCAATGTGTTGTACAAATAAACTTGCCTTGACTTATCATCTTAGCAAAAATTTCACATCCACAAAAGTAAATTTTATAACAAAAAAATAAATGAATGTGAAAAATGTTAATTGTCTAAACTTTTTTCTTCTTTTATATTTTTTAACCCTTCTACCCCTGGCGCTATTATTGTTTTTTATAAATCTGTAATCGTAAAAAAACAATATAATATTCTTTACTATTAAAGTATTATACCTTATAATTATACCTTATTTTAAATAATTCTAAATATTATTATCCATTTTATTTTACACTTTTTTTGGCATGACCATAGGACAGGACAGGACACCTGCTCGGCCACGCCCACTCGTGTTCCCACGTGCTTCTCTGCCGCAGCAGTAGTCACATGACCGAGTCTTCGGCTGGTTACTTCCTGTTCCAAGGTTGTTTTCTCTGCGGGAGAAAATAGCGGTTCTGTGAACCAACGTAGTTGTAATCCAGATCCTGGCAGTCAGACCTGGAGGGGAGAAACACCGGGCAATACAACCATCGACCGGTGCGTCACGTCAAACCGTGTTCACCTGTTAGCTAACGTTACCTAACGTTAAACTGCGGTGAGATGAACATCAGAGGGGCGGGTAGCTAGTTGACTGGATAAAGCGACTAAACAGCCCGCCCTTTCGAGTTAGAAAGTAAAACAAACGCAGCAGTTTGTTTGCCAGAAGCTCCTGCTTTTTTCTCCCCGTGACTAACATTAGCAGGAAGTGGTGGCCACTTGACGTTAGCTAGCTCTGTGCTCCCAAACAACCAGCCGTCATTATGTCAAAATACACCAGCTTTCCAGAGGCGGTGGACGACCACAACCCTTTCCAGGTGGGTGATAATATGTAACATGAAGCCAATATTAGCCTGTGTCAGTGCAGTCTGCCATGGTGTGTTTGATGGATCAAAGCCATTCATGTTGGCTCTGTGAGGGTGTTGCTCATGTGACATGTGGCCTCTCCTCCCTCTCTGCACACTTGTAGTTCTTACAATGGATACTAATTAATAAAAGCCTCTCAGTTTTGTTAAAGCAGGATTAATGTTCCAGCAGACTATGTCAAACGTGTTACTGTTCTGATTAAATAACCCTTTGTTTTGTCTGCTAGGACCCTGCAGTGACTCAACACAGCAGCAACACAGGATACGCCACTCTGGACCTTTATAACCCATTTGATAACACGACTGGGGTGAGCAATATGTCTTCACCTCCTGAGATAAAAGGGGTGTATTGTTGATAATGTACTGTATAGATAATATAATACACAAGTCATTCCTGGGATTGGCTTGTCTTATTTTCTTCTGCGAGCGACACAATAGGGATTTGCTGCTCTGCTTCTATAAACCCTCTCTTACCCCCACTGCCTATATATTTAGTACAGTTTTAATAAGATGGAATAGCACCTGGCTTAGTGTGTTGTGTTGTAATTTGAATTAATTCAAGTTAATTTATTATGGAGTAAATTATTGATCCGATAAATTATTGGTGAAAAATAAAAAGTGATGTCAGTTAGATTTGGTTAGATCAGAGCTATGGAATATCTAATTATAAATCTTACTGTACATGACATCTTAACCTCTCTTACCATCAGGTGTGTAAAAATTAGGGCTGCAGCTAATGGTGATTTTAGTATTTGAAGCTTCTATAGGTTATTTCAACGATTCATTGATGCGTCGTTTAAGAAGTAGGCTACTTTTGCTTGGTGGCGGCAGCGGTGCCCCCCCAGTAACAGGATCAACTGCACGGTTATAGGTGATAGATATTTATTGGTCCTTTTGGAAATTTATGGTGTGTCATACAGAAAACATCAGACTAACAACCAGACAACTGCTTTACAAACACAAACATCACCTGAGTGCTATATAAGTTATACTAAAGGCGGGTGCAGACTAAACGACTTTCAGCGTCGCATGGCCGTGCCGTTCACAATACACAACTGTGACGGGAGTCTTGAAGTCGCTGTGGCGTTCACTCTATGTGACTGATCGGTGACATGGGGTCACACACTACATGAGCTGAAAGCGGCTCTGTCACTCGACGCTGGTCTCTAAACCACAGTTTGTCAGGAAAAGACACGTGAAATGTAAAACAGGAAATGAGCGATCCTGCACACGAAACAGCTATTTGTTATTATAAAGATAGCAATTATAAAGACAAAGAATATGGATGATAGGATGAATTAGTACATGCAGGTAGCAGGGGTTGTTTGAGCTACAGAGAGAGCTGGAGGGGAGTTAAAAGGTGCAGCTTCTTTGTCCCTCGCTATTTTCTCTCTCTCTTCTTCCACTTTGCAAACAGCGCCATGATACACAGCTATAAATGTCCATGCGAAACAATGTGCTATATAGTTATATAGATTAAACGAAGCAAAGAATTTGCGTCGATGCATTTTAGTAATCGATTTAATCAGTGAATCATTTCAGTCCTAGTAAAAAATTGCAGGTTATTAACTTTGTTTTAATTTACAGAAATGTAAATCAGTATCATTTATAATTATGCAACATGCCGCAGAAATGTAGCCAGATGTTGTTCTTCTATTCCATATTTATATATTTCTACATTTATTTATGTCCACTGTATGTTTGTCTACGTGTAGCACCTAATCACCACAGCAAATTCCTCGTATGTGTAAAACACTACTTGGCAATAAAGCTCCTTCTGATTCTGATGATCAGACTGAATTGCCATTAAGTTTGATGTTTAATCCAAAAATTGGTAGCTTTTCTGTTCTGTTCTATTTAGATGTCTATTTTGTTTAGTTTCCATCAACCTGCATTCAGAGATGGCTGCACAATAAGGGAGATTATCTGTTGTAACAAAGAATAAATAAACACGCGGTTTAAAAGGGCGATAAAAAATTAATTAACAAATTTTAATAAGAAACTGACTGTGTTTAAATTCTTAACTATATTGTATTGGAATGGATGAATAAATGACAGATGATGGTGGCAATTCAGTTGTCTGGAAACAGGCTAGACAATTTTCTTCACTGCCGTTAAAATTGGATAACAAAGCTGCAGCGGCCTTAACGCCCGTATTATATCAGATCTTATGCTCAAGCGGTGCAAAAGACTTCTAGGGCCCTGAGCCGGTTGCCTGCTTCCCCTGTTTGTTATCCAGCCTTGAGAATGAGGACTGGATTATACACAAATTGTATCTTGTCATGAAAGCTACAATTTGTGTACAAATATATGCATTTCTATGTTCATACACCTCTGTTGCATGCCATAGAGATATTTGTTGCTTGGAAACAGCTTGGGTCTACATGCACTTCCCCTCCACTGTTGGTATTAGCAAATACTGCAGCAACATGAACTAAACTTAGACTTTTTTAGGATGTTTGAAACTGAACTAGACTCTGTAGATCTCTGTGATTGTGAAACTGAGTGCATGAGCACACGCCTCATTCCCACTCCCACACTTTTTCACAGTTAATTTGGGGACACACCTTTGTGAAACACTTTTTTGACATAATACAGACTCACTCTACTGGTACTGTCCTTTAATAGCTACAGTATAATGTTTTTTTATGTGAAGCTGCTCATATCGTCAGTGGATTTAAAAAAATGAAAACCAGTTACAGTGTCATACTGATTTATGATGTTTTTTACTAAATATGTTCCAGCCTCCACCACCATATGAAGCCACCTCTCCCTCAGCTCCATCTGCACCTGCGCAGACCCCACCCAGCAGGACAACACCTACCGAGCCTCGTAACTATGGCTCCTATAGCTCCCAGGTATACGTGCTGCAGAGTAAAGACACTTGTTGAAGTTTGATGCACAAAGTAGGCTACTACTGTACTTGCACAGTTATTGGATCTTAGTATTTTAGAGTAGAAAGTCTGTCCATCTGTGTCATAGAAAGTGTTTAATGGATATGAGAATGAATTAACCCATTCAGTTTATCAGTAATTAAATGGGTGATGAATCCTCAAAAACAAATCCCTCAAATCACTAACAGGACAACAATCTGTTTAAATGATTTATTGATGCAAGCAGTTTTATGGGCAACCTTAGTGATTGACTCATTCAAACGAAAACCATACCTAAACTTAACCATTGTTCTTACTAGAGCCCGACCAATAAATTGTCATGATGATATTATCAGCCAATATGAGCTTATTGTTGATAAATCAACATCTATGTTTATAACAGCCGATAAATGACAATTGTTAAAGAAATGAAGAGATGGATGACAGATCCTTCAGTCATGTTATGAGTGTTGTCTTTGCATAGTTTCTCCACCAGAGGGCACTCTAAAACTCCCCTGTTGGCAACTCAAGTTTGGAGCCACAAATCCAAAAAGGCAGCAGTCAGCTGACATAATCAGCTGTACATTCCTTCAAAGTACTAGTCATCACAATGAAAAAAGGTTATTTTTAAGCTGCTTTATGTCATGTTGTCTTGGTGAGGTCTCAAAACTACACATAACAAATGTTAGGGATAATCTTTGTTTGTGTTATGATTTTCTGAAAAGAAGAAAAAAAAGAATATCGACCAAGATATCAAATTTTAAAATCCTTACATTTTACAATCAGTATATGCCTTTTAAGATCCCATATTGGTCTGGCTCTAGTTCCTTCATTCTGACCTATAACTACTCATCACTTAAAACATCACCTAGATGTCAGTTCTGATTAAAATTAAATTAAATTATTAAATTCTCCCCTTGAAAGTATCTCCTCTGTGAATCTCTTATTATACCAGGTCGTTTACATATTCTTTTATATTATTCATGACGTAAACACAAGCAATCTCTTTTGACGTGCAGTTCTGATGCATCATTTAACTTGTGTCTTACTGTGTTAGACTGCAGTGAATGCTACCACAGCAGAGCTCCTGAAGAAGCAGGAGGAGCTGGAGAAGAAAGCCCGTGAGCTGGAGAGGAGAGAGAGGGAGCTGGAGTCACACAGCCTGGGACCTGGAGCCAGTAAGAGAGGGAGGATAAGAGGGGAGGGAGGAAGTAGATACCTAAATGTATTATTGATTTAATAAACTATTGATGACATTTTCCCACTGCTTTCTGCCTCAGCCCGTCAAAATAACTGGCCGCCGCTGCCTTCATTCTGCCCTGTGGGCCCCTGTTTCTACCAGGACATCAATGTGGAGATCACTCAGCGCTTCCAGCGCACCGTCACCATCATGTACTACTTCTGGATGTGTAAGTTCCTGTGACTCCTACTACTGTAGGTGCTGTTATGTGAAATCCCAGGATCTAGGTCATAATCAACCAGCAACCTCCGAGGTTGAAAAATTAAGCCAACACGAAAGTGCCAAAAACTGTAGTTCATCACAGTGGTACGGGAGGTGAATTATATTACAATTATATTAACGCTTAAAGTTATGCATAATTAAAGACATGGCTGCTTTGAGTGACAGGCGGGAGCCCTCTAAGGTGGCTAGCCGCTAGGTGGTTCCACAGCCAGGCTTCATTCGGCCCGCCTCAGCTCCACCACTTTGCCCATCTTTGGATTAGCCAGAGTCAGACACTGCCAAGATGGCGACGGCTGAAGCCGCCGGGAGCCACACATGTCACAGACACGTATGTCCGTGTTTTATACAGTCTATGGTCATAATGTAACATAATTAATAAGGGGTTTGGTTGGTGTGGCGGCAGGGGACAGTGGTACTGTATATGTGATTGGGGTTAAACTACAGTGACTCTAAAATCTCTACCACTCAAGGTTTGTCAGTGGAAGGCAGTGATATTGTAACTGAGAGAATCCCTTAAGAAACTGAACCTAGAGCTAAATCATGCCTGTGTGACTTATGCTGTACTGTCTGGAGTACAAGCTGGAATGTTTGTACAGAGATTCTGACACTTTACTGCTAGATAGAGGACTTTGTCAGGAACCAACACAAACCAGTTGAAGGTTCAGCTGTCTTCACAAGAGCTTGTTCAAATGGATGAAAATTACCAAGTTGTTTTTATTGACCCAAAGGACATGCACTGGAACAGTGTGTTTGTTTTTGAGTTCACATGCATGTTCGCAAATTTGCGAACATGCATGATATAAAATGAACCTTGATACAGATTTTGAAAATGACAGACAAAGAGGGAGAGAGACGGAAAGAGGAAGAGAATCTTACGCAGACTATGAGACAGAAAGTACTAAGAGAAGAGCCGGCGAGCTTAACAAATTAAACTAAACAGAAATCATACAACATTTTCTGCTATGGTATATGTTTAAGTTCTATATTATTATTAATATTTTACTTCTGTCTTGACAACGAATATAGTTACCATTTAATTTTAATATATTTGCTTCACATAATGCCAAATCTGTCATAAAGCAAAGTGGCAGAGAGGTCACTTGCCTCTGTGTCCAAAGTAAAGTCATAATTACAGATTTGAGCATCAAATTGCATCAGCCAGAGGCCTTTTATTTAAAGTGGGGAAGGGTGGCTTGGATTTGTGTTTGAGTCCACAGCTCTGGAACGGACTCGGACTGCAGTGCTTTCCTCTTGTACAACCACTCCCATTCATCCTTCTGTGCCGTATCTCCCTTTTCTCCTATTTTATCAATGTTCAGTCTGCACTTGCACGCTGCTCTTCAACCTGATCTCGTCCCTGGCCATGTTCTGTGTGGACAGCACCGGTGGTGTTGGGCTGGGCCTCGCCATCCTCTGGGCACTCCTCTTCACCCCCTGCTCCTTCATCTGTTGGTACCGGCCTGTGTACAAAGCCTTCAGGTGTGCGCCACCGTCTTGATGGAAAAGACCAAAATATGTGTTGACTAAAATGTGTAAATTTTGTCCATGCTCCATTTGCTCTTTTGGTTTTGAGGCCTTTAAAGATGTTGTATGTATTTGCAGTAGGAAAACATTTTCACGTATTTTAACATTTATCTGACACTTTTATCCAAAGCGACTTACAATTGCTATATATGTCAGAGTTCACACGCCTCTGGAGCAATGAGGGGTTAAGTGTCTCGCTCAGGGACACAATGGTGGATCGAATGGTGGAATTGAGCTGTTGCTTTGTTTTGCTCAGTAGAAATGTTTTTCTCTCTTCTCTAGGAGTGACAGCTCCTTCAATTTCTTTGTCTTCTTCTTCGTTTTCTTTGCCCAAGTGGTCACCAACGTCATCATGACCATTGGTATCCCTGGATGGGGTTTCAGGTATGACTATTAAACAAACGCACATGCCTCCTTCCCATTCATGCATTCATGGTCATTTTTCATGTTAAAAACTATGTAACTGTGTATGGTTATTGCTATTTCAGTCACATACCTAATTTCAGTGGTGGAAGTAATTATTCTAAGTCAACGTCTGTGCGTAAGTAAAAATTTGTTGTACTTCACATGATGATTTCGATTCTGTGCAACTTTCTACTCCACTACATTTGTCGGACTGCTTAAGTTACTTTACAGATTACAATTTTTCATACCCCTCCTGCCCTTGCTACGTGGTTCTCACCGAACTGCGATGCTCATAGTATATGATGTATTGTTGAAGATTAAATTACCGGCAGTAGGTGAAATAGTTAAATTAGCATATTTCTAAACATCTACAGCAGTCAAATTCAACATACACTTTCAGGGATGTGATTGTTCCGGATTAATCCGGAATTCTGCATTTTGAACTGAAAATGTGATGCACGTGAATCATGCAGATCTGTAAAAAAAAAAGAAAAAAAGAAAGAGGGTACAGGACCTGGCCTAGTGAAATGGAAAGGATCTAGGTTGACATGTGTAAAGTTTTCTTCCTTTCTTAGTATCAAGGATGTTTGTTTATGCTCAGCTGCCAATTCCACACCTGCCAGTGTGTACCACAGGCGCTCTCGCGCATCAGTGGTATGTAACGTGTTGGGCAGTAATAGGCCTTCTGCAAAATTACTTTTCCCAGTAAAGAGTAATGTAACGGATTACTATTACCAAAACAGTTGTATTATTACAGTTACTAATCCAAGTAACGGTGCGCTACTGAACGCACCATCCCTGACGTGAATGCGCGATCGCGCTGCAGCTCAGCGGCACCGGACCTTATGTTGTTAAAGTCAGCTATTAGAAGCCAAGAAGCTAAAGGACAACTGGAGAACAGGGAGAGAGATATTTTCGACAGCTGTAAGTAACGTCATTGCCATTACTGTGTCACAGTCTAAGATGCAAAGAATATTGTCGTTCGTTGTGATCTTTGTGCGACCAGCAAAAAGTTTTCAACCGCGAAGAGTTTTACATTTATACTTAGGCTAATTGAAGCATCAGCTAAAGCAACACAGCAACGTGAAACTCAGAGAAACTCCGTCCGCTGCTGCCAGTGATGCTTGGACTCATCGGGAGAGAGTGGCGTTATGATAGGCTATCACCCAGCAGTGGGCCTAAGTAGAGTAGCTAATATTACTTTTTTAAGGAGTAGGTCTATAGCCTATGCTAAGTAACTAGTAGGTAATATTATTTCTGAGTAACTTGCCCAACACTGAGTTGACAATAAGGAACAGATAAATTGGGAATGTTTTGATAATTGCTTGTTAGAGGCTAATGTTTTCTTTGACTTTGTTGTCTTTTGATCACTCATGTAGCCTATACACTTTACTGTGTGAATGGTTGCTCTTTAAGTCTTCCTTATATTAAAGGTTTTGGCACGCTATTAATTAATTTCTTGTGAATGGTTGTGACAAGGTTTAGGCTATATAAGGCCTTTTCACAGGGGTCGCTCTGCGCTCCTCGTCAACAGACAGGCAAACAAGCGCTCCGAGGTAACCATGGCAACGGCTTCTGTGTGACTGGCGCGATCCCGTTAAACTGTCGCGGTCGTTCTCGCTGCCAGAGTTGAAATGCCAAACTTTTTCCTACAGTTTCCAACAGATAGAGACTGATCAGCTGTTTGAGTTTCCTGAAGAATATAAGTGTTTCTTTAACAGTCAGGCCACCAGGTCTTAAACAGGCAACAACCTTTGCTGCTGTCTCTTATTCATTAAAAATCATCTATTAAGTTCAACTGAACTAATTTGAAAGTTAGTAGTTACATTATTTAGTTGTAGACTCAATTATTTCATGTTGCAAATTTAGCTGTTGAAGTTTAGTAAAAATGAATACAAATTAATAATTATTATAGAGAGGTTGCAATGGCACAGTGGATTAGGCCCTTGTCTTTGATTCCCACTGCAACACATCCATTAAATAACTTAGTGTCATGGGTCCTGCTTTACCTTCCATGTTAGAGCCGCCGCCAGTTTAATCAGGGTGTCGGGTGGTGTCAGTATATTTTCCTGCTTTTTTGCCCTTTGCCAATCACATGTCTGACACATGAATATGGATCCAGACACATCATATGTAGTAAGGCCATAATTACTCATGATTACCTTTACTTTTGATACTTTAATATAAGTTGCTGATAATACAAAAAAATAATTATAAACCAATAAATTACAACTTTTACTTATGGAAGGTTCTGAATGCAAGACTTGTTCTTGTAGTGGATTATTTTCCTTGTGTGGTAATGAGTATTTTTACTTAAGTAAAGGATCTGAATACTTATTTCACAATTTCCTTATTTGAATGCAGACTTTCTCACTGACAATGTTTGTCATGAAAAAAAGCTCTTTGCACTCCGGATGAAATTTTCCAGGCTACACTTTGCAAATGCTATACAACTTGCTTACTATCTGAATATGGCAGTGGACTTTTTCTTGCATCAGATGGCTAATTTTGTTAATTCTGCTTAACTAAGTGTGCATTGTGTTTATTTGAGTACAATGCTGACAGAACAAAGATAAGTGCATAATTAATAACAGGTGTACATGTCATTGTTTGGATAACATATTCACGCACAGATTGCGTTTTATGTCTAGGTGACATTTTTCCCCCTTGCGTTTATTTGTCTCTTTCCCTCAGCGGGTGGATTGTGAGCTTGGCTGCTCTGAAGTCCAGTGTCCCCGTTGGTGCGATCATGATGATGAATGCTGTCCTCTTTACTGCCCAAACCGCCATGGGGGTTGTCATGTTGAAGAAGGTGACAACTGAATATATTTGTTTACATACAGGAAAGATTTAACAGTAGTGACTCAAATTAAGGCTGTTTTTTTTTTGACAAGGTGTCAGTCACACTTTCCATGTATGGACTAATTAACTGCGTACTCAAGAGTATTATCAGGAAAACAGAAACCCCATAGAGTAGAAGCACAAGTAGGGCTTGGCAATAAAACAATAACAATAATTATCTTGTTATAATTTTCCACAATAACAATATAACAAATGTTCAATAAAGGTTTGATTTTATTCATTTGAATCACAAATGAATTAGCACTTAGTTTTTCTATTAAGATATTTATTTTGTTGAGAAAAAGGGATTGAATTTTTTTAAATTTCGTTTTACTCATGCATATTTGTTGAAAAAAGATTTTTATCATAATTGAGTTTTTTTTAAACTCGAAAGAAATAGTGATTTCACATTTATTGTGATAATTATCGAGAATGATCAGAAACCTGAATAAGGTGTTTACTTGCCAAATTATCCTATATATAGCTGGATTACTCCAGCTATCAGATCCAGGTGTCTTACAGCTGACATGAACTTGTAATTAAGTGCGTCCTACGTCAATATGTGACGTACATCTACTCATGTTCACAGTGCAGCAGTAAAGATGAACTTAACCTTTTGAAAGAACAGTGTTTTAGTCTGGCAGGTTAACTGAAGCACTGGTTAAGACTGACAACTAACCTGGATCAGGCTAGACTGGACGAATGAGTTTTCATCGCAACTTTGGTCAGACCTATTTAAACTTCCTTCATGAAACACAAAATCCGGAAAATGAGCCTGACTTACTGAAATAAGCCTGGTTTAACTGGTAATCTGGCTTTATGAAACACCCCTAGGTGAGACTAGGATATGATGTTGAACACGCATTGTTAACACAAAGTCCCTTTATGGTTCTCGACAATCTAGAAGAAATTAAAATTAATTGAATAAATTATGTATTTGAAATGCAGACATTTGCACAAAAAGGCAGAAAAATAATCATAGTTTTTTGTCAATATAAAGTTCTCCATTTAAATCCACTCAATAAGTGAAGGACTAGAATATTCAAGTCAAATAATACTTGAATGTTAATGTGCACTGTGCTTGTAAATAAATGAATTGAGGTTACAAATTAATGGTAGACAATTGAGAGACACTGTGACACGATCTAATAGCTAAATAACCCTGAAATATGTCAAAGGAAAAGAGAAGAATCAAAAATGTCGAGCTGTATTTGCACTTTCTACCTGGTCTGTGCAAGTCCTTGCACCTGCTTGTGCCCAGGCGGTGCACCTGCCATGGAGCAGTCAGTAGATAACAAACAGTCCGAAGAATGGCCAGGATATCAGGTTCTACGTATCATTTTCACCCTTACAATGTGCATGATATTATGATGTATCAGGTGTCAGCGCGCTCTGCTCTTCCCCGTCTTACAGGTCCACAGTCTGTACAGGCAGACCGATGCCAGCTTTCAGAAGGCCCAGGCCGAGTTCGCCACCGGAGTCATGTCCAATCAGGCCGTACGCCAGGCCGCTACCAGCGCTGCCACCAGTGCTGCCACCAGCGCTGCCCAGGGGGCCTTCACTGCACCTCGATAGAGAGGGACGAGAGGGGTTGGGAGGTTAAGAAGTGGAGCAGGATGAGGATGAGGGCCCATTCAGCTTAATAGAGGATCTGTCAGTATTTATTTCCCCACAGGTGATTAGAATTTGACTGGGGGTTGAAACTGAGTCTGTGTAATTACTGCTGAGCAACTGAACTTCAGGCCATGTGCATGAGACCGAGGTGGGGTTTAATTTCTGAAGGTGTATAGGACAAGTTAGCTACATTGCCAAACCAGGACCTAACAAACCACCAAATTTTGAGTAAAGAAGCAGAAACATGGTGTGCGATGTGAAAAAGAATAAGATAATGAAGCTGTATCAAATTTAGCGCAGTTGTACCAAGTGTCAGTGGATGCAGGGTTGTTGTTTTTTTTATGAAAAGACAAGCTGTGTGCCAAGCAGTTGTAGCCTCGATATTTTTACCTGGATGTACATTGTGTTTATGAGGAGCCATGTTTGAGACAAAGCGTAGGAGCTGAACACTTCAATGTTGCCATTCTAACATTTGATCCATAACTGAGTGGCTCAACTTTTGGTCAATGCTATTTTTTGTTTTTGTTGCTTAAGTGTAAACTAACAAGTTGTTTTGTTATTATTTTCAAATGAGAATGCCTATTTACCGTATTGCCAAAAGATTATGAACATGTGTTGTTTGGGTTACACTATATCTGTCACTGTTCTGTTGGTATTGCTTGTTGTTCTTAATGATTATTACAGGTCACTGTCTTGGTTTTAATAAAAATGTATTGTCATGCAATAGGACTACTGCAGTTATTATTGCCTTAATTTAGTGACAAGATAATAGGTTGCAGGAACAGAAAACCTACTTTTTTGATCTGAGATTAGATAAGATTGTAATATTGTGTGTATATATTTTAATTGAGTCAGTACTTTCACTTTAAGCATGTTTAATATCTTTACATACAGACTGTTTAATAGCGCTTTATGGTTACTGGTATTGCGTTACCAGAAACCACTTTGGTCGAGTTCTGCACTGAAACTAGAGACGCATTTGCGTTTTTGTAAAAAGAGAAGATCCCCCTTAAACATTTTTTTATTCTCTGGCGACACCCACCATACTTGAAGGAAACTGCATCCGTGATGTCACCCTGACGAGTTGTTGCTTTTCGAGCTTTGGAGTTTCTTTTAGCAACTTGATTTTTGCAGCGGTGACCAGAAGCGAGTCAGATCTTGATGCCGCAGGTCAACTTGATTACAGGCTCTCATTTATTTATTTAACAGTTTTTGTCGATCTCGTCTAAAAACCTTTACTGTATAAAGTTTATTTATAAAAATGACAACGTGCCTGCTCATTAATGATTGTAATGTGCCATCTGCAGCCGGTATTCTGACAGGTCCTGGGCACCAAACCCTCCTTCACTGCTTTGACCCGCCGGACAAACGTCTGAGACTTTTATGGGCTGCCACACAGACGTCAGGCGCTGCGCTTCACCGTGAAGATGGCGGAGGCTGCGGAGACACCACAACACCGTTTTTTCTGTCACTGCTGTAAACGTGAAACTAACCCCAAACTCCCGGTGAGTCAGTTTGAAGCGTGTTTATTATTCCACACGTGCCGGTCTGGAAATCATCCACGCGGCCAGGAGGAAGGAATTAAGACCTTTAGACTATTTGTTTATTTTTTTTATAAAGTTAACTCTAATTAGTTACTAAAATTATAATCACTGGGACAACTAATGCTCACACATAAGAGTCTGTTGGTGGTGGTTTATGTGCGTACAGCATGCACCAAGATCTTACATTAGAGAGAGAGAGAGTGAGAGAAATCTGGCGATTCACGATGCCATATTTAGAAGCACCACTGTTAGCGACTTTGTGTCCAGTTGTCTTCTGTCAACTGTGTGTGAGAGACGTGAGAGACGTAAGAGGGGCTGGCTGGGTGTCACCACATGCGCCAGCAGCATATGGTTTCCTAAACTGTTCCATGCCACAAAGCCGCAAACAGGTGCCTTTAACCCCCTGCAGCCCGATTTGTTTTGTCCCCTTTCTGTCTTAGTGAAGTCCATCTGAAAGGAATAACCGTTTAACTTTTATTGGAAATTAATTTCACCCGGTAATTTCGGAGCGCTTTTTTTGGCACGATTACGCACCGATATTGTTGGAGCAAAAGCGCACCTGTGTAGGTCTATGTGAAAAAGAGAGATATTGTATTAATCTGGACTATATTTATAAGAAAAAAAACTTGATGTAGAGAGACAGGAAGCATTGGATCAAAGGGATTATATGTGACAAGTCCCCAGCCAGAATCTAACCGGGGACATTTTATGAATAATGTGCCTAACCTCTAAGCCACAAGGATGCCCCAATTTTGTGTACTTTTGTTCATGGGGATGCGATTTGGTTTGGGCCAGAACAGCAGAATGCAATAATATTTTCGACTATAGAGTGCTTCAAACTTTGTGGCAAGGGTTTGGGAAAGGTAACTGTGGTCACTGGTCATGACAGTGACCTGGGGCATCCTTGTGCTGTAGTGGTTAAGATGCATACAATATAACCACTATACCTGGTTTGAGCATTTGTTGCGAGTCATACCCATCTCTAACTCCCCTCTTTTCTTTCTGTATTTACACTATCTAGTCACTATCTAATGAAATAAATCAAAACATCCTAACATGACATTGACCACATTCACAAAGCCAGAAAGACATTTTTTCATGTGAGACAGCTTGAATGGCCTGCACAGAGCAATGACCTCAGCCCCATCCAACAACCTTTGGGGTGAACTGGAACATCGACTGTGGGCCGGGTGGCAACCTCACTAACATGATTGTGGCTGAATGAGAGCAAATCTCTGCAGCCAGGTCCAAAAAGTCTTGTCAAAAGCCTTCCTAGAAGAACGGAGGTGACAGGTGTGTAAAATGGATATAATTAGAAGTTCAAAGATGTATTGCACCGTTCAAGAAGTTACATTGTCATTTTAATAGTAAGTCCAGTAAGACCTCAGCAGCCTCCCAGTCCAGCAGATTAATGGCCAAAGTTTTGAAATGAGATAAGAATTTTCTCTGTCCACGTTCTTTTGGTCGAGTAGTGTATTTTATTTTTCTGTTCAAGGATTTCGTCTGCCCCAGATGTGACTCTGGCTTCATTGAGGAGGTGACAGAAGACTCCAGGTACAGCTCAGTTTTGGTGTTTGAATGTACTGTTCTTTATACTGTAAATTGAGAGTATTACCTCTCTGTTTTATACAATTTTAAAACATGTATTAAAATGTATGATGGTTGCTGTTGGCAAGTCTGAAAATGTTAATTATTTGAAAAGTCAACATTTTGTAAATACAAACTTTTCATTAGACAATTATCAAGAGTGTCAGGCTCTGTGTTTTTCATTTTTCACCACTGATATTAAATCTGTTTTTTATGTTACTGTCTAGTCTCCTCCAGGACAGCACATCAGTGGCCAGTGAAGATTCAGACTTGTTATTCTCAGAAGTATGTCCTTGCAAATGGCATTTTAATTAGAACACTCCTCTTTCTCTGAGGCTCTGTTTGACACGTTGCTCCTCTGGTCTCTCTCCAAGTTATGGCAGCTGTTGTTTATGGAGCGCTCCGCTCTGCTGTCGCATCCACCCTCCTCAGAGTCCGACCCGGATGACAGTGACCAGGTATCTGCAGGTCAGAGCCAACCTTCTCCGGAGCCGCTAGTTGCTGCTGAGGGCAGAGATCCAGACTCTCCTTCCCACCCTGAACAAGAGAGTTCATCCAGGCCTGAACAAAGGCCTGCAGTGGAAGGGTGTGTGGACATGGTACACAGAAACATCACCAGTGTGTGCTGAATAAAATATTTCTTTCAATTTATGTCTTAAGATGTACAGTACAAGGAACTAAAAGGCAGACATAAAACCAACAACCACAAACGTGCAGTTTAATACATAAACAGCTGTGTTTTTGCACAGAGCCTCATTTATAATTTTGTTTTGAACAGAAACAACAAAAAATCATTTACATAGTACCTACAGGTTTATGAGTTTCTACAAGTTTGAAACTTTTTTATAATGTAAACACACAATTACATGGGATTAATTAGCTTCAAAGGCTGATTAAACTTGGTAAAGCTTTAGATTACAGTCCACAAATTAAAGTATATAAAGTAGATGCAGGCTATCAATAAAAAATGTAGTTACCTACTTGTAACAGGGCAATATAAGGGGAGAGGACAAGAGGTTAGGGAGTAAGGCCATAACAACTTTGTGGTTAAGAGGGACTTTAAAAAAATTTGTGTAAGAAAAGACACTAAGAATTACCTACATATTTAATATTTACTAGGTATAGTAATATTATTACTGGATAACAAGACAAGATAAAATGGTTAAAATAGGGAAACCATAATTATTTTAACGTAAGTTATGACACTTAACACAAGTTAATTTTAATAAATTTTAGAATATAAAGTACATTATAAATGTAGTGTACGTTATTGTTGCTGCTGGAGAACTAAACATTAAGCTAAGCCTGGGGAAGAGTCATGTTATTACAGAATCACCAGTGTTCACGTCCTGTTATATCATCAGATTAGAAACAGTTAAGGAGCCAAAATATTTTCACTCACAAACAATCTTTTTTGCGGGTTTATTTGATAACAAACAGTATTAAAAATTAGTGTGGCGTGCTATTCATTTATAAAAAATTACATGTCATTTTGATCTTTTACTCAAGCATGTTGCTGTGGTAAAGGCTGTTAGTCTTTTAACAATAGTACTCCACTATCAGGACAAAGCATGTGGGATAAAGCTCCCGCACTACAGAAAGTCTGTATGTAGAGTATATGGGTTGTAACCTAAAGCGTATCCTTAACCTGTATTACAAATATCTATATATATCTATATATATCTATAAAGATTACCAATCAATATTTACCCACAGTGTGTGGAAGGATTCAAATTTATACATTTCTGGTTGTAAGAACATGTTTCTGTTTGAACAGGATGGCTTTCCCCCGTACTTTAGAAGTGTTGTTACTTGATACTGATGTGGTTATACAGTTATTACATTATATATTCCTCAAGCTTCCATACTTAAGGATCCCTATGAAATAATTTGATACAAACCATTATTCGTCATCTTGCTTACAAGTGCAGTCATGGGAATCTCAGTATCAAACTTACTAGTGTGCTGTAACACTTCTAATCTGTTGTGCGCCTAGAAAACAGCTGCATGCATCACAAAGGAAATCATAAAGGCATGGCATGAAGTGAAACTGTTGAATATACAGTATAAGTATGTGTTTTGAAAGCACACTAAAGCAGACATCTTTGCTGTCTGTTTCTGCCTTCTTAAGGATCGTGCAGCAGTTCTTGGCCGGCCTGTTTGCCAACAACGGAAACCCGGGCTCTGCACCAGCTGCACTGTAAAGCTTTTTAATTTTTGATTTGCATCATTTACTTTTGATTTAATTTCATCTTGTGTGACAGCCTCCCTCTCTCTCTGTTCCTGTCTCTCTCCTGCTCACTTTCTGTTTGTCTCACAGATCAAGCATGCTACAGTTGTATGCAAACCCTGGAGATTATGCGTGGGGTCAGGGAGGTCTGGACACTGTCATCACAGAGGTCAGTGATATCAGAGGGAGTGATTTCTAAGCATTGTTGTCTCATTATTAGTTTTAGCATTGTTTCCCCTCTCTTTTGACCTTTTATGATGAAACACAAATGAATAAACACCTTTTACATCTCCTATTCCATTCTTCTTCCTTGTCCACACCCACAAAATCTGTTACCATCATACGTTTTTTATGCTTTTATCTGTTTGTTAGAACTCCCTTGTTTTACTGCCTCTGTCTCCCTCTCTTCCCCACATTTCTCCACCTCTCCATACTCTTTGTTTCTTCTTCACCTAGTTGTTAGGACAGTTGGAGAACACAGGTCCCCCTCCTGCAGAAAAGGACATGATCTCATCTCTGCCAACAGTATGCATCTCTCAAGAACAAACAGGTAGCAATCCCAGCATGGCAGACTGCACAACACGTCTCATATTAGGCGATTGGTTTGAAACGGGAATCTTCTTTCCTTTTCCCTCAGTGTTTCCATTCCTCTTTATATCCTCCTCTATCTTCCCTTTCCTCCTATTAGTTGAGTTGATCTCTCTTTCCCTCCATTTATTTTTCATTCCCTTCTCCTCTTTACTTCCATCTTTCCTTTCCTTCTCCAATCATTTACCCCCCCAATATCTTTCTTTCACTCCTTTTCCTCCTTCAATCGTTCATTTCTCCTTCTTTTCTCTCCTTTCTTTCTTTTCCTCTTATTTGTCCTTCCCACGTCCTATGTTTTTCTTTTCCTATGTTTCTTTTTCTTCTCTTATCCTTCCTTTTATTTGCCTCCTTCTCTTTCCTTTCCTCCTCCATCTTTCCTTCCCTTGTCCTATCTCCCTTTACCTGCCCTCCTCCTATCTTTTGTTTCCTTCTATTATCCTTCACTTCATCCCTGTACTTTTCCTTTCCTCCACCGTTCTTTCCTTCTCTCTTCCTATCTCCCTTCACCTGCCCTCCTCCTATCTTTTGTTTCCTTCTATTATGCATCCGTTCATGTGCCCACTTTTCCTTTCCTCCTGCCTTTTTCCCCTTCTCTTTCTATTTCCTTTTACCTGCCATCCTCTTTCTTTTTCTTCTATTATCCTTCCTTCCCTCCTCCTCTCTTTGCTTCCCTTTCCTCCCTCAGCCTTTCCTTAACACCCCATAACTTTATTTCTGTCTTGCTATCTTTTCTTTCCTCCTCCTGTCACTCATCTCTCTTAACTTTCCCAACCCTTTCTTTCCTCTTGCTATCACTCCTTCCCTCCTCCTATCTTTGCTTTCCTCCTCCTTATTATAAAGAGGAGCTTTTATCCATGAATGCCATATTTATGAGTATTAAATCATTAAAAAATGTTTTTTGGCATGAATGTAGACACTTCTAGAAAGTAATGTCTCACACAGTTCATGAACGTGGTGCTCCTGATTAATAAAGGTCTGCTAAACAACAAAGCAAGCTATATTGACCAAGGATATACACCAGAGAAAGGTGTCAATCACAGCATGATGTATTGACCATTTATAAAAATCTATGGTAAAAGTGTTATGTAAGCTGCTAGATCTTTATTCACACATCATTAAAGTGGGTTAGCTACATGAAATGACAGAAAAATGTATCACTGTGTTACACTGGAATGGCCTATAGACCTGTCTTACACATTTAAGGTGTAATGAATCATCAAAAATAGAATGACTGGGTTTTCTGAATCTACTTCTCTGTGTGTCTCTTTCTCACACACACTCATACCTTCTGTTTCTGTTTTCTCTCCCAGATTGCAGACTGGAGTGTACAGTTTGTCGGGAGGAGTATTCATTAGGCGAGTCTGTCAGGAAGCTCCCCTGCCTCCATTACTTCCACAGTGAATGTATAGTGCCTTGGCTGGAGCTGGTAAGAATGAGGATTGGATGTGGTCAGTGGGCTGAGGGGTTGGAAGGGATGTTAGATTTGTCATGAAGTTTTTTAACAGTGTGTCACACATCCTGAGTTGAGGGGCTGTGACGACAACACAGAAACTTTTTTGTTACCAAAAAGTTAACTCATGTTTTTCTGCTGTAGTCCACTGACTTTTTACGTGCAGCTTAATACGTCTTTCTCTCCCTCTCACAGCACGATACCTGCCCAGTATGCCGAAAAAGCCTTGCTGGCGTCGACAACAGCCTCCCGCCCACGTCAGAACCCCCAGAAGCCCGCTCCATCAGGACCGAGCAACAGGAGAGGCAGGCGATCTGAGAAGCAACTCGACCTTCTTTACTGTTTTCATGAGACACGCTTCTCTCCTCAGACCACCACACTGACTGCTTTTAAATAAAATATACATTACTCTCACTTGATTCACGCATTTCTGCTAAGGAACTTGATGTTTTTTTACTTCAACATCTTTAAGCTACCCTACAAACAAAAAAGGACGCTGCAGTTTGCTGAAAAGATGTGGAGGTGATGTGTCCTTCTTGCTACACCGCCCTCTGAGGTGGATTTCTGTATGACTGACTTTGATGTCATGAACTAATCATCACTGAGCTGCCAGTGCGTCAAAATGATGGGGAGTTGTGAAGTAACACTTTTGCATTAGGGCTCTTAGTAATGATGCAGTATATTTTGTGGACCTTTTTCCACCTAATCGGATTCATCATTGATCTCCTCTATATTTAAACCTGTTATTAAAGTTTAACCCCTGATACTCAACCTGTGCACCTTCTTTCATTTCTGAGGCAGATATTTATTCACAGCCATACTACAGACTTTTTATTGGTCTACCAATCAGTTAACATGGCAGCTTTGTTTTACTGAGTTGAGTGCCTATTTTCTGTTCACCTTTTGTGGTGAGCGCTGTTGTAACTGCTTAGTAGATGACAGGTATTTTTTGTCAGATCTTAGACATCAGTATAGTACAACAGAAAAGTGTACTTGAATATGGCAGTATATGTAGAATACAGTCGAATATACCCCATTCCAATAAAATATAGTCTGATTAAACAGGATAGTGCAGTATATCATTGAATCGACAGGAATATAAAATACACCTCTGTTTCAATACAGTACACAGTAGGTAGCCTTTACAGTACTATATAATTGTTGGCTATGGAGCAGTGGCATAGAACAATACACACAGTGGTCAAACAAGTCAGTTAATCAGGCTAGTAGATGACAGAAAATGAATCGCCACCAATTTTGGTAATTAATTAACAGTAAGTCATTTATTAAGCAAAAGTGCCTTTGTGCTTTTTATCATTGTAAATTAAACATTTTTGGACTGTTGGTCAGACAAAACAAGCAAGCTGAAGACATGACATCACCTTGCACCTTGGTACTTGGATGTATTTACTATTTCTGACACTTTATAGACTAATTAATTAATCTGGGGGGAAGAAATCATCAACAGGTTAATCAGTGATGAAAATAAGCAGTTGCAGCCCTAGTAGAATAGAACAGGTGACTCTACTATAATACAGCACAACCTATAGAATATATTTTACAGCTAACAAAAGCCAAGGATTAGATAAAAGACAAGATATACCTTTATTAATCCCCTGTAGGGGAAATTCAGGTTGACATAGCAGCACAGATGAATGTATGTAAATGCAACAACAGAGTAGAGTAGAATTTTTTTTGTTTTCAGACTCATCAATGAATCATTTAGTTATGGCCTATAATTTGGTTAAATAAAGTATAGCCTAGTGGAAAATGCCCATCTCTATTTCCCAATGTTTAATTAAATTTTTATTACTAACAGTCTAAAACCCAAACATATTTGATTTACAACCATAAAAACAAACAGAGAAAAGCAGCAAATCCACTCATTTAAGAAGCTGGAACCAGAAATGGTTGGTATTTTTGCCAAATAAACTACTCATTAAAATGATGTCCGATTAATTTAACATCAATGAACTGATGGATTAGTCGACTAATCATTTCGGCTGGAACAGAAAAGTTAAGCTAACATCTTTATGGAGCATACTTATTTACTTATAGGCCGAAACGGCTCCCGTTGCCTGCTGCAGTGTGTACTGTTTCTATAATGTAACGTTATGTTGACACTCTCTCTGTAGCAGACCAGGCACCGCCAGTTTGACAGTTGACGGTTTCATACAGTAAACACACTCTGAACCAGCCCGAAAACACGGCAACCGAAAGTAGTTAAATAATGAAACACAGACATTTTTGTCAATGACCAGGGACCGCAGGAACCGCTTACGACCGACATTTGCTCTCCTCTGCTCTCCTTTTCTCCCCTCTCTCCCTTCCGCCCTCCTCTGCCCGTCCTCCCTCCCTCCCTCCCTCCCTGGGACCGAGAATGCCCGTGTTGTACTGACACAGTAGCGATACGGGCTGATCAGACATGGAGGCCCGATTAATGAGAGAGGCCCGTGCTGACACATCCAGGCCTAGCTAACGGCGTGGCGGAGTGGATTTCGGAGCATCTCGGGAGATATTACGGATACCAGTTGCTGTAAGGAAAAAGGATTTTAGCACCGAGGAAGAAGAAATAGAGGGAGATCCATTTCGGGTCTCTGTTGATTCAACGCAGCCGCCATTTTGTTGACAGTTAGTGTTTTTTTAATAACCTACACGGAGCTGCGTCTGTTATTTCATGCCGCTGGAATATAATTCGCCACATTTTTTGCGTCTGAATTTCAGTCGATTTAATTATGCGTTTGTCTTTGGATCAGCGTGAGAATTTTTTTTTTTCTGGTTTAGCTGAGTTGCTAGTGCATCGTTAGCCGTCGTAGCTGAGATGTAGTAACACGAGTGCCTACGAGAATGTGACGGAGATGTAAGATTATGTACATCACTTGTCCAGGGTTGTGTCATTTTCACTCGGTATACACAAATTGCTTAAATGCTTTAGGCGTTTTCTACTCATGTGCAGCCTACACACAGTTAAAAGTTAAAGCTGTGCATGGCGAAATTAGCCTAAATCGCCTCAAACAGCCTGCTGATATATGGCTAGTTAGCCAGTGCCATTGATACAAAATGTAGCGCAGGCTGTCTATTATTGGAGGACTGGTAAGTTAGCTCCTAGCTTGTTAGAAAATAAACACAAACCTTTCACAATGCATTGGCTAAATTAAGCTCCAGGTGACAACGCTATTACTTTACCGCCCTGCCTGTTATTATCCTAAATATTATAGAAATACATTTCTTTTTGGAAAGGGGGGATGCTGTGCATGCTGGCAGTCGGCTTACACCATGGCAACTTTGTGCTTTGGAGGAGGCAAGGTTAACAATCAATTTTTTGTAGGTGGTCAAGAGCTGTGTGCATTGATTTATAAATTGAGATATATGGCTGCGCTCAAGATAATTACCTTGTCATAACCTATTTGACACATCTGAAAACCGCACAAACATTCGTTATGCAATTGTATCTTGAATACAAATACTCATTTCAGATTGACGTACATGCCATAGAGCTATATCTTAAAAACATCATAGTAACCCAAAGCTGACATTTTTCATGTTTTTGGTTTTGGCAATTCAGCACTCGGAAGATACAATATGTGACCATCATGTTGATACACACGAAGGGAGGACACAGAGCCAAATAATGTGAACACCGTTTCTGGACAATTACAGTGGTGAGTGAATAATAAATATATGTGTTGATTTGTTGTTGCTGTTGACATAACAGTGTAGATTCACTGGATCAGATTGCTCATTGTTATTGTCAGTGCCATCAGCGGATTTTAAAAGTACAGTGTTTAACGTTACGCACGAGCAGATGTTTGCAAAATTATTTCTCGACTGCGTGCATTGCAGTGTCACCCTAACGGCTTTGAGAAACTGCAAGAGCATGTCTTTGAGGCCGGATTTCCTTTCGATCGAGACAGTAATGACGAGTATGACTAAACAGGGATGTGTTTACTGAGAGAATCAGAGTACTTGCAGGTAAAATTAAGGCTCAGGAGTTACCCCGTTGAGGGGCAGTGTTGACTGTACAGAAACTGAAAGCAGAGAACGTTATTTGGTTTGTTCAGCCCTCCGCAGGTCAACCTCGTTTTTTGCATAGCACGAGGCAAAGTGTAACTTGAAAAATCGTCGACACACATTTTATGCACTGAATTGTTAGGCAGTTATGAACTGGAATGAACTTCCCTGGGTTGTTACAGACTGAGGATGCTTGCATGGTACTGGCCTGACCGACACCTGTCATTGCCGCCTCAGCTGCAGTTCGTTTAAGTCTTCGGGGTTTAAACATTATCATCCGCTTACTTTTAAGGCCATGGTGTGTTACAAGTATGTTTGAGCACTTCCACCGTTAGATGACACAAAGTAATGGTAGTACTAAAGGAATTTGGCTGCTTTACCCCCCCCCCCCGAGCTCTGTACTAATGCCGATGAAGTAAAAGTCCTGGAAATGACACACCGCTCTGAGGGCAGACGGCAGCCCTTGTGTGAATGATGTTGGGGGTGGGTGGGTTGGATACTACTGCTATGGCCAAAGGGAAATCAGCAGTTATGAACAACGTGTGCAAAAGTGAGGAGGGAGTGAAAGGAGGGAGGGAGGGAGTAAAGGGAAAGAAGAGGAGGGGGCGCGGGAAGTTGTTTACTACGTTCCTGCCTGCGCTGCCATTTCTTAGGCCTGATATTGATTATTGATTCTCTGTTTTTCATTTTAATTTCTTGCATTTTTAAGTGTATTTATTGGTCTTTCTACCTTAACCCCTAGTTATTACTCTGAAAGTAAAAGAGTAAAACAGACAGGCATGACTGATATCTGTCTTTAAAACCAGTAGTGCTTTTATTCTGTTGTTTTGCATTATGACTGTAAAAAAACGAAAATGACTGTAGTGTACCTCAATGCTAAATATGAAAATGATATGCTTTAGTGTTAAAGCTTATCAAGCACGAATTAGAAAGCGATTCGGCCCAGTATCAGATCGTTTACATGAGACAAAGTGCCAGTAAATGACCTGGCTTAGCTTGTTAGAGGTGAGAGGAATGTTTTGACTCTCCAGGAGTCTTTTCTCTAGACTTTTGTCAGTAGTCTCTCACAGAGTTGGGTACTATAGGGGCTTATTTGTGGCATAGCTGCTGTCAAGCAGCGGAAGCAGCTAGTATCTGTGTGAGCATTTAGTATAAAAGAATGAGGAGAACATTTGTCACTGAGAGAGGACACAGGGAACAGAGTTGGGGGGGTGGTGGTGGGTGAAATGTGTTTTTGATTAAAGTAAGGAACACAGTAACTTTAGTTTGTGTGCTGTTAATACTGCTTTCCAAGTTTGCGAAATAAGATTCAGGAAGAGGATGGGAAAGCTTAAAGAAAACAACGAAAGAACACAGAGATTGATGGAGTGTTAAAGAAAAGAGGGAGGTGTGATTTGAGAGTGGTATGTGTAGCGAGGGGGAGTCTGAACTTTTTAGGCGAAATGGAGTGAGTAATTGAAGTAAACACAGAAAAGAGGGCGTGGGGGAACTACAGGCCAGACTCCAAAAATCGGGCTGTGTGGTTCAACACAAAAATCTCTACTACTGTTTTCCACAGTCATAACCTAAAACAAACATAGTCTAAGACTCGGTGTAGGGTAGATGCCTTTTTTTCTCTTGCTGTGACAGATGTGATGACTTGTATGACTTTCCTGAGGCTCCATTAAGTGGCTCCTTTAGTGCTCTCCACTAATGTAGGGTGCAGAGAAACCGCCGGCAGGTTGACGCTCTATCACTCACTCTCAGTTGCTGCTGGCGAAGGCTGGGAAAGGCGGCCGGATCTTCTGTCTAGTCCCAGAGGGCCCAATGTGCTGAGGTCACAGTTCTGAATTGCCTCCAAATGACTTCACCCAGAGAAAGCACCTGCTTGGGGGCGAATCCGCATTAAATCACTCAGTGGCCACGGGGAGCTTTAGACAACTTCATTGAATTGGGCTGTCCTCTAAGGAGCACAATTAAGAAACATGCTGCTCTCTGCTGCTGCTGTGCTAACACAGGGTTTGAGCAGTATGCCATTATCACAGGCACACGTTTTCAATGTGGCTAATAAGGGAACTTAAGGGATTGCTCATTTGGCATCTTATCCTGTAACACCTAGGAAGGCTGTGGCAGCACTGTGGGATTAACCGTTCATTCTGGACTTTGTAGTTATCAGGTGGACAATTCAAAGTCCTTGAGCTTAAGGTTACATTTCTCAGGTAGAAGAGCCTTGGCTGTGTAAATGGGTCACAGATTGTTATAGGCTGTGAGGACGGACACACCATAAAAAGTCACCCAGACAGGATGAAGGACAGCCTCTAACCAAATAGATGATAAAAATTGTTGCCCTCCGTCTGCTTTCCAGCATCATTCATCAAAAGACATTTTTATACTTCTCAGTTGCAGGGCACTGTTTAAAAGTGTCAATGTTTGCTTGATGTCCTGTGTTGCTGTGACTAATGTTGAATTTGTTTCTTCCCCCTCCAACCTCCCTTTCCTTCTCTCTCCCTGCTATACCTTTCTTTACTGCTACAGTTGAAGGACGGAGAAAGAGGGCTGGACAGCTGAGGAAGGGAGAGAAGCCACCTAAAACCAAGGAGAGCTTCACCCTCACCGTTATCCCCCTCCCCCTTTTCCCCCTTCACCCCCATCCCACCCCCTTACAAAAACTCTACCTGGTATCCACAATATCCCCTCCCTAGTAAACCTGCACGCCCCCTAAAGTTCTGATGGATCTGAAGATTCAGGGGGGAACCGCAACTCCACCCCCTCTTCTCTCAGGTGCCCCCACAGGGGAGCGAGAGAAGGAGGGAGGGGGTGGAAAGAAAGAAGAGGAGGAGGAGAAGAAGAGAGACAGAGAGAAGGAGGGAGCTGCCGCTGTCTCGTCTGGTACAGGAGGTGCAGGGCCAAGTGGCCCAGGAGGTGCCAGCGGTGACCAGTCTCATTTCTCCATCAAGGAGAGCAGCCTGTCCGAGGGCAATGTCAAACTTAAGATTGGACTTCAAGCAAAACGAACAAAGAAGCCCCCTAAGATCTTGGAGAATTATGTGTGCCGACCAGCCTTCAGGGCCACTGTGAGGCATACAGGGCGTGGAGGAGGCAGTGCTCGTGGAAACCGTGCAGGGGCTACAGGTGATGGGCCAGGCAGTCAGACCCAGAGTCCTTCACATGGTAGGGAAAAAGAGAAGGAGAAGGGTCCCAGTGTCAACAGACCAGCCCCATCATCTTCAGCAACCACCTCTGCTAAAGCTCCTACACCACCTCCTCCTGCTCCTTCTACCGCCAGCACTATCATCCTGTCACCCTCCCAAGTGAATGGGAGTGCTCCAGCAAAAAGGGTAAGGAGGGAAAACATTGTCAGTTTATGTATTTTGATTCATAAATGGATTCACACTCTGCCAAAAGTGAACATTCAGCATTGACAGTGTTCAACATCAGGGCTGGAAGATTTCACAATCACGATTAATTGAACATTTGATCTCGATTACGATTATTGAACGATTATTTTGTTTTTGAATGTTTTTTGTTGTGGTTTTTAACAAGGTTTGTGCTGTAAATATGCTCAGCTATTAAAGCTGGGTTTATTTATTCACAGATTTCACAAATCCGTTATCTAAATGTTAAGTAATATGGTAATGATGACATGCAATTACAGACATAGTTCCCATATATTCGGTACATCGCCGCTGCTGAATTATGACTGCTGCTACTAAACTTTCACTCAATTATTTAATACAATGCGGATCAAATGTTTTTCACCCGCACACTGTGAGAGCATGTTAAATCACGCTTTGCTAGCTTCCTCTCCTCATTCATCAAAGGACATCTGTGAGACTGGTGCTTTTATAAGGGCAGCAGAGTTAAAGTTAGCGTGCCTATGTGTTTGCGTAGCGAGTGAGTAAACAAGCAAATGAGAGAGAGTGAGCGGCAGAAAGTGACGCTAAAAGCGAGTGAGTAATAAGTTGTCAGTCTGGCAGTAACTGCACAGTATAGGTCACAGTGTGTCCTTCATTAAAAGTCTGTCTGTTGTTTCCACAACTGCTGGAAAGTGAAGGCGGTTAGCGCAAATAACCAAAATTACTGACATGGGGAAATTACGTCTGTTAGAGGCTCTAACTTTCAGTTTCGATTACTTTTCAATTAATTGTCAAGCCTTATCACCAAATAATTATTTTTACATTCTTTTGTACATTTACCATACTTCCTTAAAATGTTGTTATTCAATCGTCAGCAAGGAAGTGATCCACAACAAGTTTACCCTAGTAATCACCGTGTTATTGCGCAGATAAAGAGCAGAGTATAAATTGTTCTTTAGTTTTCTTTGTGTTCTCTGTTGGCCTGTCTCTATTCATCATGTACCGCCCCCTCCAATCTCCCTCCGTCTGTGTCGTCTATCTTCTGTCTCTGCCTGGCCATGTCCTCTCCACCCCCCTTTACTGCGTGACCCCTCTCTCTAGCTCTCTGTCTCTGTCCCCAACCTGACCCTGAAAAGTGTTATTGAGTTGAGTGTAACTTCCCCCACGGGTATGCCGGGGAAGCAGCATTGGGCCGAAAATCGCATCAATGAATTGCAGTTTGTAAAGGGGTATAGAAACCTATTTTCTGATTGATAGGAGCAACTCGTTAGGTTCAGTGACATTAACACCAGAGTTGCTCTTGATTTTGCCACATTCCTCTCAATGTTGTCATTAGATGTCAGCGTATGACTTCAGTTGTAGTAGTAACTTTGTACATACATCCAGTTGGGCTGCACCCACCGATTTGCTTTTAAATTAACTAATCTAAGGATTATTGTTTTGAGAAGTTGATTAATCTATTGATTGATTTATCCAAAATAAATATCAAAAACATGTCTCATTAATATTTCATTCAATCATCATCCTGAAAAAGACACACATAAAGCACATTAGATTAATGATAATAGTGGCATATTTTAAAATTAGTCTAATTTCCTAGTCACTGCTGTGTTACGATATTAATATTAATATTAATAACAGACGCTGTTTGTCAGATGCCTGATCAGCAAAATACTGGACCTCAAATTCAAAAGGATTACTGTGATGATTTAGTTTAATCACTGTATTTCAACCCTTTTCCTGAACTGGAGAATCAGCATGTTTTCTTAAAGCTGGGGTAGGCCATTTATTTCATAAGCATTTGTTTGTAATGTCACCACCCCAGAAGCACCAGCCCTACCATCCATGTTATTTAGAAACTGGGTAGTGTATTTCTTAAATGTAATAATTATTCCTTAGTACCAGTTCTCATTAACCACCTGCCATCTTTTTTTTGCAGGGTTCACCAAAGTTGGATTGCAAGTCTGATACAAAGCTAGACACGAAAGCAGCCACAACCACATCTGAGAGGCCCCTTAACCTTCACCGCGCTCCACCAGACAGCAAAACGCATCCTTCTGGGAAGAAAACACCAACTCCACAACCCAACCCCAGGACATCTTCCCCTTCTCCACCACTACCTGCATCAAAAGAACCCAGCTTTGAAGGTGTTAAACCTTCTCAGTACACCTTCAGCACTGAAAGTCAAAGGGACAAGGACAAGGGGGTTCAAAATTGGGGAGCACCCACAGTCACCGAGAAATTAGCTCAACTCATAGCGACTTGCCCACCATCAAAGACCCCTAAGCCGGCGAAGCCCTTAAAGATTGACCCCGCTCCTCCTGTCCCAAGCTCAGGCTTTATGGCCCCCACAGCCAAGCAACGGGACAGGGCTATGGCCAATAGGAACACATATTCAAGAATGGTACACCTTTCTCCGCCACCTCCTGTATCACGACCTCCTGGTCGTCCCTATGGTTCTAGGAATAAAGACAATGTATGGAAAATTCACCTATCCTGACACCACTGAGGAAGGAGGACACAGAAGGGGCTGGGAAAGCTAGTAGCAACAGCGCCAATAACATCAGCAGCAACAGCAGTAGTCGCAGCAGCAGCCCAGCACTCACGTATGGCAATAACCGCCTGTCAGCCATGTCAAAGGACATCAACAATGACAACAACAGTAGCATTTCAAAGCCACAGTCACGTCCAGCTCACTGCTTACCCCACACCACCTCTTCACCATCTTGTCCCATTTCATCCTCCTCCACCATCACAGCTGAGCAGAGGACAGTGAGTGCAGTGAGTCATCTGGGCTCCCCTGCTCCCTCACAAGGACACCATGCACGAGATAGTCCTGCCTTGGCAGAGGAAAGCAGTGCAAGTGAGATTGAGCAGGAGAGGGATAGCCCCAGAGACTTAACCAAGTGCCCTCCTCCAGTAGGAACAGGAAAGCCAGATGGAAAAGACAAGGGGGCTGGTAATCAGTCACTGCGGGGGAAGAGCTCTAGTCCAAGTAAGCGCAGTCCCAACCGGGATAGTAGCCGACCCGGTCGGACTAGCAGTCCTCCTGAGCCTGTAAGACAAAGGGCACCTTCTTCACCAGAGCTGGATGGTGAAGAAAGCCCACAAACGCCTCTTAGAGATGATTCCCCTGATTCATCCCTAGATTCTCCTGCAGAGCAGGACAGCAAACCCCTTAAAAAACGCAGGGGAAGGAAACCCCGCTGGACCCGTGTAATGAACAAGACTCAGTGTCAAAGAGCAGGCCAGGACAGTCCCTTCGACCAGAGCAAAACCACCATGCCTTTATCTTCAAGCTTGGAAATGCCATTGCCACCAGTGAAAAGACCTGTAGGCAGGCCTCCTAACCCAAATAAGGTGAAACCCAATCCTGTGCCACAAAATCCAGCATCACAGCTCTTCCCAACCCAGCCTAAAAAAAGAGGAAGGCCGAAGTCAAAAATGCCAAGGCTTGACGCCTCGACCCGTGGGTGCCTACCTAACAAGCTGGCTCCCTCCAAGGTCTTTTCATCTTTATTGAAGTCCAAAGAAGAGCAGGACCCCCCTGTTCTTCACCCAGAGGTAGACCTGAACCCTCCTAAACCAATACCTCGAAAACGTGGACGCCCCAAGCGCCTTCCTCCTACCTTACCCCAGGAGGGTCAACCTCCCACGTTGGCTCCAGAGGCAGGGGACATGGGAGACAAACGGTTCCGCAGCAAAGGAAATGGGCAGCTTATCATGAAAACTATTATAGGCAAGATCAATAAGATGAAAAGCATGAAACGGAAGCGTATTCTCAGTCAAATCTTGTTAGGCCCTAGAACAGAAGACATCCCTAAAGGCTCCACCAGTAGTGTGGTTGGCTCTGCGGAAGCTGCAACACAATCATTGTCCTCTCTGGCTGCTTCTTTTGGGGGAAAACTAGGGCCTCAAATTAATGTCAGTAAAAAGGGCACAATATACATGGGTAAAAGGAGAGGCCGTAAACCAAAAGCAATGACTAATGCCACAGCTACAGCTCCACCAGAACCCTTCCTATCCCCAAATACCACTTCCCCTCTCCATCACCATCAATCACAACACCACCAGCTCTCCTCTTCAGAGGTCTTTCCCTCCCCCTCCCTCTCACAGTCTAGTGGAGGCCTAAGTCCCATCAGCGATGCCAGTTTTGTGGAGCCAGGCTCAGTGCACTTTGTAGGTCACTCTCACTATTCTAACCCCCATCATAGCCACAACACGTTTTCCTTCCTCCTCCAACCTTTTCAGCCCCTAATCCTCGCAACCCAGGGCTGGGCCCAATGTCATCATCTATGGCCACAGCAGCTTCCCAGAAAAAGTCATCCTGCCGTGGATACCATCAGCACCACCATTATAGGCAGCACTTCCATTATCATAAGCTTTCGCCTCCCAGGCCGCTCCATCCCACCTCCCCTGCACCCCTCAGTGAGCTAAAAGAAGCCACTCCGTCACCAGTGAGTGAGTCACACAGTGAGGAGACAGTGCCCAGTGACAGTGGTATAGGAACAGACAATAACAGTACTTCTGATCGTGGTGAGAAAGCTGGAGGGGCGGGTGGCTTGGGTGGAATTGGAATGCCACCCGGGATGGGCAGTGGATTATTAATGCCAGGTGTCATCGGTTCAGCTATGGGTCCAGGGGTGGGCCTTAATTCCAGAGGCAGGCGGCGACACTCCACTGTGCTTATGGAACATCCCTCACCCTCTCCATCACCCCACGGGGCAAGGTCATCACCTGACCCCAGGAGATCTCACCCAGCAGCTCCTGCCTCCTCATTATTGGGACACAAAGAGAAACATAAGCACAAGTGTAAACGCCGCAGCCATGGGTGTCCTGGCTATGACAAGCTAAAAAGACAGAAAAGGAAACGCAAGAAGAAGTATTTACAGCTGCGCTCCCGGCGGCATGACCCAGACTTTCTTGCTGAGCTGGACGAGATTGTTGTGAGACTGAGTGAAATTCGGATAGCACACCGCACCACAGGGCACCGGCTTGGCAGTGGAATAGGCATGGCTGCAGGAACGAGTAGAGGGCCAGGAGTGGGGGGCAGGGCCAGTGGTGGCATAGGAGGCACAAGTGGCCCTCCTCCACATCATTATGTTCACAGGGACCTCCTGCCTACAATCTTCAGGGTTAACTTCGGTAGCTACTACTCCCATCCTGCATACTCCTGTGACCCATTGCACTATGTTCGTAAACCAGACATGAAGAAGAAACGGGGACGGCCTCCCAAACTGAGGGAGTCCATGTCTGAAGTTCCCTTTGTACCTGGGCTTGGATTTCCACTCTCCAGTGGAGGCTTCTACCACCCCTCCTATGGTGTTCCCTACTCTTCTGGGCCCCTGGGGTTGGGCTATTACAGAGGCTATCCTCCTGCTAGTACTCTGTATCCCCACCCACACCACCAGTCACCCCACACAGCTCCTTCCCACCACTCTCACCACTCACCGTCTTTCCCCCCTCCTCCCCCCACATCTTACATGCATCATCACCACCCATCACATCTCCTGCTGAACCCCTCCAAATTTCACAAGAAAAAACATAAGCTACTTAGGCAGGATTACCTGGGAGGAGGAAGGTCCCCTGTTCTCTACCCACCCATGTCCTCTGAGCTTTCCTTCAACTGGCACCACAAACACAAACACAGACATAAACACAGGGAGCGCTGTGCTGAGGAGGACAGGGAGGAAGCAGCAAGAGGAGGATCAGGGAGTCGGGCTAGCGCAGGGATTTCTGACAGTGGAGCATCAGGGAAAGGAGAGCGCGTTGGTAGTTTAGGAATGGCAGAGTCTTTACAGCGATGCCGCTTTGGACGAGACTCCTCCAGCATCAGTGCCAGCAAGCAAGCTGCTGCCTCTTCTGCTAACTCCCCTTCTTCATCATCATCCTCATCTGCAGAAAGGTACAAGCGCAAAGAGAGCTCCATGTCCTGTCTTGGCCCCTCCAGGCTGGCACTGGGTAGCAGCTCAAAAGGCCACCACCCAGTGGAGTCCTGGTTCAGGATGGGCAGCTCTAAGGCAGACTACTCTAAGCTTTCACGGAGCCATGTGGCACCTGGCCAGGGTCCTTTCTCAGATGGACGGGCTGAAGACCCAGCAGGCTGCTCAGACAGTGAGGATGAGGAGCCTCTCACTCCTATGGAGGATGTAGAGCCTGGAACCCATGATTCTCCAAACCTCACAAATTTGTTTGCATCTGCTCTCACCCGCACTACACTGAAGGGGGGCAGGAGCAGAAAGACTGAGGTAGTCACAGAGAGCTCCAGCTTCTCCCGCATGGAACGGCCAATGAGGAAGGACCGCTCAACATCAGCAGAAAGAAGAGAGTTAGGTAAGTCTAATTTAGTTGAGCTAAATGTAATGAGTGGGCTGCAGCTGAGCACCCACCGATAAACTCATATACAGGTAACAACAGCATCTGCATAGTTAATTTAAAATAAAGAAAAGACTTTATAATAAACAGTAACATTAGCAGCAATGAGGTATTTGTATGTATTTGTTCTTTGACATTTCATTCAAAGCATTGAATTCCATATTGTTCATGTAGCCCTGTAAGCTTTGGAGTTTGCTGGCACAGAACACAGACCCATATTAAACTTGGCATTATTATGAAGGTTAATGGAGTCAATTGTGCACCAAATTCATTTTCCAAAAATAGTTCGGATGCAGTTGTGTCAAGAATCCTGTGGCTGAATGTATTTGGGTGATGTATAATGAGCTTTATGACTTGGCACAGCTATGGTGCATTTGGAACAGTGTGCAATCAATTAGATCCAGCACTGATTCCAGGACTATGTTTTTGGGCAATAACCCTTTCAGACATTGCCATATGGCACAGCAAGTGGGCTCTCAAAACTTGGTCTCTGCTCTCTGAAAATCCGTCACAGTGCTGAGAAATTGTGTAGTGGTTACAACTGGAGAACCATCCATTACTCAGTTGTGGTTAGATCAAACATCACTTGAAAATGATCTGTTCTGAATCTGTAGCCCTCTCAGCTCTCCCCCATCTGTACAAAGAAAATACAAAGTAGACTGGGCCACTTATTTTAGTGAAAAAGTCCCCTTGAAAGACACACTGACATCCCCTGTGCATACACTCTCTGACATTTGGTAGCTCTTACTAGTGGTTATGGGCTTTGTAAAAAAAAAAAAGCTTTCGTAATGACTTAAACTGGCCCCTTTGTGAGTGTGGATGGCCGCAGTTGGCCACAGTTCATATAGCATTCCTGCTGGAGCAAAATGGGTGGAGTGTTTTGTTAACAAGCTATATTTAGTAGACATTTCCCTCAAAAGCCCACAATGTGATGCCTACACCCAGTACCTGGGCTGATCTAATGTTGCTGATGGTCATAAAGCCATGGTCTTGCTTTATAAGTGCGACTCCAAATGCCCCCTGACTAAGAATGATGTTCTTTGTGTGTGTGTGTTTGTGTTTGTGTGTGTGTGAGAGCAGTGGTAGGGTAGGTGTTTGTATTTGAATATTACCCAATTCATATGTGCATGTTAGTAAGTGAGATGGGAAGCTGTAAGGTCCCAGTTTAGGCAGCATGGTGCAGTTCAAACCAGGCCAGGGTAATCCTGGATTAGAGCTCAGGCTTTGGGGTCAACCAGCGGTCGCAGACTGCACCGTGAAGGTAGAGGAGGCAGAGGGTGGGGCTTTGCTGGCACACAAGAAAGTGGGGAGTGATGGAGGTAGATAGATGCATACTGACAAGAGAGTATGGGTAGAGAGTGATGTGGAAAAAAAGACTGTAAATGTAGCCAAGGATAAGGTGTAGCATAAAAGAGCAGGTGTGAATGTATATGTTTCCATCCAAATGTTTAGATTTTAAGTGAATTTCCAAGTCAGAAAAACAAAACAATAATAAATGTTTGTTCCCATTAACTACATAACTTAAGCCATGTACAACCTGCGTGTCCATACACTGGCTGACTCCATGCATGATAACCCATCATGACCACATGTTCACACAACACATGGGACTGGGGCAGGGGCCAGACAGTGATTAAATCTGTTGTTCACTCTGATAAGCTCGCTAATCAGTTGTCCCCCTCTGACTCTGTCTTACCCGGTGACTTGGGTTACATGTGTGGCCTTCTTGATCTCACAGTGGCCAGTTTGTGTGGGTCGCTGATCATGGGGCAGCCTTCTTTAACTGAGCGTGGACTTGTTTGACACACAATGATGGTGTTAATAGACATATTACAAGTATAGCAGTATTTGTTACGATTCAGTCTGTTATAGTTGCGCTTGCTTGCTTGCATTTTTAATATTGTTTTAAATCTGTGGCATTCTGACAATTCATATAGAATAAATTGAATGAAGTAATTTAAGTTTAAAGTTGTGGAGGAATAGGTTAGGTAAAGGGTCAAAGTTCTTAGAAGACCAGGGGGAGTATGAGTATGAATTTAAATTTCTGTAAGTTGTAATTAATAACCAAAAGTGAAAGACTATTTTGTCATTCAGAAAATGTTTGGCATGAATAGTAAAAAAATCACATGTCCCTTTATCTTACCAAACTGTATACTTTTGTCCATTAGTTCACAAAGTTAAGACATTCACAGGGCAGTATAATCACAGCTGACTGTCTCAACTGTTGCCACTTACAAACCCTAAGAATTGTTAAAAATGTGTGCTGTGTGCTTTGATAATTAGTGCTACATATGCAGCAATAATTTTCTGTGTCTTTGACAAGGTTCATCAGGTATCCAGACAAGAGGTGTTGCCCTCTCGACCCCTGAAGGGCCTGATGAATCCCTGCACCATCGACAGCAGCAGCACCATCACCAACCTTCTCTGTTTCACTCCCACGGCTCTGCTTCCTCCTCCTGCCTCTCCCCCACTCAGGACTGTTGCCTGGATGCCTCCCTGCCCCACCACTCCCATCGGGTACAGCCATCCAAACACAGCCTGCACCACGTCAATAAAATCCTGCGTGCCAAAAAGCTGCAGAGACAGGCTCGTACAGGAAACAATGTGGTAAAGAAGAGGGGCCCCGGACGTCCCAGGAAGTACCCGTTACCCTCCCCGCCACCATCTCCACCACCAGTGGCTGAATTGAATCAGACTCGGCACAGGGATAGAGGAGGAGAACGGCCAGCCGGGGGCAGAGGGTGGGAGGGGGACACTGTGACAGATGCTATTGAGTCGGTAGTCCAAGGCCAGCATAGAAAAGGTCAGAAGAGGAAGCACTGGGACAGAGAAGGGGATGAAGAAGAAGAGGAGGAAGAAGAGGACAGGGTGGTAGAAGAGACTGAGGAACGATTGCCGGACAGAGAGGAGAACCTGGGCAACCTGGTAGCAAGGTCCAAATCTGGGACAGGAAGAAGCTGGCTTACCCAGGACGAGCTCCAGCACTTTCGTGGGTAAGCAAATTTCCATTACATTGTTGCATATTAACCATTACTGACAAAGATTTACAGTGAGTACTAGGGCTAAAGTTTTGCTAAAGTTCAATATTACCTATCAGTCTATTTTTGACGGAAGCCACATCAAGCAGCACAGAGCAGATAAACCAGGCAGGAAGTCAGTCACAGAACAGCATAGAGAATCCAGTTGATTTTCAAAATAAAACACCCATTGCAGACTCCCGATCATACATCAACAATAAACACAGTTAAAACAGACAAAAAACCCCCAATTTAACTAGATAGCTACTTAACCATGGTAGTATCATGAAAGACAAAGACAACTGAACAAATAAGCAAAATCTGAACAAGTCAGCAAAATCAGACAGGCAAAATGCTCTTATTCTGAAATGCTCCATGTGGATATGTAACGTTAGCCTGCAGAGAGAGGAACAGAGCAGGCTCACAGAGCGCTGTTATCTGTTGTTGAAGCACACAAAATCACAAATCAACAAAACGTCAACAACGTGTAGGCTAAATGGTCCGCTGCTGAAACACTTCAGTGTGAGTTCACGCCGGACAAAACCGCAGCACAGCTGCTGCCTGTGTCAATTCGGCTGGTGCCCTTATCCCACGTTTTCCTCTAGTTTTGTTTGTTAAGTACACGCCCTGTGCCCAGTCTGATTGGTGAGTAGGACCGTAACAGGAGAAGCATGGAGCTTGTGATTGACGAGCAGATCTGTCTCACAAGGATGACAATGGAATGAATTTGTAACTTAATGGCTGTTTAAAACGGGTCAGATGTGCTGTGCATTTTAATTGCCGTCTTCACGAATCATTATCTTTCAAATCGCGATTTCGATTTGAAAACGATTAATTTTTCAGCCCTAGTGAGTAAATGCTGATGTAAAAAGCAACATTTAGTAAGTCCAGTCTTCACTAGAAACCAAGTCATGGTTCTATTTTTAGCTCAATGGAAAGCAAGCCAGATGGCCACTGCTCCCCAGAACAACCAGACACCGTCACCAGGGAACAAGCTCCGCCCATACCCATAACCAGCCAAAGGGAGAAGAGACCAGCCAGACCTCCAAAGAAGAAGTTCCAAAAGGCGGGCCTTTACTCGGATGTGTACAAGACTGAAGAGTGAGTCCAAAGAAATCTTACAATAAAATGTTACTTTTTTCCCTTCTAATAGTTCATTTTAGATATATCAAGATATCATAACAGTTGTTTTTTTTTTTTTAACCATTTCTATGTCACACCTTGCAGTCCCCGGAGTCAGCTTCTGCAGCTAAAGAAAGAGAAGCTAGAATACATACCTGGGGAACATGACTATGGATTGTTTCCAGCTCCTATACATGTTGGTGAGTCTCAAATTAGAGCACTTTTTTGCACGGTGCCTCCTATTTTTAAAACGCAGGATTTAAGCAGGTATTAACAAAATTAACTGTCCCGTCTTTTAAAATACTTGACAAATCTAAGTTAATTATGTTTTCTGGTGCTGTAAAAAGTTGGTTTTATATGCAGAATTCAAACATTGGCCTATCTCATGAAGTTTGGTTAGTCACTTTTGCTGAGTAAAAGCCATGACTACTCTTTTGACCTTCAGATTCAAAGGGCTTCTGATATAACTCATCAAAGCTATCCAGATAACTCAGTAAACCTGCTTCTAGGAACAGGACACTTCTTTTTTCATTAACCACAGGCCTGCATTTTCAGCGATGATAAGATGAAAAACACAGAGGGTCAATCTAATTATGAATATAACTAGGATTTATGCATATTGTCAAAAATGACTTCCTCTCCCCTGCTTTTTTTTTTTTTTTTTTTAGGAAAGTATCTGAGACAGAAGCGCATTGATTTCCAGTTGCCTTACGACATCTTATGGCTGTGGAAACACGATCAGGTGATCAATCATGTTGAGCACTAAGTGTTTTTAGGGTTTTCTGTTCACTGTAAATTTATGACGGATAGTTTCAAAAGGTAAAGCCCCAGTGAAGGCTCACATTTGTTTATGTCGTTAAACCTCTTTTACATTTATCATTCTGTTTTTGTGTTTCAGCTTTACAAGAGGCCTGATGTCCCCCTTTATAAAAAGATCAGATCAAGTGAGTATCCGGCTTTGTTTCAGGGACCCAGTCAGAATGTAATTCGTGGCCTGATTAAATCATGTGCTTGCATTTCTTTGTTTTGGTTGCCTTGGTTGCTTTAACTGTTTTAGTTCTTGTGATCAATTACATGCATTGTTTGCAAAACAGGAATTAAAATATTTGATGCTCTCACTGCTGTTCACACTTCATGATAGTGTCAGTAAATGTAAAATGGTAATTTCCCCATTTGCTTCACAGATGTCTATGTGGATGTGAAGCCTCTTTCTGGTTATGAAACAACTACATGCAACTGTAGACCACGCGAGGATTCGACTGAAAAATGCTGCCTGGATGATTGCCTGAATAGGTAAAGATAAATCCCGGCATATAATGGCGGCTTTTAACACTTGGATCTTATTATTGTTCAAAATACAGTACTCTGGTTTAGTCATGTTTGTCTAGGAACGTTGTTGTAAAGTTGTTTGTTAAGTAAACAAAACGTGTGAATAGAGGGTCATTATAGTGTTGAGACAAAAGAATAGCAGCCTCATTTTCCTGCTTCCCCAGGATGAGTTTTGCTGAGTGCTCTCCCAGCACCTGCCCATGTGGTGATCTGTGTGACAACCAACACATCCAGAGACATGAGTGGGTCCAGTGTCTAGAGCGATTCCGTGCTGAGGGCAAGGGTTGGGGTATCCGTACCAAGGAGTCACTTCGCTCTGGACAGTTTATCATCGAGTACCTGGGAGAAGTGGTTAGCGAACAGGAGTTCAGGTGAGACAATCGTGGTCACGTATTATTCAAGAAATTGTTATTGGGTGTTTATTCTGCATCTGTCTTTCTGCCACTTCCTCAGTTCAGGACTTGATTTCTTTTGACATGGAAATTAATGAAAACCTCTCTTTGAATCTCCCACCCCCTCTCTCGTACCATCTTTCAGGAGCCGTATGATGGAGCAGTACTTCTCCCACAGTGGCCATTACTGTCTGAATCTGGATAGTGGCATGGTGATTGACAGCTACCGAATGGGCAATGAGGCGCGCTTCATAAACCACAGCTGTGAACCCAACTGTGAGATGCAGAAGTGGTGGGTATCATGGCAGCTTTAAACCCGTACCGTCCTAATGTCCTTGTGGTGGTTTTATGTTTTCACCAGAGCCCAGATTTGGCTAAGCCTGTTGATGCACAAGCATGAGCAGTTGCCACAAGTTGTTAAGGACGGATAATTGAGCCAGACTTAAACTGCATCACTGACTTTGATGACAAAGAAAGCTTACCTCTTTCACTCGCACTATGGTAACGGTAGTGTTAACTTACATTAGGAGTACAATAAGAGTATGGTTTACCATTTAAAGGGGCCATGTGGTTTTGTTGTAATAAAACAAAAATGATGTTTACATTGATTGTTAATCACCACAACGGACGGTGTACCCTTGAGTTCTAACAAGTGTTTCAAGTGCATTTCTTTTCTCATAAAACATTTGCAAAGCCTCTAACTGAATTCACATTTATCGCTTTTGTAGTCAGATAACATCAATGTGTTTATTTTAAATGTATTGTTAAAGGGAAGAAAAAAGTATCTGGGGAAATATCAGAAAAGCTGGAATGGCATGTTCCTATCTGTGTTTGATTGACAGCAGCTGGCAGGCTGCCAAAGTGCTAGTGTTACACCCTAGGGCATGAGAGACAAAGTAAAAAAACAAACAAAACATGCCCACATGTCAGTACATGGGCAGACGGCGTGACCAAAAAAACATTTGCAGGTGCATTTACATGCTGTTTAATGTGCTGCTTGTAATCTGTCTAGCCTGCAAACTGACTTTAGCTGTGAACTTTTTATTCCGGTGAATATTTGTTTGGCCGCTTGTTCAACAAGCTAAGTGCAGGAAATGACGTTGTTCATGTTATGTTTTGTTCATGTAAGTTAAATAAGAAGGAGACTTGTATGGGTTGTTGTTTTGTTGTGGCTCTTGTGTTGTGTAGCAGGCTGCTGTCTGGCTTAGTGTGACCGTCTGCTCAGCCTATGATGGAACACTGAAATGTGAGATTTGATTGGCTGTGTCAATCTACATAGGTGGATACCGAAACTGTATTCTGTCGAATTGATGCAAAACCAGTGGGTGCCATCATGAAACAGATAACTTTAAAATATAAATTTCTCCCATTTGTTTTTAGATTTCTTCTAAAAGAATAAATGAATTACAGAGCCGAAAAATGCAATTTATTTTTAGGTGGATGTATTTTAAATGTATTTTTAATACATTTATTAGCTTGCAGTCTTCCTCCCTATCTTTGTTGGCACATTGCGGCATATCTTGGCATGTTACCACCACCTGTAGATCAGTGGAATAGTCAGTGTATCGCGTCGTCCGCATGTGTGTCCTTGGTGAGTGCATGAGACAAACAAGACGGGGAACCATTAAGGACTGTCTGGTACCAAGGCCTTGCACCACGCCAAAAGACTATATGAAAGAGGCAGACAGTGTTAAACAAGAGATGCTGAGAATCTTGCTGATTGTTGTGAGAGGAGAGTGGGAGAAGCTGATGGAAAATGTTCCAGCTTGATAATTCAGTATTTTGTTTTCCAAAAGCTTCCGTCATTTATGGTTAACGAACTGGAAAATACTAGCCCATTACCTAAATAGTTTCAGTTAATTGCTATCTGTTTGTGTGCCTGATGATTCGTGTGAGCTGGGTAATTTCGTTCTCACTCTGTAAGAGGCAAACTGAGTATAGTGAAAGTACCAGAAATAAGATGAGATATTCAGCATAGAAATAATACTTTTGGTACTCTATGATCCAAGTAGAGACAAGGCCAGCCAAGCCACAAAAAGCCCTGCTACAGATATTTTATTCTTGACTCCATACTCTTGATATCAGAAAACAAGGGTTACATTATAAGTAACGACATGTTATAATGAATCTTGTGGCTATATATCACTGTGTGTACTTTAATTCATGTTTTTTGAAGTTGTGTGAATTTATTTCAGCTACACAGTTAAACCACTTAATCCAAAGGTACGGATAAGTAGTCTAGTTTAGTGGTATTGTGTTGTCCTAGTTTTCGTATCTTACACAAGCACTAAAAGGGACACGTGTAGCAGGTGCACTTCATTGTAAACTAGAAGGCTCTGCCTCAAAACCCCAACCTTATTAATGTGGTTGTGTGGTGGTAATCTGATGAGATCACCTCAGTCAGTCTGCCAGTGTTCAGAGACCTAAATGGCTTAAAGGCCTTGCACCACGCCAAAACAATTCACTGGTTTCCTGAGGGATTGTTCTCACAGCATGGCTAAATCCACTGCAATTGGAGAGACCTGGCTGAGCAGGCCTCCCTGTGCCTGACTTTTATAAGTGCAACCTACTTGGATTTTTCTTCAGAAGTGGTTTGCCTGTGTATGGGAAATCTGCAACATGTGTCACAACAGTTTAACTCTCAGAGGGATTGATTGTGGACAGCTAATGAACTAAGAGAGTGGACTATCAAACGGTACCCTCTGCCCTCCAGCATAGACCAGCTCATAATCTAGGGCACTTGTCGGTGTATGTGTGTGTGTGTGTAATGTAGAGTGGCCGGGCTGAAATAAAAACCTCCACAAGGATGGAGGATTTTCAGCACAAAGCCTGACGAGTCATCCATCTTGTCACAGAAGAGAGATTACATGCAGCCTGGCCTTAGATACAGCTGTAGTGCCTGAAGACAATGCGCTGAACCAGCTTTTTACCCCTATAGAAGGCATAAATTATCAAGTGGCTGGCAAACAGAATAGTGTGCTTTATTCTTAGAATAATGGTGAAACGCTGGAGCAGTGCTTCGTTTTGGAGAGGGGTAAAATACGGAGGACAACTTATTGAGCGGTTGCCAAATCGAGCAGATGAAAACGGGGGCAGTCCTGTTCTCTTTTTGTTCTGATTTTTAAAATGCCTCAATGTAATTGTCATTGTAACAGAGCTGGTTTAACATAATTTAAAGTCAAGACAGAAACCTGACTGCAAACTTGACTAAAGTGGTAGTTTATTATTTACTTACACCCCTGTTACACAAAGCTGACTGTTTGTTTCAGATGTTGTTAAGAAAAAGACCCATCTCAAGCTCACAGCTGGCCCATGGAAGCACCAGTAATTGGCTAACAGGAAAGCTTGACCTGAAAATTATATGATTTTCCATTACTTTAGTTCAGAGATGAATTGATAACTATTTTTAATGCGTTCTAGTGCAAGTCAATATGATATCATCTTGAACATTTATCAGTAAACCACTCCTCTAAACGTAGACAGTAAGATCCAGTAACCTTCTGAGGCCATGTGCTCTAAATTATCTTTCCTAAAATCCTTCAACTTTCTTGTCCTTTAACTTAAAGTAAATGTGAATGCTTTACACACTCACTCGACTCCACTGTGGCTTCTGTGTCTAAGGTCGGTGAATGGGGTGTACAGAATTGGTCTCTTCGCTCTCAAGGAGATCACCAGCGGCACTGAGCTCACCTATGACTACAACTTCCATTCCTTCAATACAGAAGAGCAGGTGAGGCACCACTGACCATCTTTGACCTCTGCATGGAATAACACTTTGATATTTTTCCATTTCATGTTCAGAGCTATCATCACAGCTGCACAACTCATCGCTCTTTTTGCGCTTTCTTTTCTCTGCTCTACAGCAAGTGTGTAAGTGTGGCTCCGAGAGTTGCCGGGGTATCATTGGCGGGAAGAGCCAGCGTATTAACGGTCTTCCTCCGAAGGCAGGAGGGACTCGGCGTCTGGGTCGACTCAAGGAGAAGAGGAAGTCCAAACACCAGCTCAAGAAACGAGTGAGTCATCAATGTACATAAAAATACGGACTACTTGTGTTGGTATCAATTTACTGGTACTCATCATATAATACTTTAGTTGGAGAAAAGCAATCATTTTATAGCAAAAAACGTTGAAGTTTCCATTTCTGGAGAAAGTACACTTCAGAAAATAAGTGTTGTTGAAAGTTTTTTGTCTTAAAACACTGGAAAAGACAATATTTTGATTGAGATTTAGCCTATTGTTATCTAGCAGAAGCTAATTGCCTGGTATATAAAAGATTTCTCTAAATGTGGCAGTGTCTTATTAAATATCAAGTGCTGTGTCTATGTAGGGCATGAATGTGTCTATGTCTCAGAGGTACTCATTTTGGGACACAAGGTGTCTAAAAGTAACTCAGAATACCTTGAAGGGTATACTTTTGTAGTAGGGCTGAATAGTATGACCTAAAATAAAAAAAAGGATTATGTTTAATATTTATATAAAATATACACATTTAGAAGAAGTTGGCAATGAAACAGGAGTAACATGTAAGTTCATAAGCTGAGGGGTGTTCTCCATTAAGATAACGCTTTAATACAACTTTCTTTATCTTCAGGAGGAAGAGTCAAGTGACAGCAACAAGTTTTACCCCCATCTCATGAAGCCCATGTCCAACAGAGAGAGGTAAACACTCACACAAACTGACACATAAGCAACACATAAGAGCAACTGATGAAGCATGTTTGGTGCACACGAGCATGATCACACTGTATTCCATTTGTTTCCTGCAAATTGTGGACTGGAGCTGATTACACATAATAATACCGAATATAATATTATAACAAACAAATAAAAAAATGTTATCAGCCCACATGTATTGGCTGATACCAGATTGCATTTTTATACCGATGCAAAACAGGTTCCAGTTTTCACATATGGCTTCCTCTAGGGAATTTTGTTCTTTTGCTCATATTTCAGGTGTATTAAGTGACACACTTGTTGCCAAAGGGGTTTAAAAAAAAAAAATGCATATTTCACTGATGGTAGATAGAATGCTGACACATTTCTGCATCTCTAATCAGATGTTTTAATGCAACCTATGACTTTATGTTGCAATATTTGTCTAAAACAACATATCTGAATTTATAATAAGTTAAATAAATTCCTCTAAATTTCAGTACTTTCTTAACTGAATTGTGTAGTGGTATTTAAGATTTCAAATTGAAAGAATCTTCCACTAGAGAGGAAAGTACATTTGACATACGAAGTATTAGATGTGAGTTTGTGTTGGCCATCTTCACATTTCTGTCCTTTTCCCCTCTTTCAACAGGAACTTTGTGCTGAAGCACAGAGTGTTTCTCCTGAGGAACTGGGAGAAGATGCGGGAGAAACAAGAGCTGCTGAAGAGAGAGGGTGAGAGAGAGAGGGACGCCAGCAGCCTGTCCATATATACACGCTGGGGGGGAGTCATCCGTGACGACGGCAACATTAAGTCAGGTGAGTGTATAAGCTTAGAGGCGTGGAAAGAAAGTGATATAAATTTAAGAAAGCAAGAAAATCTGAGAGGAATTTTGTGGGAAAAAAACTGTTTTAGTGTCATGTTAGTTAAGGCAACACTGTCATGTACATGTATTTTGTGAATTTATATTTCTCGCTTTGAACAAACTTGCTGAGTAAAATTGTGTAAAAACTTGAAACATCATGCTTGCGCCCTGTTTCCAGATGTGTTCCTGACGCAGTTCTCGGCCCTGCAGACATCGCGGTCGGTACGCACGCGGAGACTCGCCGCTGCTGAGGAAAACACAGAAGTCACACGCACTGCTCGCCTCGCACACATCTTCAAGGAGATTTGTGACATGATCACCAGCTACAAGGGTTAGTGTCTATATTGAGAAATATATAGTGTGTGTGTGTGTAGTAGTAGAACATGTAACCTACTATTGTACTATTCTGTACAGTACATTCTCATTAGTATGACCTCTAGCCTGATCTGAGGTCTGATCAGGGCTTTAAAACACATCTGTCAGTGCCTCTATGTTAATATCTAATATCACTGAAAGATAAGGCTCTATGATTGAGAAATGATGACAGGAATGTTATTCTTTTATCTTTCCTCAGATTCAGCTGGCCAGACACTTGCTGCTCCGCTGGTGAACCTCCCATCCAGGAAGAGGTACAAGTGTGCAAAAGGGAAAACCCTACATTTTGTCTGGTTCATTGATTATGTTTTACTAGTGTCACTAGCAGAGTTACTGTGTATCTCGTCTATCAGTGTACAGCACCCACATTGTGCAACTGTTTCATGTTGTGCCACATTTCAGCCGTGACAGCCTGTGCTTTGGTTCTTCTCCAGTATTGATAGTAATCGCTTTGTGTCTAAACAATAACAGCTGATTATTCTTTTTTGGCTACATGGGATTAACACTGTCTTGGTCGGTGGGTGTTGTTTCCACTCGGCCGCCCTTATAATCTGTAGACTCATGGATTTATAAGCACCAAATGTTTTGAAATATTGGTGATTTTATGGATGCTCAGACAGTTTTAAAATTAATGTTTCAAATGTTTTTAAACCAGAAAAGCCAAGACTAATCCTGCTGTTCTTGTGTGCCATTAGGAACAGCCAGTACTATGAGAAAGTGTCTGACCCTCTGGACCTGAGCACCATCGAGAAGCAGATCCTCACCGGCCACTACAAGACTGTTGAAGCGTTCGATACTGACATGCTCAAAGTGTTCCGCAATGCTGAGGTAGGAAGGTGTCAGTTGCTAACATTAATGCCCCCTTGCTATTTAGAATGAGAACTGCAGAAAGAGCATTTGTGTCCGCTTACATTCATAATTGAATAGTTCTGTCAGTTGAGCAGCCTGTTGCTGTGAGAAGAACTGAGTATTTTAAAGGATGGGTAATAGGTTACCAAAACTGAACAACAGCGCTTTGCGACTGTAAAGTACCAGGAAATATGGAACCTGAGGTACTGAAGTCTGGATCTTAACTAGGAATTAAAAGACCCTATTAAGCATTCCTGTTTGCATTTTCACTGCGTCTGATCCAGAAGTCCAATGACAGATTGCCACTCCCTCTCCCTCACTCACTTGCTAGCTCTCTCAGCTCTCAGTTTATTTGCATGCTCTCTCTTTCTATCCCTTTCTTTTTTAATGGTAATAAATGACAACAGCAAATGTCCACCTCTTGTCCTGATAATGATACTAGTCGCACCCAGAACTTTATTGTTTTGTAAGCTGACAGGAGTTGTAGTTGCCATGGCATCTATGTTTGACCAGTCAGCGACATTAACCCTTGCAAGCATCGCCTACCGCCGGAGCAGAGACCTTTTTGTAGACTTGGAACTATCGTACATGACATAAATTTAGTCCCTGGTTCCTCTGTAAAATGTTGATCTAAAACACAAGTTTAGATCCTGGGTTCTTCGTCCCCTGACAAGGTTCCTACTGTGGAAATGTCCTATTAACTGGTGCTGATGGATAAACCCACTGCCAAGAGACTCAGATCTGATTTTGAATTCATTTCTGCCAACATTATAACATCAGTCAAATGAATCATCATGAAAATCTGTTTATCAAACTAAATGTTTAATCGGTGTTATAGATCTTCCCTACCTGTCAGATTTATGTCAACAATCATTAGATAGACCATTATGATGATTAGCATCTGCAGCATTTAATGATAAACACTGATAATAAGAACACTTGTGAGTCTCCAGAGATTGATCCCAGATGTGGAGAGCCCAGTCAATATCAGAAAGCCTCATCAAAATGATCATTTAAGCCATTATTGTGCGGCTCGAACACATTTTTCCTCCCACTCAGTCAGTTCCTTTCTTTGCTCCTGTCTCACACACAAACACCTCCCAAATGGGATATAACTCCATGACTGCTGATCTTTTGCACGCACGTTGCAGGCCCTTTTGATTTACATCTGTATAGCTAAGCAGTTTAAACAAGTGCCACTTGAAACCTCTCAGAGGAGCTTAGTCTTGCAGTCAGAGAAGTTTGAAGTGGATGTCTGAATTACATTCAGCCTTTGGTGAATGACCCTTTTTGCCAGGCTGAAAAAGCGTGAGGGGAATGTGGTTTATTGTTACACTGACACCTGTGGGTTGTAGCATTCTGAAATTCTGTCAGCTGAATGCATCTTTCTGCCAGTGACCTTTGTTCTGTGGGAAATTGCCAGTAAACCTTCAGACAGATCAGCTCAGAGGCTCGTCTGAGTGACTGAATGATGAGGGTATAATTCTGGGGTCAAATGAGCATTCTTCTGCCTTTATATATGATTTATGTCATCTCTTTATGCTGTTTGTGAGGTCTGTTTGTCCTTGTACCGTGCGTCAGCACACCGTCAATAACAGATTCACTAAAATGATTTCCTGTTAATGTACTGTTTTCGTCAAGAAAATAAAGCAGCTGCATTTACAACTTGTCTCGTGTTCCCACCAGAAATACTACGGCAGGAAGTCATCAGTAGGCAGGGACGTCTGTCGGCTGCGGAAAGCGTACTACAGCGCTCGTCATGAAGCTGCTGTCCAGATTGATGAGATCGTGGGCGAGACCGCCAGTGAGGCCGACAGCTCGGATTCACTGGAACGTGACCATGGCCACCACCACGGTGGAGCTCATGACAAGGACGACGACGTCATCCGTTGCATCTGTGGAATGTACAAGGATGAAGGCCTGATGATCCAGTGTGAAAAGTGCATGGTAAGAAGCAAGGTGTCAAACATGTGTACCTGGAAAAAAAGCAAGTGAAAAATCTCAATTTTTAGTAGCTAGAAAGAAAGATGCATTTCTTTTTAGCTCACTGGCTGATAGGTTACATCTGTTTTAGAGAGAGCTTTCTCTTGAGACTTCACCTAACTAAGGAGTACTTTGTCAAGAAGGTTTGCCAAAGGAGAGTGTGCAGTCAGTCAGTTATTTTTAGACAAAGAAAACAAGGAGGGTAACAAATATTGTTGGAGCTTAAGTTCTGAAACAACCACAGTTGTGAATCAAGGAAATTGTTAGAAATGTTATATAGACTCAGAACGTCGCTGTTCTTTTAAAAATGAGCCACTGCTAATACCAGCTGGAGAATAATCGATGAAACTATACATTTGTGCTTGTACAAAATTTTTTTTCCGTCACTCTAGGTATGGCAGCACTTTGACTGCATGCGGCTGGAGACCGAGGTGGAGCACTACCTGTGTGAGCAGTGTGACCCTCGGCCAGTAGACAGGGTATGTCTCTCCCCTCTATACAGCCATGAACGTTGAACTTAATGTTGTGTCCAAAACAGTTTTCATTCTCACGACAGACACCAACTTCTTCCATCTAATCTCAACCATATATGTGTTATTGTTGTTATAGGAAGTTCCCATGATACCCCAGCCTAGCTATGCCCAGGCTGGCTCTGTCTATTACATCTGCCTGCTTAGAGATGACCTGCTGCTACATCAAGGTATAGAAACAGTAGAAACCAGCAATCATATGCTTGTAAATGCTTGTAAATGTCCAGTTTATGCACTTTGAGAGCAACTTTACACCCCCTAAAAATCTTGTTTTTCCAGTTTAACTTCTCGTCTTGCTGCAGTGATGTACATGTCATCACTGTTGATGTGGTCAAAGGAGCAAGAGAGCACACCTCTGACCACATCATACTACACCCAGAGATGTTGGGAGTGAACAGACGTGAAACAGGCTTGAAACTGTCAGCCAGTGAGGGCAGAGAAACACTGATTATCAGCCTTTTGTTAGAGGTGCCCTGTGGAGTTAAGTTTATATTGAGTGTTACCCACCAAAACACATTGTGTGTATCGTTGAGGACAAATATGTTTGCATTTCCTTCCTCATGAAACATTTGCAAAGCAGAAGTTATTTCCAGCAGTATTTACATGAATGTTAACTAGCTTGCAGTCTTCTTCATTCACTTTTCTAGCACATTACAGTCACCTTTGGTGCAGTGGAATACTGTGAAACCATTGCCAGGACACACAAAATGGGTACCCACTCATAATAAAACTGCTCCACGGCACTGCCTGAGGTCAGACACTCCAGACTTAAATGTATTGTATCACAGGGTTAGTGTCTCTAATGCAAGTTTGCTATGCGTTATTGTTGCCTTTAAACGTTTTGACTTCCCAAAATTCTGGCAAAGTTTTATTGTACTCAGATGTTATACTCTCCCTGTCAGGTGACTTTTGTATCAAGCAGTCAATTTCTTCACCGTCGCAGACAAGTAACCTGTCAGCATCTGTGTCTTGTGTGCAGGGGACTGCGTGTATCTGATGAGAGACAGCAGACGCACACCTGAGGGTCAGCCTGTCAGACAGTCTTACCGTCTCTTGTCTCACATCAACCGAGACAAACTCGACATCTTCCGAATTGAGAAGCTCTGGAAGAATGAAAAGTAAGTTCTTTAGATGTAGTATTTTGAACAACTAGCATGATGTTTAACATACTGTAGATACCTGCCAGTGAGAAGAGTTATATGTATGTTGTAGTAACTGCTTGTGGATTATTACATTGTTTAATTTGCTGGCCTTTTCTGTATACAATCAAAAAGGGGTGAGAGGTTTGCCTTTGGCCACCACTACTTCCGGCCTCACGAGACGCATCATTCTCCATCACGGCGTTTCTACCAGAATGAGTTATTCCGCATGCCGCTTTACGAGATCATCCCCCTGGAGGCAGTGGTGGGAACCTGCTGTGTCCTTGATCTCTACACTTACTGCAAGGGTGAGGGGAGACACACGTGTGCAAACTTACACATGCCTGTTTAGATTTTTCCCGTACTGAATTAGTAATTATTTCAATAACTGCTGCTGAGGTATGCTTGTTGCTTGCTTGAGTGAAGCTCAGGGAGCCCTAGAAAATGCATATGTGCTTGTCCGCTGCCAAGTGTGAATGTTTGTAAATATGAATGTGAAGCAAGACAGTGCAGATAAACGTCTAATACAAAGCGTATTTCTTCTTACAGGACGGCCAAAGAGTGTAAAAGAGCAGGATGTGTACATCTGTGATTACCGCTTGGACAAGTCGGCTCACCTGTTCTACAAGATCCATCGCAACCGCTACCCAGTATGCACCAAGCCATATGCCTTCAACCACTTTCCCAAGCGGCTGGCACCCAAAAGGGACTTCTCGGTGAGAGTGGTGGGGGTCCTGACAGGATGGGGCTGCTGCTCTGGGATCTATTACTGATTTATAAACACTGAAAGATATTTTAAGAGCGGAGGTAATATTACAACCCTGGGCACATTTTGCCTCTTCACCATATCTCGCTGAGAGTGTTTACGAACTCTCAGCGAGACACAAAAAGTACAGCACAATCACAAAAAGTGAAAGTGGGCACAACCAGAAACAAATAAGAGAAACCTCACCTGCTCTTTGTTACTTGTTTGACAACTATATATTTGTATGTGGCTAATTATGCCCAATGTAAATTGTAACAGGGAAAGTGAACTAAAAAGTGATTTCCTTGTCAGTTCTTAGCTTTTAGCTTAATGTTTTTAACTTCTGTTTAGTTTTGTGTGTTTTTGCCTCAATGGAGGACCACATGGATAAGTTTCACTGCATTGAATTATATCAAGTCTGTGTCAGGTAAATTAAGATGACTTCCCAAAGCTTTCTAAACTGTGTTGCACTGATGTTATTGTCTAACTGTTGAACCATCTGAAACCGGTATATAAAACCATGAAAAGTATTTGCAAACACTTGACTAGGGTCTGATTGTGACATTTTTGCAGCCTCACTACGTTCCTGACAACTACAAGAGGAACGGGGGTCGTTCTGCCTGGAAGAGCGAACGACCCAAAGGAGCCGGGGGCTGCGAGGACGACGCCTCTTCTTGCGACCGGGGTGATGATTTCCCACCTGAGACTGAAGATGCGAGAGGAGTGGAGGACGACTTGGACTTGGCTCCGGAGGATCCTGAACTTCTTTCAGCCAAGGCCAGAAGAGCGGAACTGGAAGGGGAGGGAGACGAGGATGAAGATGAAGAGGAGGACGAAGAGGAGGGGCAGGACGCCGAGGAGCGCAAGGAGCTGGAGGAGTGCTCAGAGAGGATAGGAGAGATGCTTGAACTCCCGTCGTCCTCTGCCTCTTCGCCACTACACCACCCAGTGTTGGGCAGAAGAGAGGCCCAGAGGGAGCGCCTCAACAAAATTCTGCTGGATCTGCTGCACCGAACTCCCAACAAGAATGGTGAGGGACCGGGAACAAAGCAGGGGGGTAGGTCAACCGATACATTAGGGTTAAAGTTTCATATCACTTTCTGTGACGCATCATTTCAACATGTTATGATGATAACATGATAATCCTTTTTTTGTACTATTTCTGAATGTTCAAAGCTGGAGCAAGACACACTGTCCATTAGAAGGAGTGGGGGGATAAAGGCGAAGCAAACTACAGCTCAGATTTGGCTGTCATTCATATTTATGTTAAATTCTTGTTAGCATTCATCTGATGCTACATCATCAGATGGGAACCTCAGTTTTGCTTTGTCTCAGTCCCTTCCTCCCATGCAGTGTCTGTTGTTTCATAGCTGACAATATTATCAAAAAGTATCTAAATCCACACCAGCTTCTAACATTCAGTGGCTAACCTCAGTGTTTAAAGGATAAGTCTGGTGATGTGCTGTATTTTTCCTAAAGACCCAACAATGAATTGATCCTGCTAACGATTGTTGTCTGTGTAGCCAAAACCTGATACAGCTTATTCCTCTGTTCCATAGCCCTCCATTGTTGGTCCTTCATTACAATAAACATAGGCATCATTTATTTTGAGTCAATCCCAAATACACCGTTCTGCTCCCACAAGCTAGAGCACCAGAGAGTATAATCCACCACTGAAAATCGTCCCCAGCAGGACTGTTCACCGATGTTTGCTAAAAACCACAGTGGCCAGCTGTTTAAAGGAATTACCAAGCTTTTTTTATCTAAATTACTTTATTTTTATTTTTATTAATAGGTTTGGAGCTGAGTGCCACAGGGTCTTTCCCTTGGATTTGTTGCCAGCCTTATCCTGCAGCTGCTTCACAGTAAAATTCTTCCAAAGGCACCACATGCCCTGTAGTCAAGTGTAAAGCATCTGCAGGAAGCGCCTACTGATAAAGCAAGATATAAAGAAACAGATCAAATTTGACTTTTTAGTTGTGGTTTTAGTAATAAGAACAAGAATAAAGCAGCGTACCAAAACTTGGAATGCCGTGGAGTCTGTCTTGCGAAGGATAGACTCAAATTTGCAGCCTAGAATGACACCTGAACACACCTGTTAAAGTCTGATAGGGTATCGGAGAGCTACAGACATTTTTGGACACTTCCCAGGCTCGCTGTTATAAAGGAGGATGCCAACTCTGTCAGATTTTTTGAGCTTAAAGCATCATTAACAGAAGAGATTCCTTTGCCTTCCTTTACCTTTGCTGTTTCTTTAACCCTGTGAGTCAGCTGTTTCTGTCTAAGCTCCTAACCCCCCCCCCCTCTCTCTGTTCGTCCGACAGCCATAGATGTGACTTATCTTCTGGAGGAGGGCGCAGGGCGGCGGCTACGGCGGCGGACGCTCGGATTTGGTGATTTCGTGGGCAGAAAATAACATTATTAGGTGACTGTCAAGCACACTGCCTTTCACTTTTGTGAGCTAGGGCAGAAAATGGAGAGACAGCAAGAAGGGAAATGAGCATTGTTGGTTATCCAACCATTAAAGACCACAATGCGTCCCTGGGGGCCTCTTCCAGTTTACCTCTTCCAAGACTGTCATCTCAACTCTGAGAGGGTGGAGGGGGTTTGGAAGCGCTGACTCCATGAAAATTTCAGCTTTTCAAGTGTTCTCAAGGAGCACGAAGAAAGCTGACCCAGACACCTTGCTTATTTAAGTAGTTTGATGCAAAACAAAACGTAAAAAAAAGAACATAGGAGAAATACCCCGTGCACTTAAATTCATTGAATATTACAGACATGGGTAGATGAATTCCACTAGCAAGCATCAGAAATGAAACAGTGGTACTGAATAAGGATGGATGAGAGGGAGGGAGTCCTTTCAGTCAATGGCGATGTGAATGCTGGAGAATTGTTCCCCCTAGTGGCACCTAGTTGTAATGACAAAGTATAAGATGATGAGAGAAGATCTGCGCAGGGACCGTGGGGGAAAATGGAATAGGAGAAATGTAAGTTGAGCAGTGTGCTCAGATGCTGCTCATTAGAAAGCGAGAATGATTGTGGGTGGTGAACTGCACTTTTGGTACCATGGATATTGTGAAGCTCTGTGTAATGTATCTATAATGAAAACACACTAACACTCACAGTATTGGATGATGCAGTCTGGGAAAAAAAAAAAGCGAGTTAAAAAGTCTATTATCTTTTTCCTGTTATACTGTAGTAACTCATTTAGTGACAGAAGAGGCTGAGGGTGTGTTTGTTTTTAGAGTAAAGGGAGGGGAGGGAAGATTGAGTGTGCGCTTATGTCAGTCCAAGTGTCTTGTTGAGGTTATAATTTTAAATTTTTCTTGTGAGGCAGTCAGCTTCGCCCCTCTTTTTTGAAGTAACATGATTCACCAGCTTAACTAAATCAGGCGTGCGCGGGGACAACGGCTTTAACTGTAACGCCTTACACAGCCGTGCCCTCCGACTGCCTTGTGTGCGAGTGTGTGCGTGCGTGCACACTTATTGTGTGTCTGTACTCTGCCAGATTTCTTGAAGATATACCTTTTTAAAAAAAATGGAAAAAAAATTAAGGGCTCGATGGCAATTAACAGTTTTAAGAAAACTATGGAAAACAATACTTAACATGAAATGTATCGTGATGGTCATATTTTCTTATATTCTGTGAGACGGGTGGGGCGATGTATACTGTATATTGGGAGGGGAAGGGACTTAAGATCTTTTTTTGTTCCTGTTTGCCATGGAGAATGTTTTAAAAAGAAATTGTGATATTTGATGAGTTTTGTTTTTTTCCCCCCAATTGCCTCTGCTAAAAAGGGACAGCCTGCAATGTCCCAGTGCGGTTAACTGACAGAAAGGTGACGGGGATGAGACACTGACGGAGGGAGAGAGACGGAACAGGAAGCTGTACAGTGCCAAGTTATGTAAATATACAAACTTTACATTGAGGAGTGTCTCCAAAAGCAATATCTTGAAAATGGATTTTGTTTATTATTGTACTGTACAGGACTCAGCCCTAAATGTATTATGATTATTATAATAATGATAATATTATAATTTCTTCCGTTTGTATTACCATAAATGAAGACACATAAGCTCGGAGGAAAATGATTTTTTAATGTCCATAAAATCTCACCTTAATTGTCCCGACGACATCAAAACTTAAGCTGAGTTTTTCGTTGCCTATAATAAATTAATTTCATCTATGTACTGCATGAGCGAGAAGAATGTCAAACGGACAAAGAAGGCATTGGGACGTGACAGTGACTCAGCAACGACACCTTTGTCACTGAATTTTTGTTAATAATATTACTTTTAAGGAGAAATGTACTCCTTGTTTTTGCTGCAAAGTGTTGAACACTAAAAAAACAAACCAACATAAAAATGTTATGATATTTTTAAACGCTGACAGACACAAAAGTAAAACTGTCGGCCCAATGTCATGTTATTATTTTTGATTTTCTTTCAAATAGGAAATGGTTCAGTTTTGTGATAGCGGTCATTGTATGATGCTTGTACTTGTATTTGTGTGTTTTGTGTGATTCGTTTAGTTATTTTTAGACAATCACAAAATAAGATGCAAGCATTGTAAATGGCAGACTGGTGGACATTTTGTGATGTGTACAGTTTGTCAAAAAACTTCTTCCACTCGTTAAAAGTTTGTAATTATGATTCTTAAGTCATGAAAAATGCTGTTGGTTTTTACTTTTTTTGTTTTATATTTGTTTTTTGTTTGTTTGTTTGTTTTTTAATAAAAAGCACTACATTATTGTGAATACACTTTGAGTTGTCGGGCTTTTAATATTCTTTAGATAGATGCAAAAATGTTGCTACATGTCCAACTTCCCTGTTGGCGCTCTGCTAGTTTATCACTGATCTGGTTTAAGTTATAACATGTATATATCTTCTTTGAACTGTTAAAGACATGAAATTAAGGTTTGACCGAAGACAGTGAGCTCTGCAAACATTATGCAGGAATGGAAAGAGTCCTGCTAATGTGATACTGTTGGTAAAGAGAAGAAAGGAATTCTCAAAGGATAATCACACTGAACATAGTTTTCACTATGACTACAATTGAAGTGTGGACTGCATTTTAGAGAGGCTTATCTATCACAGCAGCTATGAAGCTCCCAAGGTAAAAGAAGTGTTTCAGGCACAAACACCTTTTGAGACACAATACAGTTTAATGGATGATGAATTGATAATTTAGCTCATATAGCCTCTGTACCAGTACCAGAAGCAAGACGTAGAAGCAGAGTGAAGTCATATTCCTATCTTTTCATATTGTGTGCTTGTGATTACTGTTACGGCTGCTCTACTGAAAGGTCAGGGCCGTATTAAATGAAAATCTAATCTCCATGATGAGGAATGAGTAAACCTCCCCCTTCACAATCACCCAACTCCTTTTGCTGCTCCTGCTCTGTTTTGAGCATGGAAAAATAAAAATGTCCCAGTTTTAGTCTTAGTGCTACCTTACAGATGGTACAAACAATAAAAAAATACCCTCAATTCAAACCACAATGGACAATCAACATAAATTTAAAAAACTGATTCAAGTGAGCCATGTCATCCACGGATATATATAGTCTTATAATGTCTAGGCTGAAAGGAATAGTTTTATAGGGAATGTGTGCTTTCTCATGGTTCTGCCCTTTTAACTAACTCTCGCGATATTACAGAAGTTAGAAATGAATGCGGTAAATGACATGCTACTATGGATGTTGATATTCTCAGCACTATTATTTGCGTAAAAGCCATATAACTACTAAAAATAATTTCCAACAAATCTTCACTAACGATCATTTTCAAATATACCAAGAGCGAAAGGTATCAAGCTCCAAGTACCAGAAGTCTCGCGATGAACCCATGTGAGGTAGGAGCGAGAGTTGGTTATCATAGTAACGCCAAAGACGCCCTGGGGTTCATTTTGCGGCTTTAGCTCATTTATCTGATGATTTAACTTGCTATATTTCGATTTATAGACGCAACAATGTCTAGAAAGAGACAAAAAGAGAAAACAGAAAAGGCGAATACTGAGGAAGAGGCCTCGAAAAATGCAAGTTTAATGATAAGTGAGTCTTTCATCAGCAGCTCGGGAACGTACGACTGTTATAGACGTTAGCGTTATAGTTTGCTGTGAAAACTTTTTAGTCTGTAAATTATAAAATGTAGACTTTCAATGATATAGTAATACACAAGTAGTGTTGTATTTATATATTTGAAAACAGCTTTAAATATCACCTCTTAAATATTTGAAGAAGTATTAAGAGCAACTTAGTTAATAGGCTAACGTTACCACACTATAAAAATATGCCATTATGAGTCCAGCATTCAATATTAATTTATGTAGCCAACAAAACAAATTGTATGAGCAGCAAAATGTATTTAACACAGTATCAAAAGTAAAAGTACTCAGTGGGTCCCAATAAGAATATTTCCCTTTCAAATGTAGTGAAGCAGAAATACTCAAGTACCTCAAAATTGTACTTCATTGCAATGCATAGTAAATGTCGTTACTTTCCAACTGGAAATAAGTAATAATTTAAAAAAAATAATATTTAGATAAGTCATTTTACATTACTACATGAATAATCATCCTAAGATGGCATGAGCCATACTCAACAGCTTTACTCACATCATTATAACAGCAGACTGGACCGAACTATAACCCTGCATGTGCTGGGCAGATGCAGGGAAACAGGAAAACACTGGATTGTATTTAAAGAATCTTAATAGATATCAGGAATGAAGTACCATTTTCAATCACTAGCTTTTTTGTAACAAGTGTATATGAGAACTTCCACTTTTGTAGTTTATGTAAGTGGTTTATAAAAAGAGGTACTGCTCTGTGGGAATCAACTGGCCTATCTGTTGTTTTTAGGACAGACTCCAAATGACAAATTGCCTGCTCAGACCTTTGGTAAGTTACATTATCAGACTGTCTTTGGTAACAGATGAGCGTTGTATGTCCAATGACTTAAACCTACTATCCCACAGATGAATATCAGTGTTCAGGCAATGTGGAGATTGACTTCCCTGGTCTTTGTGCTCTTCTGGACATGAAGGATATCCCAGCTGTCATCACCAAACAACCAGCCTCCTCCACTGCTGAAACTGAAGGAGGAGACACGGGTAAACAATCTGAACAGCTTTGCAGAGAACAAAGGGACAGGCAGAGACATACTATTATCTTGTTGTATGCTGAATAAGATACTTGTTTATTTTCTATTATTGATTTTTCAGAGACAGGACTTGTTAAATGCAGCTGATGTCTTAAACTCAGAGGCCTTTAGTTGTATTATCATTGACGTAATTCTGTAATAATTATAGTTTGAAGGTACTTTCATTGAATCTCATCTGATTTTCTGAACATAAAGACATTGAATGAGTAATTTAGAAATATAAACCAAAGAAAATCTGATGACCTAGGAACATTCTGTACCCTGGAAATACTTTACTGTTCTCTAGATCATTGTATACGAAGTCTGAATGTGCAGTAATTGTCCTTTTTATAATCTCAACTTTAGTTCTCTTATAATTATCATAATTCTACCTTCAGAAGACACCCAGTCACAGACAAATGCTGCACCTTTGTGGTCTAAACCATGCCTCCAAGTGGAGCTGGAGACCGAAGACCCCCTCAGCACAAAGAGCCTGAAAGCTTCTGGTAGGAACAAAATACCACAGAGAAATATTTACAGCCATATTTGTCTCTGGTTTGACATTTTTTTCTTTTTACGTTCTCATTTGACTTCCTGAGCCATCTGCAACCATCAGGTTGGTAATGTCATTCGGTATTTCTGCTGAATGTTGGCAATGTTGATAATAATATTTGTCTCATATATACACAGGATGGAAGGTAGATGAGCAGATTGCCAGAGTGCTACAGAAGATGCTTCCCTCCTTGAACAAGCTACAAAACCTTCAGTGAGTAATACAGTTTTTTACAACTGCTTACACACAAAATCTTTACATGTCACACAATTTTTGAAACCTCTCACTCAAAGAGCAAATCCTCTTCTAAAATCTCCAAAACCATTAGCTATTTCTCAGCCTTTCTCTCAGTTTTCAATTGCATAAAACACTTTTGTCAATTCTCTACCTAAACATCTAAAAGGAAGTGACCTGCTTTCCTTTTCCAAACACAACTAATGAAAATGCTACGCTTATTCACCAGGTCACACAGCCACTCCTCACATGTGGAAACTGCTTTACTGATCGCTTACCTGCTTTAGTATACAGGAGACCTATACATAGGTCAAAGGTCAGATTATCTGTTTTGAACAATGGATGCCAACAATGGACAGAGAGCTAGGGGGGAGGAAGGGGACGACAACAAGGACAAGTTCAAGGAGGAAGAGTTGGAAGAGGTGGAGGAGGACGAGGGCAAAGACTTACTATTATGAAAAAAGTGTTTGCCATCTGATGCAAGTGCTTTATTTTGGGATGTGTTTATGGCATTTTGAAGGACATATGAGGCATTTTGCATTTTGGAATTGTGTGTAGAGTTTTGAAAAAAAGAGACAGTTTTGAAAACGTGTGTAAGCAGTTGTAAAAACCTGTCGACAGAGTGCGGTGCACTCTTGTTATAGGGAACTGGGACTGCTGTCACTGTTTTGTTGTTGTTTGTGTAATCTTGTCCACTGTGTTCCAGGTTTTGGCAGGCGGGACTGACAGATCGAATGGTAATCTCCCTCATGAACACAACATCACTGTGCTCCAACCTCAGGTAAGCGGATTCTACTGTCATTCACACTGTGAGTCTGTTTTGTGGCTCCTTGCACCACAGTGGGTCTAATTCAACCTGGGTTGAAGAATGGGAAACTAAAGATCAAGTTGGAAAATGTTGTAGAGTTACAGAGGACAACACCACTGTATATTAATATCATTCAAATGCTGAAGGTTATTGATCCTTCCCCTAGTCTTTGTTTTATGTTAGTGCTGTGACATTGGAGGGCAACGCTCTTCCAGAGCAGAGCTACCACCTTCTTCTCTCTGAAGACAGCAAGTGAGTGCCCAAGCAGTGGGAATGTCTCACATAGTGTTACAGAAATTGTTCAAATAAACCTTAATTTGCACTCTCACACTCTTGTGTGTTGTGTGTTTTTTGGTCAAGCCTCACACACTTGTCCCTGCGAAATAACCGGATAGGAGATGAAGTTGCTCGTGTAATTGGGACGGCTCTCTCAACGACCAGATCTGCCAATAAGAGCCTCATGTCACTCAACCTGGCATTCAATTCTATTGGTGATGCAGGTGCTTCACATATCGCACAGGTATAACCCAGAACTGATTGCATATTTCTGCCTATACGTTCCCCTCATGGCCACTGAGGTGTCCTGTTTTGTCTCTCAGGGCTGCGGTTGAATCGTGCATTGCTCTTTCTCTCACTCTCCAACAATCAGATTGGAGACTCCGGAGCTGCTCATCTAGCTGCGGTATCCATTTACATTAAATACTTTATCCTGGGAGATAATGCATTTAAATCAGTGGTTAAGTTGTTTTAAATTATATTCTGCTTATTGCATTATATAATTATGTAATTTAATAAGCCTCCATGGCTTAACCACTTCCATTTTCAGATACTAGGCGAGTTTGCTCTAACTCATGAAGAAGTTGTGGAGAGGAGAAAGCTGCTTCTGGAAAGAAAGCAGTCACCTTTTAGGGGCGATGCTGACCAGTCGCCTGCTGGCCATCTTACCTCAGGTCCCAGTAGCACTTCACTGAGCAAAGGCACCTCCAAAAAAAAGGTCACATGCAAAAGTGAAACTATAGTGTAACTGCAATGTCATCTGTGGTTTGTAAATCCTGTGGCAGGTAATCTTGAGATATTTTTACAACAGGAAGCATCAAAAAAAGACGAGAAACCAGCTGCCAACACAGAGAACCCAAAGTCTAACAAGAAATGTAATTGCTTCTGTTACAAAAACAAACTTGTTTTTTTTATCCTCTACTAGCAGGAGGGGTTATGTTTTTATTGTTTTCTATTTAAATCTCTCCTAGCCTCTGATATAAAGGTGCCTCAAAGTAAAGGTGGAAAGCTGGGAGGCAAGGAGAAACCACTATCTGCACAGGAGGTACCAGAACAATGCCTACTAATTCTGTGTACCATGTGGATATAAACATGCAGATATTGCTTTAAATCATTTAGTTGACTTTACTTTTTTTTCCTGCAGGATAAATCAATTACTACCCCGAATGAGGTTTGTTTGATGCATTTTTCTGTTCTGAGTGATTAATAAGATTTGAACATAAGCTGCCACGTGCTTGTTTACTTCTCTCCTTCTCCACCTGCAGGAAGAGGCGGTGGAAATAGTGAACCCCCTGCTGGACCAGTCAGTGCAGCACAGGGATGGTGAGATTTTTCTGCCTGGGAACAGGACTCTCACCTCCCTTAACCTTGCAGGTCAGTAACTGTGGCCTGTGTTCATCTCAGCTTGACAGAAAAATCAAACCCAGAAACCTTCCACACTAAGGTATTTCCAGCACAGTTAGGTTATGATTGATCAATTTTGGAGTGAGTTTCTCAGAATCAATGTGCAAATGTTTTTTTTACTTTTTTACTGTATGCTTAGAGAAGTGCTCTGTATATAATCTTACCTTTTTATTGTCATTTGTTTAGAAAAAAGATACAAACGAAATTAAATTCGGAGTTATTTGTTATTTATAGGTCGCATTAAATTAATAAAATCAGTATTTATTCACTGGTCACTAATTAGCAGCTACTTCCTCAGGACTCTGCACAAAATAAAAAAACTAAACCTTATAAGGACTATTAAAGATGTATATAACATGGTTATATTGTGTGTGTTTGTATAGGAAACAGAATTACAGAGAAGTCGCTGCCTCTGTTCCTGAAGTCACTAGAGATGCAGGGTGAGGGAGGAGGCCTGCTGCGTCTCTGTCTGCAGGTGTGCTTCACTTACAGTTGATTCTGGCCAACTGTGTGTGTGTGTGTGTGTGTGTGTGTGTGTGAGAGAGAGAGAGAGACTGCTTATTTTCATATCAGCATAAATCTGTTTACAGAGTCACATTATGGGGACTCTTGGGGACAAAACGCATAAAAAATGTAAATCAGTACAAGTGAAAACCTGGTTTAAGGTTAGGGTATGGTTAGCATTAGGCAAGTAGTAGTTAGGGTAATTATCCAGGAAATGAACATCAACATAATTTCCTTTGAAGTGATGCCAATTCACACACTGTGTGAATTGGCATCTGGATACAATTAACTTTAGTTCATAACATAAATTTAATAAGAGGTTAATTGTTAAAGCTAGAAAAATTACATTTGTGTACTTTTGATTAAATTATTTAACAGTTGCAGAGGAATATGAATATTTGTATGATAATTTCTGATCTCATTTTCAGAGAAACCACTTCCCACCAGAGTGTGAGTGCTATGTGAAGATAAAGGAACTGATGACACTCACAGATCCAGTCGAAAAAAATAGCTCTGAGCAGACAGAAGAGGAAGGACATGGGGCATAGTGCTGAGAGAACTGGCACCTACTTCTGCAGACTTCTACTGTAACTTTTGATTTGAGATATAACAATAAAAGTTCATATACATTGGCTTATATATTTTGTCCACTGTTTTTATAAAGCATGAGATGAACAAATGGAAACACTAATAGTCTTGTGGTCCAATAAAAGGCAGTTTCTGAACAGTAGGGCAGTGTAGCACATTAGATCCAGATGCTTTGCCCAGGACAGCTAATCAGACCATAACAGATCAGTTTTACTGCTTTGATTTCTCATGGTCAGAATTTACACCAAGGACAAAGACTGAGAACAGCCAAATACCAAGTACTAAATCTAGATGCACCATTGCTCTCATATCTCACAGTTGTAAGCCAGTGTGACAGGAAACACTCAAGGATTTATCTACCACAGACTTCACCAGTTTTTGAAATTTAGTTGGTGTTTTAAGCGTCTGTGTCAAGAGTCTTCTCCTTAAGAAAACAAGGAAGGAATTGTAGCACAGAGAGAGAGCTTCATTTGTCTATTTCAGGCTGCTGAAGCCTATTATTAACTTCAGGTGAACTGTAGAAACGATTTTTCCATTGAACTATATTTTGTCCCCTACCTCTATCAATGGAGTTGCTTCAATGCCGTTATGGACAGGGGAAAGAATTATATTGAACCAGAACTCTGTCTGTATTAAGAGAGACTTAAAAATATCGGAACGTATCTTTGTGGTTAATCTCTGTTACATATGGTATCTGATACTGAGGGTAAGGTTTGGCAGCTTCTTGGGGCCCTGAAGTGCCACCAGGGGGCCCTTAAAAGAAATTAAAATACTGGCATGATCTCTTAGGTTCCACAGTTTATTGTTTGTTTTCATTTACAAGCATACAAATATACTCTTAAAGAGGATATAGCCTAATAATTTGGAGTGTGATAATACATTTGGGATTGTCATAACAAAATCAAAGAGTGAAGGCTATCTTAAAGTTATAATATTCTGTATTCCAAATGTACTTTCTTATTTATAGTTTTCATAGAAACATAAGTTTTATTTTTGTCAAAATAGTAATTGTGCATATTTGGACATTGGGTAGAAAATATGTAAAAGTTTGCGTGGTCGAGGGAGCAGGGTGGAGTTTGGACCTCACCAAAATGGCCGCCACGTCGTGTAAAATTCGTCACGTCCGGCTCGTGCTCAAAGGAACAACCGATATGAACCCCTCGCTTCCGGTAATGCCTCCTTTTCGGCAGCGGCTATTTCCTCGCCAACATGCCAGTGAGTATCGAGAGGCCATTAGAAAATGACATTTTCACCCTTTAATCGAGTGTTGCAGAGCCGCCACGCAGCTCATTATTTACCTAAGACATTAGCGATTCGACAGTTGTCAGTTTTAGATGCTTTCGTTGAGTTTTGGTCCCAGTTTTACACAAATAAGTGTGCATTTGAGCGCATTGTGACACAAGATGGCGGCGCACACACCGCAAACATGGAGCCAGTTCAACGGAGGATCTGAACGGTCTGATAGCCCAGAGAACATAATATTAACAGCCGCGGTTTGGTTTTGATCTGTGTTAAATGCTGACTATGTTACTTTACCACTGATTCCCGATTATTTGAAGAATCACGCGCGATTGATCGAAATGCGTAGCCTGCGTTACCTAATCCATGTAGGCCAGCCGAGTAGCCTTATCGTACAAACGCAGCACTCATTTAGCAGATCAAAACGATGTCACCAGTTAACCTGTGTGCTTTTAAGCAAGGTGCTATATTTAAATGACCACGATCTGAGTTCTATCATGTCACTGGGACAGCCGGTGCGTTATCCTCAATATTGGTTGTAATTGATCAATCAGATGGTATCTTTCTGATCACTAACCTCATGTCCCCCCTTTTTTTAAAATAATAATAATAATAATCCAGCTCGCAAAAGACTTGTTGCACCCATCCCCTGAGGAGGAAAAGAGGAGGCACAAGAAGAAGCGTCTTGTTCAGAGTCCCAACTCTTACTTCATGGATGTGAAATGTCCAGGTACTGGTTTTCTACATCAAAATGTACCTACGTTCTGTCACTTGGCATAGTTTGTTTATTCACCTCACCTCAGCTGAACTTGGTAACAGTGGGTTTTCATGTCAAGAGCTGTAACCACCAGTGTCTTGTCTCTTTTTCTAGGATGCTACAAGATCACGACAGTGTTCAGCCACGCTCAGACAGTCGTGCTGTGCGTGGGCTGTTCAACAGTCCTGTGTCAGCCCACTGGAGGCAAAGCACGTCTCACAGAGGGTCAGTATTAACCTACAATATGGTGCTGCATGTTTGTCTGTTTTTTCTTGAGTCAGGCCACATGCACGCCATTTCTCAGTAACTGAAATGTGGTATATCTTATAGGAATCCAAAATGTTTGTTCACTAATGTGTGCAATATTTAGTTATTGATGCGAGGGTCCTTCTTGGACAGCAAGTTACTGATGTTTGAGGACCATCCTTGTACATAATCCTTCTCACTGAGAGCTTTCAAGAATTGGTTGAAAACTGGATACAGTTTTGTAGCATGAGCTCAAAATATTTTTTGCCTTATCTGTAGATGACTGAAATTTCATTCATCATATGAATGAATATGCAGCACATTACCAAATGCTACAACTTAGTGCATGACAGCCAGTTAGGACCCTGTTTAGAGCCATTTTACACTTTTGTGTTCACAATCTTACACCAGCCATTTATTTAACATAGCTTAAATTGACCTGATTGTTGGTGTTTAGATGGTGCTTCATACGTGAAAGGGATTATTGTTGTTATGCATGAATTTGTTCATGTGACACATTTTGAAGCCGCACTGCCAAGTGACTGGACTTCCTCTATCGTGGTCTTCCAATCTCATTCCAGTGCTAGATTGACCTCAGTTTGCAGAAGGGTTGAGCTAGACCACTGGCTCCCCCCTTTCGAAGGCTGAGAACAAAAATATATACTGTATAGTAAATTTCTGATACTACTGGTATTGTTAGTATTATGTACCTTGTTTAATCCCCATAATTTTAGTCAGTTTTGCTGTCGATGCTTCCACTTCTGAGCCTGATGTTGCATTAGTGCCACTTCTTTCCTCGCACAATAAATGTAAAGTAAGGTGGTAGAGGGAGATGTTGACCTAAATCAGTCACATGGTGGAAAACGATGACTTGTATAAGCACTGTGTAGAACAATAGATGTGTGCACTGCCTGCAGTATTTCTGTACAATAAGGCTTCTCTTTTGTCAGCATCAGTCTGACTGTCATTGTCTCCTCTGGCAGGGTGCTCATTCAGGAGGAAGCAGCACTAGCTGTTGTTCCCTGGAGCTGAAGGGGAGAGGAGGGGATGGACCGGTTGATATCAGCTCTAATGCCCCAGAGACGGCGGCAGACCCTGCGGTCTGATCTGAGACGAGACTTGAAGACGGACTGGACAGCAGATGGACTGGACAGCAGATGAATTTCCACTGTTCATGTCGACAGATCGGTTGTTGCTGTAACTCCACCCTCCAACCCTGTCTCTCTTAATAAAATATTGTTTTGGCTAGTGGACTGGTTAGTGTGTGGTTATTTTCCTGTTTCGAGGAAAGGATTGTGTAAGGATCCATCATACATAAAACAAAGGCAATAGTCATCATTTTTATTAGAAAGTACTACAGGATATCTGCATGTAGGTTTACATCTTTATATTATAATAAAACTATTTAAATGCAGTTTTTATTGTCAGAAAATTGCAGTTCTCACAGGGATAACGACTGACATTGGGAGTGATGATGGTAAGGGCTTACAATTATATTCATTATCAATGTGATTAGATAATCAATCAGTTATCAGATGGTCTGTAAGACGTGGGGGGGGGGGAATGCCCATCACAATATCTTAAAACAGGTTATTTTTTCTGGCAGTCCAAAACCCCAACAAAACTGAATATTTGGCATTTCTGCTTGACAAAAATCCTTAAACAATTGGTCGTAATAGTTAAAGATGGGACAAATAAAAAAACTGAATAAATGTGGAGAAACATCAAATGCTGTACACCAGGCTTCCCTGAACGATTTGGTGAGTGTGAATTTTTTTTATTTTTTAGTCACCAGATTTCAACCTAGTTTTACACCTATAAGAAAAGAAAGACTGCTCTCTAATAACATCTACATAAACTTTCATCTTTAAATCTATTTAGTGACTGTCTGTGATATGTCCATTTGTTACGTCTAGCAATGCTTGTTTGCTGTACTCTGGTCTCTTACAAAATATATCTTGATCTCAATGAGAATACCTGATTACATAAAGGTTGTATACATTATATAAATAAGGGAATATCTTGTGGAGGAATAGTGTTCATGATGAGTGCTCATGATAACGTGACTCAATACTGAGACACTTCACCCATCTGTATTTTCTCAGTCGACTAATCATTGCAGCTCTGGTATAATCAAATGTTCACAAATCATTGGCATGTTGTTATTTTCTGTCACTACAGGAGAGATACAAAAATCCTTCATATGAAGTGAATAATGACTAATTTCTACTTTTTGGTTTTATGGTATTTTCTCTACACAAAGCCGTTTCTATTAATACAATTTTACATACTTCTGGACAGCCTACACCTTGTAATTAACACCTATCTGTCCAACTCTGTAAGAAAAATGTCCCAAAATGATCATTTCAGCTGCATTATAGACAGAAATCTCCAGGAGTACCTGAGAAGCCTTTATTTCTCCCCATCACCTCCCTCAGCCTCTCTCTACCTGTCTACACTCGCACTCGCAGTCTCTGTCTTCACCTCCCTCTCCCTGAGCAGGTGGCGGATGGAGGAGTTCTGCGTGGATAGGGTGTTGGAGAGGAGCGGCATCAGGCTCTTGAAGCCCTCCCTCAGCTCTTCCACATGCTTCTCCAGTATGTGAATGTGTGTGTCCAGTTCCCCCCTGCAGCCTTGCACCTCCGACAGCACGTCATACATCATGTTCTGCATCTGTGTTGGTGGTCAGTGCCAACAGTGGTGCGTGAAGGTCCATGCAGAGAAAGAAAGGGCATCAGGGAAAATTAGATGAAACTTTTTGAGGCTCTGACAAGATGCAATATGAAATGATGCATTCACTTGCCTCTCTCACCTTGCAGAGGTCCACAAGTGTGTTGCCCTGGTCTGCAAGTATCCTCTTCTCTATCTTCACTCGCCGCAGCCTGGGAACAACATAATTTAGTTGTAGGTGCTAAAGGAGGTTTATATGACATTACCATATACACAAAGTGATACAAAGAGAAGTTTCACCCACATTACCAATATGGAACCCTTAAACACAACACACTGTCAACTGTTCACTATGTATAGAGACTTTGTTTTGCTAGAAGTGGATCAGGTTAACGGTGTCAGGTTCCTGGGATTCAGCATCACAGAGAATCTGTCTTGGTCAACTCACATCTCCATGTTGGTAAAGAAAGCTCAGAAACCCTTGTTTGACACTTAAAGGTTCAGTGTGTAAGATTTAGTGGCATCTAGCTGTGAGGTTGTGAATTGCAACGAACTTTCCAGTCTACCGCTGACTACACAGTTACACTTTCAAAGTGCGCAGGACAGCTACGGTGGCTTACACAGCACAAAAGGTGTCTATTCTGAGACAGCAGAGAGTAGCCAGTCAGGAAAATAGGTTTCTTTAAGTATATTTATTATGAAATTATATTTACTTAATTATTCAGTAAAACCATATGTTAATGATACTTGGCCACTGACAGATAACACTGACAGTGTGTAACAGGGACGTGCACAGGGGGGTTGCTCTGGTTGCCCGGGCAACTGCCCGTTTGCCTTTCCTGACTCAAGTTGCCCTTCCGACTCGCCCTTCCGAGAAAAAAAAATAAAATAAAAAAATAATCGCTATCGCAAAGCCTCATTCACTTCCATTCGGGCACCGAAAGTGAAAGTCAGTAGGGGAAGGGCAAACTCTGTTTAAGTGGCTGCACTGCTGCAGCGCTGCCTGCACGTCAGTCGATTCTGATCCCTACCGGAATTCCTGTTTCCTTCCTTTATGCAATCATACTACAACAAATCATGCGTAGTTTTGCCCAGTTACCATACGTGATACGTACCAACAGAAGTGAATACGAGCTAGAAGCGCAACTGAATGTACGGGAAGCCAAAAGGTTAAAAAAGGATTGTATTTTTTTCCGAAATCTAAGCGTTTTTTTTATTTAATATTTTATTAGAAGCGAGTTTTCCCCATCTGTCAATTCAATCTAGATTATTTATTTTCAAATAAAAAAAAAAAAGGAAAAAAAAAAATAATGATTAAAAAAAACAATAAACAATAATATAAGGAACTCTTTTTCTCATATGTATTTTGGTGACATTTATATTGTTAATACATTTTGGATACTGTGTTTAGTGCCTTTTTTCAGGTCAGAGCAACTGCCCTTCAAAATTCCTGTGCACGTCCCTGGTGTGTAACATTGTCACTGTTTCTCCACCACAGCATTATAAACCCCATAATAGATAAAGTTTATACAAACATTGACAAGGGAAACATGTTTACTTCTCTGTGATTATGTATCCTCGCCAAAACTGCCCACCAGCAATAATATCTGGCCCACAGCCAGATTTTGGTGCTTTGATAGCGGCAAAAAATAAAAATGAATAAATTCTTTGATAGCGGTGCTGAAATAGATCTCAGTCATGACAGCAACAGTTGCAACAGCCTGCCTGACACGCCTCTGAAGTAGCAGTCAGAGAACATGATTGCCCTAAATGTCCTCTGCCTGGAGATACTGGGGAAATGAAAAAGCATCTGTAGGTTAAGGATGCAGATCAAACACTGAAACACAAACACTGCAGCACATGCTGTAATGTGAGCTTAAGAAAGTCGCTGCAGAATCCATTTGTGGAAGAGAGAAAAAAAAATAATCCCGAGGTGGGATTAAACACACAACCCTTAAGGTGTGAGTCCTGCACTTTACCAGCTGAGCTAACCACACACCATGTCAATGGAAGTTAGTATTATGTGACCCCTGCTGTTCGGTGCATTCCAGTTGACATGGGAATTATTACTTCTTCTTCTTCATACGTACGTTTTCAACGTAGTGTTGAGTGTCTACACAGCCTGAAATCTACCAGAAGTAGAACAAGAAGAACTTAGTGACGAAATGCAATGAAACATGATGACACAACATTGCGACGTTCATGGAAGGGGGGACCCGCGGTTATGTAGATAAAAATGACTCATTCTGAGGTAATAAAAACACAACGGTTTATTATGTAAGATCTATATACACCACTGAAAACATAGTTATGTATCTTATATTGCACTTCTGTCGATAGATCTTCAGAAATATTACACACTGAACCTTTAAGCAAAATTCCTGTGCCACGTTTTTATTAGGAGCAATAGAGTATCCTGACGGGAAACATCACAAATTGGCATGGGATGTGCACGGCCCAAGACCAGAGGGCTCGAAGATTATTGGTACCATCTACCAAGCATCAGTGATATTGTTGAGATGAGGTACCTACGCAGAGCCCAAAGGATACAAAAAGACAGAACCCAGCCCAGCCACAGCCTGTTCACCCTGCTGCCGTCTGGCAAGAGAAACAAAAGTATCCACTGTTTTACCACCAGAGTTCAAAGCAGCTTCTTTCCCCAGGAAGTGAGACTCCTCAATTCATCCTTAGCTCTCCACCATGTTCAGTTTTATTTTCCAATTTTTGTAGGGAACCACAAATGTAATCTCATTATGTAACCCAGTGTTGTAAAATGACAAATAAATCTACCTTGTACCTTAATACACACTTATTTTCAAATGTCATTTAATTTTTTTTGACAAACACAAACTAATTTCCCATCATCTCCATTGTATTGGGTATCGTGCTGAATTAAAGCAAGCCTATGTAACTATAATGGCCACATAAGGAACAATTACGGAATGATGCTGAAAGTTAAAGAGTAAAATCTAATTTTAGCTACTGGTCATACCAGACCAACGATTTGTATGGGCTGTTATTGAATTATTGCAAAAAACTGAATTTGAATAGCATAATTTGAATTCATATTGTTTAACTTGAATAATTGTATTGAAAAACGGAATCTGAATAGCATAATATGAAATTGAATTTTAGATTTGAAACTGAATTGCAACAAACTTGAAACTGAATGTAATAATATGAATAGAAATTTAGTTGCAATTGAAACTGTATTTTAGCCTCGCTAAAAATTACACTCTTTATGTACTTTCAATGTCAGTTCTCTCAATTCAAATTTGCTTCTCTCAATTCAATTTCAATCCACAAGATTCAGTTTCAAGGTCAAAGACACTTCAGGGTCCTTCAGGAAGGGCAATCGAGTGCAGATCAAGCCTGTATTCTTTACAACAGCCATATATATAATACCCATAAGGTAGTCCCACCCTAAAGCATATCCTGTTTTATCGGCTATTTTCATCTATTTTCATATAATGAACATTATACTGATTTGAAAAGGACTCAGATCTGATGATTTAATTCATAAACTCATTAGGAAAGTGTTTACATACCTAATAAATCAAGTGGGAATCTTATTTTGCCATTATTTTAGATGGAAATGGGTTGATTGCTCTTCCCTGAAGTGTCTTTGACTTTGAAACTGAATCATGTGGATTGATATTGAAATGAGAAAAGTGAATTTGAATTAAAAGAACTGAAATTGAAAGTATATAAAGAGTTGAATTTTTAGTGAGGTTTAAATACAGTTTAAGTCGCAACTGAATTCAGTTTCATATTATTACATTCAGTTTCAAGTTTATTGGAATTCAGTTTCAAACTACTAAATTCAATTTCAAATTATGGTATTCAGATTCAGTTTTTCAATACAATTATTTAATTTAAACAATACAAATTCAAATTATGCTATTCAAATTCAGTTTTTTATGCAATTATTCAAGTGGAGCAATTCAGATCTAAATTATTCAAATTCAAATCCAGATTCTACTGACAGAAATATCAGCCCATAGAGATTTGTATCAAATCAGATTCTAAGCAGGTTTTTAGTTTACACACTGGAAAAGGGACAAAAAAGTATTCAAACCATTCAGCATGCAGACCAAATAAAGTCGATTTTTGAGTGTGTTGTGGATGGACACTATTTTCCCACAATGCATTGCACAAAGGAAATGGAAGGGCTGCTCACAGCAGGAAAAAATGTGGGTGGTGGTGAAACAGCAACACAAAATCTTGGACAACCAAACTAAAAAAGTATTAAATCTTAGGAAAAACACGTTGATGTCTTTTTGTGAATTTTAATCTGCGGTCATTTTCCAAAGTTTGAAACACATTTGACATCAAATGTATTGTATAATTTCCTTTTAGTATAAAATGGTAAACTATGTTGATATGTTTATATAGTAAAGTACATAATGCATATGTGATGCCCTGTGGGATCATGAGTGGGTGTGCGCTCTCTCTCTCTCTCTCTCTCTCTCTCTCTCTCTCTCTCTCTCTCTCTGTCTCTCTCTCCCTTGTAGCTCAAGAACTGATTATGTTAACTGAAAGCACCTGAGCCCCCTCTGTGTCTTGAGTGTAGGCTATTTGTAACCTTGTTCTCTCATTGTGCAGAAGGCTGCTGTCAAGACCAGGTCAGACCTTCCTGCGGCTGGCTCCCCGGTTTCTCCTTTAGTTTGGTTTTGGACTCTTACTTTGTGGTATTTATCTTGTTTTTGCATACTACAACACCTGCACACATATACACTCATGCAACCAACATCCTGCCCAGACACTACTGAAACAGACTACATCCCTCATACTTTGGTTATATTAGTTTGAAATACCCTTTTAAGTTTGCTTAACCTTGGTTTAAATAAACATATTTTGTTAAATGTTTACCATGGTGCGGCTCCCTTTTATTGTGGCCTTTAAGCCAGGTCATAACAGCATATAAGTGGTATGAAGTATGGATTTGGGACCTTTTCATTTGTATAAGAAATAATGTGTTATTTCTTACAATAAGTTATATAGTCTCACTTTGCATTGCTACATACTATACCTCTACAGGGGTAGATATGTTGTGATTTGGGTGGAATGGCACTGGTCATTAAATTTCATGAATTTATGGCACAAATTTTATCTTTAGTTTAGATTATTGCCCAGATTTGATAAAAAAAAAAAAAACACAATTTCCAATGCATTTAGTCATTTTCTGTTGAAAATGGGTATTGGGGTTGGCGATAATGTTTGGATCATTTAAAGTAAAATAATAAATGAATCAAAAATCGCTTGGAGAGAAGAGTGGGGTGTTCATGTTTATTTTGACATACTGGCACTGCATAACCAGGATGTAAAACCATCCATCCATTCATCGTCAAGCGCTTATCCTGTGTACAGAGTCACAGGGGGGTGGAGCCAATCCCAGCTGACATCGGGCAAAAGGTGGGGTACACCCTGGACAGGTCACCAGTCCATTGCAGGGCCACACATAGACAAACAACCACTCACACCTAAAGGCAATTTTAGAGACACCACTTAACCTAGCCTGCATGTCTTCAGATGGTGAGAGGAAGCCAGAGAATCCACACAGATACAGGGAGAACATGCAAACTCCATACAGAAACCTGGGTTTGAACCTACAACCTTCTTGCTGTGAGGCAACAGTGCTAACCGCTGCACCACCGTGCAGAACGATGCCATCTAATATGAAAATAAAAGTACTAATGTGAGAAAGCTTCCTTGTACTGTAACCTGTGCAGAAGCAGCTTTGCATGAGGGTTAAGTGTCTTACTGGTGGATGGCCAGAAGCAGCTTTCTCTGGTGCATTCGGACTCTGGTGTGGTCTCTTTCTCTTGACAGCTTAGTATGTTTGTAGATAAGCCAAGTCTCTCTCAGCACATTTGCTGCAGCAATTTTTATCTAGAGAAAGGATGTAGAAAATCCCTCTGGAGCATTATTACATGTTTGTGCACATAATGCAAAAGCACTGTTATGGACTGCACATGCTGAATAACACCAACATGAAGTATGTAACCCAGTGTCCTACAGTCATTTTGTCTTACACTCAACTTTTTCTTAAAACAAGAGAAAAGAAATCTGTTTCTGGGGTGAGATAGTTAGTGTCTAGTGTCGGCTGTTCTTAGGCTTTTTCTATAAATGTTTACAGTCATACGATCAATACAGTATCAACAACATAACATGCTGCTGGAATATTCTGTAAAGAATTTGTATGAATTTGTACTGAAGATTGTTTTTACAGTACACACAAATATGTTGTATCTGATGTGTGCTGGCATAAAAACTGCACTTTGTAAGCTGTCATGGTGTACAATACAACAAAAACAAAATGAAAACTCGCTGACAACAAGTCGTAGTCTGTGCAGAATCTCTCTTACTTTTAGGCCTATTTATTTAACATTAATATACAAAATGAAGCCACACTGAGGTAGATACTAGTATTTACCCTCTTGGAGATGTGGGAGTCCATCATGAAGTTGTGAACATGTTTCTCTGCTCTGGTCAACTCCAGCTTCCTGGCAACCACCGCCACCACCAGGACTGTGCAGCCTGCTCCCTGTGAGAGTCACAATTTAGACATTTTTATTAGTCAGAATCTGAACTAATCTGACTTCCACATGTTGTATAGGAAACTATGAAATCTTCTGTCCCACCATTATCCCAGTGAGGAGACAGATGCTGCGACCACAGTAGGTATGAGGCACCACGTCTCCATAACCGATGGATAAGAAGGTGACAGAGACCATCCACAAGGCCTCCATGTAGTTGCTGCTCAGGTCTCTGTAGTTGTGGTGTCTGAAGGAATGAGAAAGGACTCATATTTTCTCTCTGGCACAGTGTTGGGAATGTATAGCCATCAGATAAATCAATGTTATATTGATATTGGGTCTTTTCAGGTCTTAAATTGTGCTTTACTGAACTTTCCTCTCCCCCACTCCTAGTTTCTGCTGTATTAAAAACACCAATATTCATCCAAAAAACTCTTACATTATCAACATCAATTCAAGATTATGTAATATTTGATCGTGTGTCATCCAGCAAGTACAGATATAGCACAGCAGAGTGAAAATATGGTTGGTTGCTGCAGTAAAGTAATTCTACTGTAGATGTCTGACAACATTTGGATGATAATTAAATATTAAATATATAGGCCTTGAGCACGCTGGATTCAGCGGTAGACCAACATATCATCACATACCTCTCACAAACATGTAAGCCCCACGCTGCCACAATCCACAGAGAGACGCTGAAAATCATCAGCACAGTCCCGGGGTAGGTGGTCATCAGCGTTTTCCCCACAAACCGGGTGTTGAAGTGTATCTGAAGATCACAAATGGGATGCATTTACACCATCATCATTTTGACAGTAGGGTCCTACTTAGCCAGACTATTTAGGATAGCACCTGTCAGATTATGATTATATAATGCAGTGGAGATGAGGGATAAGAAAACTTGTTCTCAATCTGGCTTGATACATGGATAGTAGGTTTGGCATTGCAGAGTGGAGACAAAGGTCATTTTCGTCACTCTTAAATAGCATTTATAAGGGAAGGGATTAGCCGGGTGGATATTATCAACTGTGGAAATGAAAACACAAGCAAAGGGGAGCAAGCAAGGGGCATAATCAGCATGTGAAACCACTGGGATTCATGGGAGCAAAACTGTGATAGTCAGACCTCAAGATTCAAACCTCTACAGACCCCTCGGCCCACCTATAAGACATAAACAGATGAGCGTGAAATGTTCATAGAGGATGTCCAGCCCAAATCACTGTCCAAAATATAGACTAATATTCAATTTAAAATCCTATCAAAATTGACATTGCAAAGCCTCAAATTTCACTCTTCTCTTTAATTCAAAGGTGTAATGATCATCACAGTACTATCCAAGCCAGTTAAGCCCAAAGCCAGGGGATTCTGAGGGGAGCACACAGGTGACCTCCGACCTTGTTGAGTGCTCCAATACTGCGAGATGCGGTGTCAGTAAAGAGGCGGCTGTGTAGCATCATGGCCCGGCCCAGCAGGTAGAGCCGCAGGAACATGGGCAGAGCCAGGATGATTTCCAGCTCTGTCTCTGACAGCGACAGGCGACCCGGGGTGTGCTGGAAGGTCTGCTGGAAGTACGCAACCAGACCCACTGGATAGGGGTGAATGGCCACTGCTGCCAACTCCAGGGCTACCAGAGCCAGACGGTCGGTTGTCATTGCAATCCGCCAATCCTCTGCACCAATATCGTGAACGTAGAGCTACCAGAGAGGTGGAAAGAGCTTATTGTAGCTAAAATCAGCATCTAATCTGGGGATAAAAGATGATTAAATGGGAAATGGCACCGATATTACACAACATATTCTGTATAGAGGTGTTGGGGGTTCTACATATGTCAAAAAAGGTCTATATAGCCTTTTGTGGCTCCAGAGAAAGCTGCGCAAAGTTTGATAAATTGCCTCAAGTGATGTCACTTATGTCAGTGTCATTTGGGGCTGAAGACTACAGATTTGAAAAAGAAAATAAATCTGTGGGTGTGGAGTAATCAAGAAAAGAGTTTACCAGACCTATGTAGTCTGCTCCCCGTTTCTGCTAGAGGCTAGCATCGAGGCTACATTCACTGCTACTAGAATACAACAGCCTAATCTCTGACTCAGCCCTTGGCGGTCGAGGTACATTGTGGGTAATTTAAGTGCCAGGTTTTGACAAGAAAGAAGAACTAGTGGAATAAAAAAATATTCTGGTTTTGCTGCATTCATTCTGATACCCTTTTTGTACTGCCCTTCGTGGGTCAGTGGGTCTGACAATGTTAAAAGACTGCAATGCTAAATCAGTAGAGTAAACAGTGGTGGAAAATGAAGCACATTTATGTACTATGTTTGAGTACAATTTTCAGGTATTTGACTTCAGTATTTCAATTGGGTACAGCTTTATACTTTTGCTCCAATACATTTCAGAAGGGAAATGTACTTTATCTGATAGCTGGAGTTACTAGTTACTTACAGATTACAGATTTTACAAACAAAAAATATGATGAATTTATAAAATATGAAACTGTGGTACAGATTCAACCATTCAACACCAACAGTAAATGCAGTAGTTAAAATGTTTTTCACAATCCTTAAAAAGCAGCTTACACAGTTTGTGTGATTATGAACAGCCAAGTTACCTGCACCTCACAGCAGTGGTACGCTATGATGAGGCCCAACAGGATAATTGTAGAGAAACTGATGATGGATTTGAGTGTGAGGGAGTAGATAGAGCTCTGTGGGAGACACACACACACACACACACACACACACACACACACACACACACACACACACACACACACACACACAAACATCATTGTCAGCTGATGGCTGATTGTCATTACAATGCTCCATCTATGAAATGGCACCAAATGATCTTGTGTAGTCTTTTAATCTTCCATACATTTAGATAATCCACTTGCTTGATACAATGACCACTGACCACTGTATCCGGCAGTTTGCAGTTGGCAGGAGCTCAATTCTTATATTGACAGATTTTCTAATACTGTGTGATTATAAAGGTCATGACCGCGTTTGTGGGGACGGTGAAGTAAAAAAACGCAAATAAATAACAAAATAACAAATGGAGTAAAAGGTGTGCTATTTAATTATACAAAATGTGATTTCTCAGGCAGTAAAGCTTTGAAAAATCTAGCGATAGGCTCTTTCCTGAAAAGCTAATAACTGCACTTGCCCGCATATGATTTCTTTTCTTTAAAAATCTTTTTTTAACTCTTGCAAAACATTTACAGCCCCTATTTCCATTCACATTTCTCAAAGGATTTCTCAGGGTCTCAGTCTGGGTTTCCCCTACTTCTGACCTTGCTGTAGACGCTCCAGGAGAGCTCTGTCTCCGTCACCATCAGGACCACCCCGAATATCCCAACCGCCAGGGCGCAGTCGTTCAGCCGCTGCCTCCTCAAAAACAGAGCCCTCCTGTGTACCAGTCGCCAGCCGATGTTGTGGGTCTTCCAGTATGGGTCGTCCTTGGCGTCCACTTTTTTTGGGCTGGGATGGGAACCGGAACTGGAACTGGGAATGGGGCTCGGACTGGGATGCTCGGCTCCTGGCAGCAGGCCTTTGGCCTCAGACAAGTCCTGGTGATACTGGGACTTATCATTTTGTGGCCGTAAGTCATCATCTTTACTGGTGATGATGATCTCTGGGAGACTCTGGCGATCGTGCATTTCCAAAGAAACGTTGGCTGACTTGCGGCGCCCTCTGCCCTCCTTGATGTCTATGTGTGACCTGCGGGGGCTCTTAAAGGGTGACTCGCAGGGAGACACAGGGATGTCAGTGAAAGAGGTAACTTTCTCCTGAAGTCTGTGAGCTCCTGCGTTTCTGGCTTTGCACTGGTGATTATGCTCCTTGCGTGCTGGATTTTGTCTACTCCCCCCAGACCTTTTCTCACATTTCTTATCTTTGCCTTTGTCTCCCCTCCTGTTGGAGTGTGGTGAAGGTGTCACATAAAGGTGGCCGTTGTATAAAGGTGTGGTGGCCATGGCCTGGGTTCTGTCCAGCCACACGGTGTGATCAGCTGATGTTTGGATGTTTTGGTGTATCCCACATTGCGGAGAGCAGGCCTGAGGTGGAGGGACCATGCGTGGTGGGAGGAGTGGCCGCTGGTCCTCCACCTCATCTCCATCCACCACTGACAAGCTCATAGACGGGGAGTGCTCCATGGTGAGAGGGTTTATGAGTGAATCTTTTTGAGAGGTTTGAACACAGAAGGCGTGGGAGAGACAGATGGCGATATGAGACAAGACATTTAAACAGCATTGTTAAGGAAAACTACAACTACGGGAAAGATTCACTCATTAGTAATCATCAGACAATATTTTAAGTTTTTCCTACCTGTTAAGTTTGCTCATGCTCATTTTTATTTAGAATATTTTTTTCTATTTAGCTGTCAGTGATATGATTTGAAAATGATGCAAAATCTTTTTACTTCATATATTTGCCCAATAACAAAGGTTTGTTTTAATACACAGTAATCAAGGTTTAGTCACCAACTTCAATGGAGTGCAAACTTAAAAAAAACTTTTAATTCTTACCTTTTCACTCAAGGTTTAGTATTTATATATTCAGTCTTCTTATGGTCCTGAAGGTCACAACTGCCTGAATCACAAAGACACCCTCCTAGTAAAATCCTGATGCAACTTGGACTCAAATGTGCCACTTTCATTAAGAAGACATTCAAAACATATGAAAAAAAACAGTAAAAAGTAAATCAAGCTGCAACGCCAATCAGCTCCGGTGTGATCAGATCAAAATATTCCGAATGTCCTCGCTCTGCATGTATGAACTTTCCAGCAATCCATTTGCAGCTTCAGCAACACGGAGCCCCTCCCATAGATTCAAGCAGACGTTATGTTATGTTATGAACTTGTCCTGCATGTGACGACATACGAAGTAAATACCCATGGATATCTTTTGCTTTTTCAGGCCCTTGTTTGGCCGTATTTGATTCTCCACCACCAGGGCATCTTCCTTAAAGCTGGAGGGGCTTAATGACCGCAAAGACTCTAAGTTGCAGATGTTGCATGGAGCGAAAGCAAAGAATGAGTCATCTGTCATCTGAGTTTTTTTAGCCGGGGATTGGCAGATTTCCTCCTCCCTATATGTGTGCGTGTGTGTGTGTGTGTGTGTGTGGGGGGGGTGTATTTGCTTATACATGGGTCCCCTGGTGTCATAGCCTGATAAGAAATGCTGTTATATCACTTTTCATTTATAACTTTATCAATCAGTGTCATTATTACCATGGGAAAATTCCAAGTGGGATATAAATATTGTTTTTAAATAAATCTAACCTTCAAAAGAGAATAATGGTCCTCAATATCAATTCAGCAGATTAGTATTGCAGATTAATCAAGTGAGCTTGTGAGCTTATGAAATAGCAAATATGTCACCCCTTAACCGAACAATATGCATAGAGCTTGGTGGAGTATTAAGCATTAAAGTCATAACAATGACATTCAGCATCATTTATTCATCTAAATCCTTGTGACAGATGGGTCTACAGATAATAGAGCTCCCTCCAAATGGAAAGACCTAAGGAGCAAAGGGTGGCAGAGCACATCCGGATAGTAGCAGGATAAAGAAAGGCATTATCTAATCTGAAGACAACATGTATTTAAAGATAGACAGAGGGAGAAGGGGGGATTGACTGTGCACAGGTGGGAGAGGAACAACATGGTGGTAGTCGAATCAGAGAGTCAGATTTTAACTTCCTCAGACATCCCTCCAGATGTGTAGATGAATTATGCTAAAATTTCTTTGTGCTACTCTGAGACATAGCCAGATGCCGCTGTCTGGATGTTTTGACAGTGTGCAGGCACAGAGACAAAAACGGCCTGCCCCTCAGTGCATGACTGTCAACACCAAATGTGGACACTCTCTCTCATCCTTGCAGAGAACTTTCCTAAAATATGCCTATTTAGTTTAAATAGTCATCAAAACTGGAGCAGGACTCGCTCTGCTGTGGTGATGGAGAGTGTGAACGTTCTTAAATGATGTTGTCCTTTTAATAATAAGATGCTGAAAGGATGTATGTACATCTGCAAGGCTTCAAATTAAAGCAAGCCTGTAGCCAAGTGCTTGTAAATCCTGGCTGCTGTAGCTGGTAGCTAAGCATGTCAATCTGTCTTGTCTCTGTGGCCTGTTGCCAGCGTGTCTTCAATTAGTCTCTTTTATTGCAAATCATCCTTTGGCTACTAAGAAAGTGAAATTAAACTTGGATATTGTGAGTCCACTAATTGCTGTGGCTGAATCTTTAGTGAGTGCCAGTTCATCTTCAGGATATTAATTGCTTCAGTCTGATCTGTGGGGATGCATTGGTCAAAAGATAAAGAAGTCCCATAAGGATGCAAACAGCAGTAAGTAAATTTTGTGTTTTAAAGGTCAAATGTTACAACAAGGGGCTAAAGGAATAGTTTGACATTTTTGCTCATTTGCTCTCTTGCCGAGAGTTAGTTCCCATCTGTCTTTATCACCAGTTTGTGCTCCTCATGCATAACCATTACATTTGAGTCACAAAGCTAAGCACTATTTTGAATGAAAATACAACATAATAGAAAGTACCATCAATATAGAAAAGAATATACAATTATAACTGATTATAAATGTGTTATATTTTGGTTCACGTTGTAGAAATTAAGCAAAGACATTCAAGCAACCATCTTTGTTTGGATTAGAAAACAGAGTCGCAATTTGGGAAACAGGTTAAAAATGTTTTTCAGCTGTGCAGCAAACAGGATTTTTTTCATCCACATGGCTAGAAGAATAAGAATTCTGGAAACAGCACAAAAACCAAGACCTTTTGGGTTTTTCAAAGATTTTCTTTTTTTTGTTTAAGAAAAACAGATGTTTAGCTCTGTGACTCACATGTAATGAAAATACACGAGTAGCACTTAGGCAAGTAGGGCTAACATGTCTGTCAAAGACGAAGTTTCAATTTCTCACATGCAGCAAGGTGCAGACCAATGTCAGCTTCAAAGCAAAAAATAAAAAAGAATCTTAAGAATTTAAATCTGTGGGGTAATCTTTTAAGATTTCACACCATAAAACTTTATTGGATAACAGTCCAGCTTTTGTCTAACTACTCTAGGGCTTGCTGCTGGGGCAGGATAGAAATGTCTATTAGAAGAGAACGTCAGCTACTCCACTCCATTCAAGACAAAAAAAAGGCCACTTTGACAAATCAGACGTCACAGGCGAGTGGATGTATGTGCTTGGTTTTGTCGATAACACCCTATTAGGTGGAGGGGACGTGTCAGCGCGGGAGAGGGCCTAATCCAATCAGCAGAGTAATTAAAAACACACAGCACAGCAGCCCTGATGGCTGATGGCTGCACTGTCTGGGGCGGCATTCAGCATTTAGCACAGAGAGGGATGAGCTGTAGTCATGCCAGGTCAGACTGACGGCCACCAGTACGGCTGTGCAATCACAATCAGGATCAACAAAATTACTATGCAGAGAGTGGCACTACTACAACCATACCATTGTCCACATGATGTTCAAAATCCCCATTCTCCTCCTCCAACTATCATCATCACTGATATGGCTTTAATCCACTCTCTGCTCAGTGTTTTCATTCATCTTTCTTTCATTCTTTCTTTCTAATTAGCCTTCTCTTTATAGCATTGGCCCTCGTCATCTTCTCCATTATATCTTATATAGTTCAGTTTCTTCCTTGTTAATTAACACCATCGTCTCCTCCCCTCAAAAGACACAACTCCTGCCAGTGTTGCTGAGCTCCAGCCAGAATGCAGTTGGAAAACAAACCACCAGATGTCACCCACGCCTCAGTGCCTCCAATTTGTATTTTTATGAAGCGTAATGAATTTTGTTTTTGGCACTGTGTCACACTGGTATTTGGTGCATAAGAGCAGAAGGATCGTCCCCCATCACCCCCCCCCCCGTTTTTTATTCACGAGATGAACTCAAAGTCAATTTTGCGCACATTAAAGCAGCAATATTGCAGGTATGCAGCAGCAACAGGATGCTTCTCCTCTGATAAAACATTGCTGAGGCACATTGTGTGTCCTCGCTCCACGCTTGGCGCAGTTTTGTCTGGTTTAACCGGTGACTTAGTCATCCTTCTATTCGCCTCCGAGGGCCACTCTCCATCCTCTGTGCGCAGCCGAGCATGAATCTGTAGCTCTGGATGTGTGACAGTCTGCCTAGGAGAGGGGTAATTCCGAAGGGCAGCAGAAGTAATAGGGTAATCTATTATACAGTCTAACTCTTTCTTCCTGCTCTCTTGCTCCCCCCTCCCCTGCTCACTCTCCCTTTCTCTCAGTCTTACGTTTCTCGCTGCCTCTGTCCTTGCATCAGCATTTCGTGAGGACAAATGAGAAGTAGAGTTTAACTATGCACATTCCCGTTGCCCTCCTGCAGAGCCCAGCACTTTCTCAATTAAACTGGAGTCCATCTGCCCCTATGATTCAAAGCTCACCCCCTGCTGAGTGGGGGAAGCTCTCTCTCTCTCTCTCTCACACACACACACACACACACACACAGAGTAGAGCTGGGCATGGTCATAACCTGTGTTATGTGTAACCAGCTGCCATGTATTTTTGACATATGTCACCAGCCATTAACACAAACAGTGGGAGATATGCAAAGGGAATGAAAGACAGGGAAATCTTATTAATGTTTTAAACAGTAATTCATCTTTTACAGCATTCCTTTTCACATTTTGCCGTTAAAATGCAGAGAAGTGATTTTTGTTTTCAGTTTGTTTTTAACAATGTGCCTGTTTTTTGTGTCGTTCAGTGCAGAGAAGTGTTTTAAATATGCGCAATTTGAGCACAAAAACAGGCACCTGAGTAGTTGTAAACCCAATTCTTTCCCCCTATCCTTTTGCCTTTTTTTGCCTGTTTATTTGCACTAATTGAGCATATTTAAAACACTTCTTTGCACTGAATGCCTCCCCTTCTTTTTGGGAAGCCTATGTTTCCACCTTTCTGTATGGATTCCTCTTCCATTGGTAAGGTCAACTCATAGACCAATTAAAACCTTGCCTTTCTCCACCCCTTGCTCTATCTTCAACCCTCTCACCCACATCACTGACATTTCTCTCTCCCGTGCTCTCCATTTTAGTCCCACCTCCCAGAGAGACAGAGAGACAGGGAGACAGAGAGCACACAGCCACCATCTCCTCCTCCTCCTCTTGCACTCCCTCTCTCAGCTCCTGTGTCTTCCAGCACACGCTCACACGCCTTCCCTCTGATGCCGACTGGATGCAGACAGGGGGATTTCCAGCAGCTTCCTGAGTCTGTCCTCCCTCTCCTCCCTCCCCTCCTCCTCCTTCAGCATCCGGAGCTTCTCCTCTTCTGCCTCCTCTTTACTCCCGCTCCTCACCACCAGGATGTGGCACTCGGTGGCTTTGCTCCTCTCTGGATTCTCTGCTTTGATCCACGGTGAGCCTGCCCGTCTCCCTCTCTCTTTCTGTCTTTCGTTCTATTTCTCAGGAATCAGAATTGCAGCAGCGGCACTTTAGTCTCAAAGTGCAGTTTTACAGGAATTCAGGAATTGGAGTCGGTGGTGTTGATGCTTGATCCGTGAAGTATACACGAGAATAAGAATTTAAAGTAGGAAAATAAAAACTCCAGGAGAAGAAAAGTGAGAATCTGGCTCACCTGTTTGCTTACTTGTTTACATCTCAGGGCGTTTTCACAACTGTGTTCTTATTTTTCTGGATACTGAGTTGACCTAGAGGTTGGATGCCTCTGCATGAGGTGTTTTAACAGGCAGATTGACATCTAGTGTGTGCAGCAAGGCAGACAGAGAGTGTGTGGAAGAATCTGGGCAGTCACAATATTTCATCGTTTTTTTTCTCCTCATTCCACAAGCCGACTCTGTGTGCATGTCAGGGGATCTTACCCCCACAGATCTGAAGTACACGTATAGATCGGCTCTTCCATCTTGGCTCCCTGTTTGGTTGTGGATGTAATATTGCAGATGGGGCTCCAAGCAGCAGAAGTCGTGGCTGAATAGACAGGCTGACAGTGGATGACAGGGCTGAGAGGAGAGCAGGTGAACTTTCCCTACAGGCAGAAGAAGCAAAATGTTTTTCTGTTTGTGTTTTTCAAGAAGTCCAGCAAATAAAAGACTGTATTGCTGCAGACAAACACTAGATTTAAGGAAACGTCGAGGGATTTTCTCTTTGCTTGGACTGAAACCATCTTTTAATACTATGATTGCATGTGCGTTTCTGCCACTGCTCAACTCCTTGAACCCTGATAGATATTCCCTATAAATACGCTTCAAAGCCAGAGGCAAACCCATTTTCCCATACTGTTGCATGTCTCATATTTCTATATCTGTTTTTCTAGCACTTTATTAAGGTTATACAACACCAGATTGAGTGAAATGTTAAAATCCAAGACCCCATTTTTTTAATTGCTTCACTTTCTCATAGACGAGAGAAATCCAAATGTTTTAAGCATCATTTTGTAATTAATTCCCTGTATGTAAGCATCGTGTAAATGGTGGACTTGAAAATGTTGGGATCTCAACTAGTATGTTAAATAAAATCTATGAGTTTGGATAAAGATTGGCTGTGTTATGATGGACCCACTGATGGGAGAGGAAACATAGACGAAGCTCCTGGAACACAACATCTTTTGTATTTTAAATTGGTCTGCGCATTTGTGTCTCACAATATAGTCTGTTTACACTCCCTCTAAATCCATTCAATCTGTTTTCCTAGTCCATAACATCTCTATTCAAAATTTCCTGTATTACCTCTTACGTTACACATGCACACATACGTTAGTGCAGATTATACCCTGAAATGCTTTCTCAGTAAATCTAATTAGATTTTTTGTTTACTGAATGTTCTGCATGGTCTCTCTAAATCTTTCTCCTGTTTGATGATTTCCTTCTCTGTGTTATCCAACAATATTAATGTTAAATATTTCAATCTGACACCCATATTTTATTTGCAAAGCTTAAATCATAAAAGTTAAGATAAGTGTGCCTAATGGTGATAAAAGATCTGTTTGTATTTCTGCTAATTTAATCATTAAATCTCCCTTTTCACCTCCCTTTCCTTTTCTTTTTTAGTCTTGTTCTTCTGGATAAAGAAGATAAGAAAAGTTCAGTTCCTGAGGGCTAAATCTACTCATCTTTTTTTTCAGCATCACTCCCTGCCTGACTGTACTTCACTGTACAAAGTCTCCCCAAAGTCTCATTTGATTCCCTTGTGAGATTTTTATTAAACACAGACTTCGTCTGTCATTAAGGGCTTTACAGGTGACTTTACCAAGAGGTAGCTCCCATCTGTCTGTATCCCAGTTTGTGCTCCTCATGAATAACGATTACATTCGAGTCACAAAGCTAAGCATTATTTTGTACGAAAATACAAAACAATTGAAAGTACCATCAATATAGAAAATAATACAACTATAACTGATAATAAATGTGTTATATTTTGGTTCACGTTGTAGAAATTAAGCAAAGACATCCCAGCAACCATCTTTGTTTGGATTAGGAAATGGAGTTGCAATTTGGGAAACAGATTAAATTAAATTAAATTTTTAAAGGAACTTTAACAAACAGAGGTTTTCTTATGGTGTGGAGTGTGGCTTATTTTCACAGGTGAAGATTTTACCAGATTTGAATTCTCTCACATTTTTCTGCCTCTTCAGTGTCGCTGCAGGGTCCTCACCAGAGGAACCTGCTGAAGAACCTCCTGAAGGACTACAACCCGATGGAGCGGCCAGTGGCCAACGACTCCCACCCTCTCACCGTTGTCTTCTCCCTCAGTTTGATACAGATCATGGATGTGGTAGGTGTCTGCAGCTGCTGTTGTTCTCAACCTCAGTGGCCACAGGTTTGCGGTCATCTGACACTGTATGGAGTCTGACAAAATATATTTTTAATGTTAAAATATATGATGTTTGCAATCTGTTTGGTGACGCTTTTTTCAATAAGCACCAAGTAAGGCATTAAATTAGTTTATGTTTGAAACTGTAATATTAATAAATAATAATAATTTTTAATAAGGATGCAAAATAATATACCTCTCTTTGCCTGGTAAGCAAATTGACAGCAAATTATTTCTAAGAAAAGACGTGCTAAAAATGTTTAACTGTTTTGCAGGATGAGAAGAACCAGGTGCTAACCACTAACATATGGCTACGTATGGTAAGGACCCCTGAGGGACTCTGAATGCTTGGGGTGTGGTGATAATGAATTTGCTGTTCTTTAACATGTAAATTAAGGTTATGACCTATACTCTGTGAATCCTATGATAACATCTTTAAAAATTCACCTTTTTGACAGTAAAGAAAAAAGTAATCTTTTGCTTTAAGTATATTATATGACTTCTATTGGATCTAAACTGACTGCAGAGGGATTTGGGAGATAAAGCAGCTTGTCCCTATGGTCCACTGGGATACAGACTGTATCTTTTCTGTTTTTAAGGGTTGGTTCGATCACTATCTCCAGTGGAACCAGAGCGAACATCCCGGAGTCAAAAACCTCCGCTTCACCACAGATCAGGTCTGGACACCAGATGTCCTGCTCTACAACAGGTAAAACACACATAAACACCTTAACACACACCTCATACATACACAAATTATATTTCAAAAAGTAGTGTCACTTCCCCCTGTCCTTCCTCAGTGCAGATGACGACTTTGACTCCACCTTTAAGACCAATGTTCTGGTGAACTCCAGTGGCTATGCTGAGTATCTGCCTCCAGGTGAGTCTCTCCTGTTTTTTTTCTCTCATTCATGCTATAACTCTTGTTAATCCCTTCATCTACCTAACTATCACTTCCAGCATCTCATTCAGTGATCTCTGCATGTCTCTCCCCTGTTTGTGCTCTTGACATTAATATTTTATCAGTATAAAAGAGCAACTCTGGTTTCTCACTGGTTACAGATACCCAGCGCTGTGAGTAAAACCTATAAATAGGAGGCGCTCGCTTCCTCCGTTTCCTGTCTTAACTCAAATGCAAGACCTGTGCAAGCCTGTGAAAGCAAGAGCTCCCCTGGGTTTCCACAGGTCTTTACTTTGTAGTTTCCTCAGTCATTTCTTTTTACATCAGATTACAGCAGGCTGTGACTGAATCCCTGGTGTTAGCGGCGGGTTCAGTTGAAACGGCCTTCTGAAACAAAGGTCGAGGACTGTGAGCTCAGAAAGCCACCCTATCAGTTCTATTCAGCGGGCATGTTTATTAATAGGCTGCTGCTGAATGTAAATACAGCTCCTTAATGTGGCGATTTGGATCTGAGCCAATTAGGGTGCCGAGGAGGAGAGGTTTTTTACCACCAAACATGATGAGACAGAGAGCAGAGAGATGGACTGAATGGAAAAATTAAGAGAAAGAGCAGAAAAAGGAAAACAATGAGCAGCAAACCAGCTTTTTCTGACTCACTCACACAAGCCTGGTTGCAATTTCTGAGGCTTTTTGGGCTGTTATTGTCAGTAAATAACAGGCAACAGGTCTGTGGGTGGCAGGCATGGAGCAGGAGCTTGACACACAGTAAATAATTCAAAGGCGGAGGATCCCAAGCGTCTGCTGCACACCATCATTTGAAGAAAACCTCTCGTAGCTGTAGAGGTAAGGGTGTTGTTATGCTTGGGTTTAATGGTAAAACAGGAGATAAGATGTAACAGGTTTTAAGCTCATATTCTGATTGTGTGACATTTGCAAAAAGGGAATTTTGTCTCCGGGTCTTGTATTGCCTTCCTTGGGAAGCGATTTTCAGAATGATGGAGGTTTTTTTTGAGAGCTGTGTTGCGAGATAGCGAGAGAGAGAGAGAGAGAGAGCGAGAGAGAGTGATAGATTGTTTCAAGCTGTTTAAAAATCCAGGTGTCTTTTTTGTGAGTGTTGCTGCCAGGTTACTAGATATCTTTGAGTGGCAGGTTATAAAAATATTCTGTGCATGAAGGTGCACAGAACAGTGGTCTGCAAAGGCAGATCGAGCTACTTTTACATAATCAGTAATTTTTAACAGGAGTAATTATAAAGACATCATGCCCATGAAGCAAAGACAATCACTTGCAAGAACTTGGTGTCAGTAACTGGATTTGAGATAGCAGGGAGTGTATAAAATAGAAAAGTTATAGCTAGTACTTAATTTAGTGTCATTTTTGTGGTCAACCTCTGCTTTGAAACCAGCACACAACCTGCTAACCTCCTTCTCCAAACTCTGCTTTCATGCCATTCTGATGCATGATGGTAGACTCATAAAGAATATCTTTGAGGGGTGTAAGGCCTCATTGGTATTTTTGTTCTGTGTGCGTTTGAACGTCTCAACTGGCCTGATTCATTTATTTCAGTAATTACTTTAAGGGCTGGAGTTGGCCAGCGACCACTGCGAGGATCACTGTGATTCTTCATTTGGGGGTGGAGACCGGCGTGCAAGTGTGTCTCTATGATTTTGTGCTTGCATTTGCCTTTGCATATGCGTGTGAGTGTGCATTTATTTTGCATAATAAAAGTGGTAATCTGATTAGGGCTACTGTGGACAATCTCATATTTCAGTGTCACTGTTGATGTTTCCTTCTATCGCTGAGGCTTAGCTAACAGCTGTGTCTGCAGTGTGCAGAAGCAACATTTCTTTGCCGAGCAGAATGTCTGAAGCCTGTGAGTGACAATACTGCTGCCAGGTTTTTTAATAGACATTTCTTTGATGGGAGGTTGTTTCTAATGTAGTCATTGCTTTCTCTTCTCCAGCCTCCAAACTCAATTTCAAAATAGAACTCTCAGAAGACTTGTGCAATGTTAATAAAAATCCAATTCCAGTGTGCTCTCTTGGTTGTGACGCAGCATTTTCCACACCATTTCTATCTAAAAAATGGAAGATGGTTGAGTTAAGAACTCAGTCTTTAGAGCTGGCTGGATACGAATGAATGAGTCTTTCTGACCAGCAGCTTTATATTCAGGACAGGCTTTCTGCACAAGTGGTCCTCCAATACATCTTTCCCTTGTCATCTCTGTGCAGCACTCTGCAGGGGTCCGTGTTGTCATTTAGTAAACTGATTGTGGAGCTTTAACTCTCTGTCTCTTGTTCTTTTGTCTGCTTTTGTCTCAGGAATCTTTATGAGCACATGCAACGTGGACGTCCGCTGGTTCCCTTTTGACATCCAGAGGTGTGAGCTGAAGTTCGGCTCTTGGACGTACGACGGCTGGCTGCTGGACCTCCAGATGAACGACGCTGACATCTCAGGCTACATGCCCAATGGAGAATGGGACTTGGTTGGTAAGTAAGGTGCATTGCATCCTCATTAAAAACATCCAGTCACAGAGCATTAGAGTGAATTTCTCTCTGTCCCTGGTCTTGCAGGAGTTCCTGGCACCAGAAGTGAGGCCTTCTATGATTGTTGTAAGGAGCCTTACCCGGATGTGACGTTTGTTGTAACAATAAGGCGACGAACACTCTACTATGCCCTGAACCTGCTCATCCCCTGTGTGTTGCTGTCTTCAATGACCCTACTCATCTTTGTGCTACCAGCAGACTCTGGGGAGAAAATCTCACTGGGTGAGTGGATCAAAAAGAGCAATGATGGAGGAAATAGATGGACGTAAGGCAGTTGCAGTGGGGAAAAAAGACACCTGAAGTGGGGAAAGAGGGCTTGTTAGTGTCATGTCTCGGTTTTTATCTTTGGGAACGTGCTCACAGAGAGGTGCAGAACAGTGTGAGCTTCAGTGCAAGTGCATCAGTTTTTGTCTATCTTGCCTTCATCACGACGGTGTCTGAGGTTGTTCCCACTTTACTTCTATAAAGTCCACTGGACTATAAGAGAGTGAGAATTCTAGATCATCAAGCTTTTTACAAAATACCTTACTCTTAAAGGTACTTTGTGGAGTTTCTGACCAGTAGTAGCACTGTGTTTTTTTTGAGTGTGTCTCTGTTTCGTTTGCTCTCATGTACGCGCACAAACACATACAACATGTGAGTGATGTGATACACATTCCTATCACTGGTTTTACACTATCCCACCGATCTACATGTGGAGGCAACATGCCAAGATATGCAGAAACGCACCGACAAAGGCAGAAAAGAAAAGACTGCTAGTAGGGCTGACCCCGAATAGTCGAAGATTCGATGCTTCGATGGGCGGAGCTTGATTCGACTGTCAATCTCACAGTCAAAGCTTCACAGCGATAGAAGGATCATGCCATTTTGGTGATATGGGGGTGCCCAACGTCTTTACATAGAACTACCAGTTTTCTCCCAATAATATAATATACAGCCAATATACATTTCAATGTTTAATGCTGTAAATAAACATGTAAAAAGAATAAAGAGCCTCAGTTTAGCTGGAAATTTACAGTGAGTGATAGAGACTGCAGCTCTGCAGCTTCTCAAGATTAGCTACTGTGTGTACCCGCGCCCCCCCCCCCCCCCACAATCACCGCACACAAGAATACACATGATTGGACTATCACTCGACTATAGGCAGGACATGACGTTTCTGATTCGACTATGTAAATCCTTTGTGCTAGGTTAAAAACATAGATGTAAACAATACATGTTTCAAACTGCTTTGCAAATTTTCTGAGGAAGGAAATGCACTCACACAACACAAAATTCTGTATCCAGAAAGAGTAAATATGGTAGTCCGTTAAGTTAAATGACTGACCAATTCACTGTATAAACTGAAACTGAAAACGACCTCAGACACCGCCCTTAAAAGGCTGTTGAAAAGGCAACCAACCTACCCACCAGTGTCCATGACCAAATCAAATATCCAACTTGGGTGCTCTCATGCTTCAAGCTGTGAATGTACAAGTACTGTATACAGTATAACTGTCTAGATCTGAGTGTTCACAACATGCAACCTCCCTAGAGTAAAGGCAAATGAAGGGTTGTGACTGAAGACTATGGGGTGGGTTGAAAGAGGCAAAGGGGGTACGGGTGAGGAGCTGAGAGGGGAGAGGGATTATAGAGTGAAATAGAAAGATGGGAAATGCGAGGAGGAGGAACAAAGATGGATGGGTGTGGGAAGGGTAAAGAAAAGGGAACAGACAGGAGAAGAATGTGAAAAGGATGAGCACAAAAGAGAGAGGGAGGACTGATAAGGAGGAAAAGGTGAGAGACAACCATATCACACTATAATAGGTTGGATGAGAGAGAGGAAGCTGTGCTCCGATCAAACAGCAGCTGCAAATAAATTATAATATCTGTTTCAACCTGTTTAGAGCACAAGAGGGATGATAGTTATGATAGAGAGTTAAGACACCGGACAACACACACTCCAGGTTATCTGACCGATTAATCGAATAGTTGATCGACAGAAAAATAATTGCCAACTTTTTTGATATGATTATTTGTTTCAGCAATTTTTAAAGCAAAAATGGCAAATTCTCTGGTTCCATCTTCTCAGATGCCAGGATTTGATGCTCATTTCTATTTTATATTATTGTAAATGGAATATCTTTGGGTTTCAGACTGTTGGTCAGACAAAAAAAATCTATTTGAATATGTCACCTTGGGCTCTGTGATATTATAATGGCATTTCTCACTATTTTCTGACATTTATAGATAAAAATGATTGATTGATCATTCGAGAAAATGGTCAGCACATTAATCGAATCAAAATAATCAATTATTGCAGCCCTATTTCTGAAATTACTTTTACAACTAATACTTAATTAAATGAAATGGATAAAATGAGGAAACCCCTTGCAAATGACAATGTAATACAAAATGTACTTTGGTGTTTAATTTTTACCTCTTACCTCTTTATGATGCGGTAGGCAATTTATTACAGAAGCGTTTTTAGTTTTGTTGAAATTCTCTTTACGACCCGGTAGCAACCAATAAATCAAATGCTCTGATAGAAAAAAAAAAAGCAGGTATCTGCAGCTGTCGCAGGACTGTAATAAGCAGGACCAATCATTTGGTCTACCTACCCACTTACATGCCTACCTGCGCTCAATCTGCCCGTGTACTCAGTACGCATTAAAAATGTGTTTTGGTGAGTGGCTTTGGAAAGAGGCCTGAAGGGAGGTGGGATTTCAGTTGGATAAATCTAGTTGCTAGTTCTCCAACATCATCTCCTACCTCAGCTTGAAGCTTTTATTAAACTCCTCTTTTTTCTTTCTTTTTACAAAATTAACCAAAACTGACAAAGAGGAAGATCTTGGGTAGATAATAATGAGAATGAACATGAAACCACCTAAAAAGGAATCAGGCTTGAATTCAAATGAAACACTATTACCAAGCTTGTTTGCATTTATTGTCTTTGTACCAGTCTGATCACTCATCAAATGTACCAAAAACATTTAGATGCTTATGCTTTTTCGTAAATACTATTTGACCCATGTCTGAGTGGGAGTGCAACTTAGAGGGAAGCCGCTACAGCATTGTCATAGCATATCCTTAACCTCAATACAGGATGCATTACGCAGCATTTCTCTAGAGAATAAATGCCAAGCCTTACACACAAGGCCAATTAACCTATTGATGTAATTAAGGCCAGAGAATTGATTTGGGGGAGAGAGCTTAGACACTGCCTTCCAGGAAAAGATTCTGTCACTCGGCTTGATGGAGGAGATATGGGGACCAAGTGGCTGGGCTTTTAGGGTTAGAGGAGCATGCTTTTAAAAAGAACAAGTGTCATTTCTGAGAAAGAAACAATATAAAATAAGCATTTTTAATTTTCCTAATATCCTTAAAGGCCATTCATATTTTATCTCTAGGCTAAGGAGTTTAATTAAATGCTTCTGAATGGGGACATATATGCCAGCAAAGCACTCCTTAAATTCTTTCTGTTGGAGATGTGAGACAGATAGTGTGTAGGTGGATAAATGAAGATGGAGATGAGTTTCAGTGCAGGAGCGCATGGTGTGTGTGTTCACGTGCACGCAAGCGGAGTTTGGACAACTTAAAAAATGGTTATTTGCTGTGCGGAAATGCTTTTTGCTGTAGAGGTACAGAATGTCATAAATTAATTCACTGTATGACTGTATGAGCATTAGCTGGTCATTTACATAAATCAAACCTGATCTCAGTGTGACCATTTATCAAAATACCAAAGTACCACTACTCAGGGGAGGAGACTAAGCCACAATGTTGATTGCATAACAAAATGTACTTCCAGCATTATGTTCTCATATCTATCTATCTATCTATCTATCTATCTATCTATCTATCTATCTATCTATCTATCTATCTATCTATCTATCTATCTATCTATCTATCTAACTATCTATCTAACTATCTATCTATCTATCTACAGGTATCACCGTCTTGCTGTCTCTTACTGTTTTCATGTTGCTGGTTGCAGAGATCATGCCAGCCACATCTGACTCCGTCCCTCTTATAGGTACGTGAGAGAGGTAGTGTTTGTGTGTGTTGTTTTCACATCGTCCTTAATGATCAAGAGTCGTTTAACAGGACTTTTTACTGGTCGTCGATGTGAAATCAAGACATTTACTCGTTAGAGATACTGCATGAAGTTCCCATCTGACAGTGACAATCAATATTTAGTCTCTCGTGTTCAATTTTTCAGTAGTAATTCCTAGCGGTGTACAGCAGGAAGTGGCTTCTAGTAGAGCTCTGGGGGTTCAAAGTCAAGTCAGGTTTATTTCTTTTCAACAAGACTAAGAGGGTACAGCCATGTCAGCAACTCTGTGAGGCTGTCCTTAGGCAAAGTGGTGCTTTGGGTAAATGATAAAGTCAGCATGCTAACGTACTCAATGTAACAATGCGGACAAGTGAATGTTTAGCAGGTATATTATTATGTTTATCAACCTAGTTAAGTGTGTTATCAAGCTAACATGTGCTAATCATTGCTAAACACAAAGTACAGCTGAGTATGGTAGCCATTAGTTTTGCAGCTATTTGTAAACCAAAATACTGGATGAACTGAGACTTTGATAGTTCTAGATGAAAAGTTCTAAAGTTATTAAATTCATCCTGAGGGGAACAGGAATGTCTGCACCAAATTTCATGGTAAAAGTTGTTGACACAATTCACTCAAAGCCACAAATTTCAACCTCACTGCACAGAAAAAGCCAGTAGATCCCCAAAGTTAGGTTTTATCTTCTGGGGACCACAAGTGTCTGTACAAGATTTCATAGTAATCCATCAAAGAGTGAAAAATCCCTGGTTTGACAAATATACAGTCTTTATAGTCTGTCCAGGATATCACATCCTCAATCCCAAAACTCTCAATTTGGATGAGTAAAGACTACACAAAATAAATGAAAAAATACAACATATTACTACACAATGGTAGAGCTAAAAATGCCTAAACCCCCCCCAGAACAACAGAATTTATTTTATCCATCTGCTCGCCTTAAAACTTAACTGGCTAAATTGATTGCAGGCATACTGCCGGGAATTATGTTTAGTGAACTAAGACTGCAGCCAGAGACAGATGCATGGCCATCTTTGCCTAAAGACACAAATCCAGGTCATTAAAAACATCAGGGGAAAATAAATGTAGAGTCATAATCACCAGAGCGCTGCCTTCAGCATAATTCTTTATTAAAAAATACGTACACAATGTGGCTACTAGCAGGTAGTAGTGTTGGTAGCAGGTCCCAAGTGTGCATGAAGATATGTAACAAATGATGGGTTCATTTAGAATAAAGCAGAGAAGAAACAGGGAGAATATAATCCTTCCTTCAAGTCATGTTATTCTTCAGTATTTTTTGGTGAAATAAATAAAAGAACTTCTCTCACTGACCTTGCAGTGCTAGATACTACGTGTTCAGAGGATACTGGTGAATAAGATGAATAATAACACGCGTGTTTTTATGGTTACCTTGCAGGAAATAGTTGGAAGCAGTAGGAGGAAATTACAATGTGTATAAATTGACTGTAAAATGAAATATAACACTGCTCCATACTCTACTCTGCCCAGGTCAATACTTTGCCAGTATAATGATCATCGTTGGGATGTCAGTCATCGCCACCGTAGTGGTTCTGCAGTATCATCACCATGATCCAAATGGAGGAAACATGCCCAAATGGGTGAGGCTGAGCTCAAACTCCTCATCATAACCTATTTACATACATCATGCTTTCTGGCTTGTTAAATCCTGTAAATGGCTGGTCTCCCTATTTCAGATGTGATATACTGCTTTTATTCATCTCTATTTCAGCATTAGCATCACTCCTCGGCTCTGCCATTTTCAGTAACATGTTATCCATCTGTCAGTCCTATACCTGTGCTCCTCTGCCAGTTTCCTTTCTCTTTTCATTCTCCGACTTCCTCGCCTGTGACTCATCCGGCAGTGTCAGTCTGCCTGAGCGTGTTCATCAAATGCATCGCCACAGACTTCAACTGGAGTGCGTTTCAAAGTGCTCAGGATATGTGGGTGGATTCGATTTGACTCACTCCCTCTTCTCACTTTTATTGCCTTCTGCTGAATGCAAAAAAAAATGTATCAAGCCTTTTTACAAAAGTTTTGTTCTCATGTGAATATATCAAAAATGTGAAATGTGGAAAAAAGGCCCAAAATAAAGGCATTAACATTTAAACATGATATTCAGTTGGTAAAAAAAAAAAAAACTGGTCTTGCCAAACATTTTCTTCTTATTACTTCTTATTTTTGTAATATTAATAAACAAATGAAATATAGGATGGCATTTCTTTGGCATTCTAAGATGTATTTGAACATTGACAGGTCTACATTTATCGATTTATGTACAAATAGCTTGGCTGCATGAGAAGGCAGATGCTGTATATCGATACATTGCAAGGACGTTCTGATGATGAATGGCCTATTAGGACAGTCCAATGGCCAATTAACAAGCTAATTGATGTGGTTCAGATGAGTGCATCGAACCAGCACAGCTCATAATTGCAGCCTGGGCAAAAACAACATCAGCACCAGCAACAACAACAGGGACTGTTACCTGGCCAGTAAACACACTCGCTGCAGACTAATTGAGCAGTCATCTGGACATTAGCTTCTCATTAGATGCCAGACATCTGGACTATGCCCTTTTAGGGGACAGTAGTCCTTCTCCAAGGGAGTTTTTTGTTTGATGTTAAGGAAGAGGAGAGGAAACAAGGAGATGAGGGAAGAGGAAACAAGGAGAGCAGAGGGAAAATAGAGTAGAATAGAGCAAGGTTTAACTTTGCACCAACGTGCAAGTAGCCAATGTTGCAGATTACTTTAACGTTATTGCAGGCTCATTACACAGTAACTGGACGGTCCATCTCAATGATCAAGTTTAAATTGAATGCTGCCTTTGTAAGTATCCTGCTGGAAATAAAGCTAACAATCTTCTTTGCCTCAGGCGCTTTAACTGGGTGTCCCTGGCAATGATCTCGTACTACTACTTATACAAACGCAGCTGCGTTTTGAAACAAGACGCAAGGTTGGATACAGCACCAACGTCAATGCGCGACAAATGAGGCTATTTGGCCCAGCTTAAGTAGTGTTATGTGAAGGTCAAAATGTGTGGGTGGTTTTCAATGCTTTACAGCTTTCTCATATTTTCTTTTGCTTCCTCGTAGGCTTTTGTGCTCTTTTCGCTCTGTTGCTCTGCTATTTCCTGTCCTCCAGCTTCTCTCTTTTTTTCTCCACAGGTGCAGCTTGTCTTACTGCAGTGGGTAGCATGGTTCTTGCGTATGAAGAGGCCAGGAGAGAATGACGACCCAGAGCGGCCCCCGTGTGCCCCCCACTTGCGGCGCTGCTCTTCTGGCTCCCACAGTGGGAGCATCCCGAACCCTCCGGACCCCACCCTCCATCCGCTGCACCCACAGAACTTGGCTCCTCTCCAGACAGGGTCCTTCCACGCGGGGCACCCTCACCTCCACGCCCAGTCCAGCGCAAACAACAACGGGAACCTTCTTTACATGGGCTTCCAAAACATGGAGGACCCTTCAATGCTCTCAGAGTCTCTCCAGAGGAATAACATCTCCACAGGGCCTCCGCGAGTAGCAGGGAGCCCACCTCCGCACCTGCCATCTCAATTCTGCAGCTCCCCAACACCACCAACACCCAACATAGATACTGTAGGCTGCCCCAGCACTGTCTCCAGTGGTGGGGGCTTTGGAGGTGGACCTGGAGGGCTTGGAGGGTGCTCGACTGCAGGGATAGGAGACCCCCAGCTACAGGCTATCTTGGAGGAGGTGCGTTACATGGCAGACCGTTTCCGGGAGCAGGACGAAGCTGAGAGCATGGCCGACCAGTGGAAATTTGCAGGCGCTGTAATCGACCGCCTGTGTCTGATGGCGTTCAGCGTTTTCAATATCATATGCACCATATCTATCCTCATGTCAGCTCCCAACTTTGTGGAGGCTATTTCAAAGGACTTCGTTTGAAAGCAAAGACGAAAAAAAGAGGAGAAGTGTGAAAGAAAGGATGAAGGGAATTAAGTATAAGATGAAGGAAGGAGTGGGCCTGGATCCAAAGAAACACAATTTCCAGCAGACTGTAGGCTCTGTGATTTGTGATTACGAGGGACTATGAAATAACAAAACAAAAAATAATGGTTTTCTTTGCAATACATTCTGTTTTGTAGCTGAAATATAGACGAAAACAGATGAGGAAGGGGGTACAGAGTGAACTTAAAATGAGATTAGGGTGAGGAGGGTGCTTTATCAGATTCTTGACAAGGTGAAATGGATTCTTCTGGTTAAATCAAAGACTTTCCCCCAGAATTAGGAGAAAGATGGAGGAGATTATCAGCCCAATGCAACCTCAAGTAAGAACGATCTTAAAGCAAGGGAGAGATTGAGATAGTAAGAGGAGAAAAGAGACAGGCATTAGATAGGGATAGATAAATAAGACAGACATTTGGCTGTTCTGTTTTCTCAAGAAGGGAAAACAGTCCTTCACTCCCACATGTTGAGAAAAGACTGAAATCATTTAAAGTGAAGTGAGGAAGAGAGGGGCAGGGAGAAGAGACAGAAACTTTTACAAGGACGGTTGCAAAGGAATGAGACTACATCCCTCGTGACATTGGTAGAGTTCTTCTGAGTAAGCCGGTTGATGCTGGGATAAACAAAAGTGGGCTGAAGATCAGGAATGCTGCAGCAGAGAGGAACAGAAGAGGATCTCATCTATTATTCAGTCATATCCATCTAATGACCGTCAAATTGAAAGACCTTGGATAATCTTTAAGAGTAATAAGCTTTTAAAAGATGAAGTCCCCTCTCTTCTCGCAACCCACTTTAAATTACCAGGGCCTTATCTCTTTGAGACGATTGCCAATCTGCAACAATCAGCAGAGATCAAAAGCTCCTCAGCAGAGGGCACAGTGTGCAGCACTTATCATGACCGGGAATCTGAATTAACAGCAACAATGCAATGGCCAGCAGATGCACCACAGTGGAGGCTTGAACCAGTAATAACTCATGAAGCAGTTCCCTAACTGCATCTGGCAGGTCCTAATAGGCCAACGGACCTCACTGGATTTCATATTAAAGGTTTAAAAACGGAAATGGGTTTGAAATTAGTTCTTTAAAAGAACCCCAAAATAATAATAATAATAATTCAAAATCTCAAAATTTATATGAAGCAACATCCCATCACATTTCTGTCAGATGTCCTTATAGCTTCATGAGTGATTTCACATCCACCTGAAAGGAGAGATTGGATTTTAATAGAGCTGTATTCTCATGAAAGTCACTTTAGTTAATAAAGTGGTGATTTAAAAGGTATTTAAAGTACCACTTTCAGCCAGAGAGCATTTGGAGAAAATGGTAACCAATAAACAAATAACGCTAGTTTGGGTTTGAGGGAAGTGAACCTTTTACTTACTGAGAGTCAGACAACAATAAATGTCTCTCTCTGCTAGCAGTTTGAATGTACGCTGAATGCAGGGTTAGCCTAGCTTAGCTTAATTCATAGATGTCCATGTCTCAAATGTTAACATTTTCCAAGGATGGCTGTCGGACCTGACCAGAGCACAAACTGTGTTACGCATAAGCAATTTACAATTAACAATTGTAACAATCTCCCAATTTACTTCTTTTGCCTTTACTATAGCCAAAAGCATTCCTGTTTTAATATATTGTGCAAAGCAGCAACGAATGCAGTATATAGTGCCCTTCAAAATTCACACAGATCTGCAAACAATCCCACAATGCAATATGTCATGAGAAAATTACATTATACAAAATTACACCTGCCAGAGATGACGCACTATAGAGTAAACTAGTGTCTATTATGAGGGGAATAGTGAATGAGTTAGTGAGGGAGTGATTTTGGATGCAGCCCAGGATTATAAGAGACAGATGAATCATTCAAAACAGCTAGAAGTAACACGAATCCAGCGCAAGTGTACCTGTAAAAACTCTCTACAGTTCAGCATAGGTAATTGTTTCCCAAGATAGTGTCACATTCTCTTCAATATTAGTTTCCTTGTGGATGCAGCTATGGTGCGCAGAAACTGATAATGTGTATATATATATATACATAGGAACATTACCGGTGAATTAAACTGATTCACTGGATTAATAAAGCAAAGTAAACTAAGCTCACTATTCAACCATACATTCAAACTGCAAGCAGAGACATAAAGAAGTTCCTCAGCTTGTCTTTTTAAAACCAAAACCCTTTAACGGATAAGGCTGGAGTCACTCTATATGTTTAAAATTGTCAAGAAATCACATGAAAAAAAACCCAACCTACAATACATTACGTCTCTCAATAGTTTTCTACAGTGTCTGCTGCCCCATGCCCATTTGTTCCTAGTGAAAAACTAATCCTTAAAAATGGACCAAAAGTTTCAAAACAGCTGGGTACTGTCGTTTTTAGCAGAAGTAAATACTGCTTTTGTTGTGGACTATTTTCAGCTATTAATACACTCAAGCGAGTAGGAGGAAAGTGTATGTAGGATTGACTCTAAATAAACTAGTGTCCATTTTTTATTGTAATGAAAGAATAGTTCAGCCAGTGCAACAGTGTGGCTCAGTGAGGTTTTTTAAATAGTTTTATTAAAACAGTGGAGGTCTGCAGCAGAGAGGATTAGCCTATATCAGCATAGGATAAATGTATTGTTGGTATTTTCATGGCATTTGATGACAATAAGAAAAATATAGAATATCAATATCCTCTTTAAGAAATCCATTAACGGTTTGCTTTAAAGATCTGATAGGAAGAATACTGTACGTTTACTACATTCCTGACCTACACTGTCTCTAGTGGCTAAACACATCCTCTCACTGTGTAGAGACAGCTGTGCAAGTATCTCTATGCCTCTCTTCATCTTTAAAGTCAAGTCTCCTAGCAGGCGGAAAGTAAACTTCCTGCTGAGGGTGGGGGTGGGAGAGGGTTTTGCAGAAGGAGGCTCTCCATCCAGCACATACTGATACTCACATCTGTACAGAGCACTTCTCAGCCTGAAAATAAAGAATTCTCTCTTTTTTTCTACCACCTTTGGTCTGCTCCCTATCTCTCTGAGTTGACAGTGGCTGGCACGACACCCAAAAAGAAGAGAAAAATGACGAGGAGCGAGGGGATGCAAGGGGGGAGAGAAAGTGCTGACGCGCAGTGAGGGCTGGACAGGGCCTTAATTGATCACTCGTTCAGGAAGGAGAGGAGAGGGAGGGTGGGGGGGTTGGGAGGAAGAGGAGGGGAGCGTTAATGGAGGAAAGAGGGGGGCATACTGGGTAATTCATCGGATTTATGAGGGACAGAGGCAGCAGAGATGGGTGCTCAGACAAGCATAACTCAGTCAGAGACATCAAATGAAAGGCCACTGCAGTATATCATATCACAAGGGAAAATATGTAGTACAGAAATAAACAGAAATTAGAGACATATTTTTATGCAAGTATGCATGTCCATCAAGCGGGAAGTTTTTGTGGTTGATGTGCGGCCTTCACTGTGTCACTCAGTCAGTGTGTCAGACTGAGTAAAGAGTCAGGGGTGTATTTATAGTAGTGTGCCGGTCCTCATTCAGCCCAGGCAAGGCTCCCTGTTCTCTCTGAGGTTGAAAAATGTGCAGCGCTTGCAATCTAGTGGCACTTAGATTTACTGCGTTCACTCAGATGGAATAAAAGAAGAGAGAGAACGTGTGTGCGTGTGAACACTGCGTGGGTATGTGTGTCCATGGGGAAGATGAGCATTGGGGGTTTGCATATGCATAGGATCAATCAGTTGTTGTTGTTTTTTTCTCCCCCAACTCTCATTTAATAAGAGCACGTTGGCCTAAAGCTTTCTCCCAGGCCCTCAGACATTTTACCAGATGCCTGAAGTAAGCCTCACTGGAGACACATTAGGCCTCACACAGCTCTACCACTGCGTTAATGGGGTGGGTGATATGTAAGCGAAAAGAATGCAAGACATACAAATGAATAAGAAAGTAGTTAACCTCAAAAAAAGACTAAACACAGCCAGAGATATTCCATGAGAGAATCCCACATCGCATGAAAACACAGTAATACATAATGTACATTAACCATTTGCACAACACACTACATACATGTTGAAACACACATTCAAATGCACACACCCATGTGCATGCACACCTGTTCTCTTTAGGGGCCCAGTGTGCTGTGCTGCATGATCGCATTCCAACATCTTGCAGCTGAGGCCGATCAATGCCTTTTAATTACCAAGGGCCCAAAGCGTTGGTCGATACAGCTGACGAGAAGCAGAGAGTAGGGGGAGAGAAGGAGAGAAAGAGAGAGAGAGAGAGAGATGCTCCAGAGGGTGATTGATGCTCACTCCTCCCAGCCAGCCTACCTACAGATGTGTCGTTAGGCTTGATTAATCCTGCCAAGCCACATTCGGTCACTTTACAGACCGCTGTTTAACCAGCACGGGCCGCCGCAGTCGCAAGGTTAAGTGGACACGAGGTGTCCGCCCTGAGCAACAAAGGCTTCTTAACCAATAAGTCAAGGGTGCCTGGTTGCTCTCTACAATACTGGCTATTAGACTGTTACACTCTGATGCTAAGCTGACTGAGTTCTGATTTCTTACTTGACTGGTAAACCTTATATAGACCTATAAGCAAAAGTGGCAAAAGTGTAAATTGTAATTCTAAGTTACAAATTTTCCAACCTGAGGGAATCACTGAATGTTGGTCAGTTGTATTGTGAATAATGAACATCTGTTCAGATGGGGGGGGTAGCAGAAAACAATATAGTAGAAATAAAAGAACAATCAAAGTTAAAACAGCAGAGGCTGAGATACCCTTACTTTTACTCTCTAGTATGCCAATCAAAAACATTTTCCACAGGACAGGAACAGGAGGGTTTTTTAGTAGACCCACTCTTCTTTTGAAATGCTTCACCTCAAATTTGTAAAGCATGCTTTCTCTTAAAAATGTTGTTGTTTCCAAGTCCAAGCTGAGACATCAGCACAGTTATTTCTACAGACTTGGGAAAACTCCCTCCAGAGCCACAGAACACATTAAACAACTGTTTTCACAGGCTGAGCAGAATTCCCCGCGGCGAGTAAACTAACCTTCATGTGTACAATTGTTGGGCTGCCCCTTTAAACAGTCCTAATTCCACTGGTAGAATGAATGAGAACAGTTATTTATGCTCATGTGATGAAACAGACTTGGAATCATTATGAAGCCTTTTGCAGACACTTATTATTTTAGACACCTGTTATATCTCTCACCAGTATAGAACTACAGTAAATTATACCAAAAACCTGTAAGAAAAGAAAAGAAGAAACTGCAGAAATGTTTTTTTGTGCTGATGCTACTTTTAAACTAATAATACATATACAATTTAAATCTCAAGACACACAACTGCAGTTTTTGAGACATATTTATACACGTCTGTTGCCCATCACCGGAGAATGTTGCAATTCAGTGCAACTCCAATGGTTTTACTAAAACGAGGACAAACAAACAGGGATACCAGGATTTCTATGCATGAAGGGTGCTAGGAGTCCTGATTTGAAACAGTTATGCATTTTAATTATACATTACATAATTGTACTTTTTTTTTTTGTTATATAATGTTATTTGATATTCCAGATCCATCCTTCTATTCTCAGAACCAGACACCAAAAAGCAATTTGCTTGGCACAGGAGATAAACACACAAGAAAAGACAAAAAATAAATCCAACAGCTGCTTCTGGGTAAAACTGAGATTGGCGTGTTGGAGAGACTCCCACACTATTTTCACTGGTGCCTCAACACAAGTAGACATTAAGCGGACTTAACACATTTTCCCTCAGGTGTGACCACTGGGTAAGCAGCCACTCTGTGGGTCTGAGGACATTATTCCAACCAGACAGTTAAAATCGGCCAACTGTTTAGAAGAAGTGTTTTATTATGTGACAAGAGGGTTCACATTCCTCCTCCTCCCCACTGCAAGTGAAAATATTCAACCTGTGGCTGTTGATCCATCGAAGGTCTTAATTCTGCAATATTCCCTGTGAAGTTGTGTGGCACTATAAAGTAGCAGCATAATGTAGAAAAACTAGTATATAGCACAAGTACTTCTAACTTGTACTCAAATACAGCACTTCAGGAAATGTAGCCTACTTAAGGACTGTCCTACACCAACAATGAGCACTGATTTGCTGATCAAAAGACATTTAGATGTCTAGCCAGGTAAAATTTGGACAAACATTTTTGTCAGCATTTTAATTACTATATTTCAATGTGTCGTCAGTGTTAATGACAAACTTACTGAAGTGCAATGCTGTTTAAGCAGTAGTTCCATGTAACCTCTTCATCTAAAAGCTCTCACTTTTCATCCAAGTTAGGCCCAGTTTGAACGTTGATGTCTGGACATATTACCTGCAAATCACCAAATCAGTGCTTACTGGAGTCTTCTCTTAATATAAGTTGAGTGTTACAGTTCAGACAGTGCTAATTCTCGGGGTTAGAGGTAGCATTGCTATGGTTATTATGGTTGCTAAATAACAGCACAGATGGACAGCAAAGTTTATACAGTCTTATTAAGGATTAATAATAAGTCAACAATCACACCTGATAGATGATGAGTAGGGAGTTTAAATTCTACCCTCTCTCAGTGACATGAGAAAAATAGCAAGTGAGGGCAGGTGGTGAAGTCAGGGTGGCAGCCTGCAGTCAGCATATAGAGCCCACATGAGACAGCTCTAATGAGATGAGGATTTTCACCTCAGCAGTGCCAATGCTAACAACATTTTATGGGCTTGGTTCCACGGTGTGCATTAAAGAGCCCTGTATTTTTGGTTTGAATAATACCTCACCTCAGCTTCCCACTACCTTCTCACGGCGTGCAATGGCTCCTGTTGAGCACAGTGAAGAACAAAGATCTGTGCAGCACGTGACCGTCAAAATGTCACTGTGCCCGTTGCTCTGTAAGAATAATGTGCCTGTGGACCTTTTTATTAGGGGCCGTGTTCCCTGACATGGGACCTATTATGTACTGTACAGCACTTCTCCCTTTCCTGCAGACCTGGGGCTGTTTTCAAGCAGGAAATGTGCATTTTTAAGAGTGGACAGTAAACTATGACAACTGAAGCAAAGCACGCCTGTTCATATTTAAGATATCTACTGATCAAGCACAGTCTTTCTTTGATCTTTTTGGTAATTTGTTTGGCTCCAAAAAAGTGGTGTATTGTGCTTTTCTATTCATCTTAAACCTCTTTAGGCTACTGACATAAGGAAATGGGATATGCTACTGAAATGTTCCCTGCCAACAAACTGTCACATCTGTTCCTTCTCACGATCAGCCCACCTCACGTCTCTTCCGGCGGGCTGTACACTGCAGTTACAAGTCTGGAGAAAAACAAAAATTGCTGTCAAATCAGCTTCAGCCCCTTAACTCAGTCATCCTGTTCCAAAGAATGTTGCTCTGAACTTAACATTCACCACCAGTGATTCAATTTGAACCATATTTACATAAATGCTCCGCACACATGCACATTTACAGGCCAAATTACTTCAAACGTGAGGCGGTTTAACTGAGCCTCGAGACTGAATGAAGGGCATGAATGAAACTCTGCCATCACTGTGCTTGGCAGCTCCCAAAAGAAACACCCATTAAAAGCAATTTATTCAGCATGGCTGTAACATTTTGACCAATTCAAATCTAAAGACATTAAAAGCGTATTAGGTGAGCTGGTCTTTTTGCTTCTGGAGGTGAATTGGTCCCAGATGAGCATTGCTGTTGCTTTATCTTCTTGTCTTTATAGGAGACCGGCTTGACATCGGCCAAGTCCCACTGGAAAGGAAGAATCCATACATTGATAAACACAAACCGAGTGCTTTATCATTTAACAGCTGGTAAAAAAGCCCCCTGGTTAGTTAATACAAATTACTGCCAACATAAAGAAAATGAGTCCATGCTTCATTTCATATCCCAGAGAGAGTAAATAAATGCAGACTGAACAGATTTTTTCCCCCAATATATAACTTTATTTAAAATATTGTTATTACTCTACACAACATTTTCAAATCTTTTTTCTGTTTTCTTAAATTGGTTAGTAAACCTTCGTGTGTGTGTTTTTTTTAAAGATATAAAACTCTCCATTTTGTAGCCTAGTTCTGCATCAGGTGTTAACAGATGTCATTAGGCACTGCCTCTCTTTTTGACAGCTTGTTTCATTGTGTAGTTTGCTAATCCTCCGTACAGCCGTCGCCCGCGCACAAAATGAATCATCAACGGTGGCTCTATCACTGTACACTATCATTTCTCCAATATTTATAATTTCTGTTTAAATAAATAAAAGTTTTGAGTTGGAGAAACAACAGTGCATTTTGTCCAAGGGATATTCTTTTTCTTTTTAAAACAGCTATTTACAAGTTATGCTGACGACAGACAAACAAGGCTTAGGTTTTTAATTAATGTCACAGCTTACTTTCCATGGAAAAGCCCCGGATTTCAAAGCAAAACATAAATGAATTACACAAAGGCTAACACTTTTTAAAACAGCATGTCCTCCCTTCATGTTAGTCATAGGTATAGGACACATCAGCTGAACCCAGAAAGCCAGCAGCTAATGCCCTCCGAGCCGGACTCATGTTCCAGAGGTCGACATACATCAAGTCTACACAAAAGCGCTGATGATGAGACAAACGTGGCGACTGACTGAACCAACAGTGTCAAAGCAAAGAGACTGACTTAATAAATGCCACTTTGAACACTGGAGTATGAAATGCTGTAGAATTTGAACGGAAAAGATCTTATACAATGTCTGCCACTGAAAACTGATGTATTACTATAGCACCAGTAACATTTAGATTAGCATCTCAGTGGTGGTTGTGATGAACACAAACTTACCTCACGCTCATTTATTTTTTATTCTACTGCCACTATATGTTTGCTCTAACATCCAACATTCTTTTTATCCATTACATCCTGTGTGAAATCCAATACTCGTTTTTGAAAATAATCATTCACTTAACAAGCCAAAGCTGCCCAGCATCTCAAACGCAAACGCAGGTGGCCCCACAGCACAGCGTACTGACAAACAAACACGAGCCAACCGTACAAAGACGTGCTTCTTAACATTGCTGTCATCTCTCTGCGTTCACCTAAAAACTGTTACTATCACAATTATTTCACCGACGGCCGAAATGGACACCGACTGACATTATGCACACCTGCCTGTGACTGAGTGATGGCACCTGGCGCAGACAGGATAAACCAAAACACAAAAATATATTTAAAAAATAACAAAAAAACACAGCAGCTTTCTAAAAGCCTATTCAGAGAAGCATGAGCCACAGGGACAGAGAACAAACATCAAACAGTAAAAAACACTGCTTCGAATACATTACTGGGAAGAGTGAGTCAGTTGGCTGACAGGAATAAAAGGAACAGAGGCTGCACTGAGCGTGTTGAGCCAACGTGATGCTGCCACAGCAACCACATACCCCTGTGATGATGGGGAGACCAACCTAGAGAGAGTAAGAACAGGGGACAGAAAAGCACACGCACGCACGCACGCACGCACGCACACACGCACGGTTGAACAGCTCCAATTCTTATGTCATCCATCTCTAAATTGGCTATTACTTTGCCTGTCAAAATGACCATCTCGCAGTCGGCACTTTCTTTCTCAATCCAGCTACCTGTGGGATGTGTGGGATGTGTGTGTGTGTGTGTGTGTGTGTGTGTGTGTGTGTGTGTGTGTGTAAAAGACACAACATGCTACTACAGTATAATATGTATTGCTATAGGCTGTTGTGTAACTGAGGCCTGTCCTCACAGGCAACAACTGGACGTCAAATAAAATATCTTGCACTTTACAATTTTGTCAAAGCATAAACACAGAGTAGCAGGTATGTGTGCGTGTGTTATGCTGAAAAAGAATTTGAGCGGCTGTAAATGTTTGCTAGACAATAGGAGACGCCTCCCATTTGTCTCCATCTGTCTGGCGTCTCTGCTGTCATACAGAAACAAAACCCCATCTTCATTTGCTGGCTCTCACACAGACAGCTCATCAGATACATCCAATCAGAGCCTAAAAGCTTATCAGCAATGTCAATGTTAAACATAGGACATGCACACACGAAAACAGCACGTACACACACATAAGCATGCTCCAAGGTAACTGACTGAAAGCAAATTATGACTCAACCTAGGCATGAATTAAACATTTTATTGAACTAAAAGCTAAGCTCAACTGTAAAAAAACAAAAAGTGAAATTTTAACTTGTGCTCTAAAAGTCAGTTTGAATAAAAAATAAACCAACATCACTCTCAGTTTCAGATTGGTCGCTGCCAGAATGCGAGTGAAGCACAAGATTGAGTCAGTAATGAGTCGGCCGAGGTTAAACTACTAGACCTTAGTGGGAAAAAAAACCCAAACTCTATTGCATTCAGGTATAATCACTACATTTAAGCACACTTTCTCCATTCAAAAGCATTTTTTTGTCAGCATGTTAACCTGCTTTCTACACACTTAAAATGAGACAAAAATGTTTTAAACGCCTACAGAGGAAAAAAAACACAATCTGTGTACATTGTAAAACTGTGATATGTCATGTGCAAACGCACACAACTAATACTGTACTCATTTAGGTGCAGTAAGAGGCAGACATTGCTGCCTGCATTGCTATACTGATGGTTGTGGTTGCAGTCACTCAACTTTACGCACCATCTATTCTTTCTACAACGCACGCACATACACGCACACCCACCATCTGTCCTCCTGACGTGGGTAATGGGCAAACTGCAGAGGAGTGATACTTTTGGGTGAGTTACAGAGCCCGAGGGATCACTCTTTAAGCTCTCAGAAGATTTCTATTTCTGCTTAAAAACCTACAACTAAACCTGTCTTTACACTTTGCTGCTCTCTGGTGCCTGTTCACAAAACTGCAACTCAACAGACAGGAAAACTTCCTGCCCTTGTGTTCACAATCTGTCAGACAGATTCCCCATATAGCGCAAAAAGATCAACGCTTTGGCCCATCAACCTTTTGTTCAAGAGTATTGTCCCTGCACACAGCTGATAATCAGAAAGCCCCTTCCTCTAAACTTCCAAGCTCTGGAAAATTACCACAATAAAACACTTGCGAGAGGGGGGGATGAATACACATACTGACATTAATGGCAGAAATACACATACTGACATTAATGGCAGACTGCCAACAGACCAGAAGACAAGGTGAAAAATGGAGATTTGTTAAAGCAGCTTATACGCAATTCAGTTGTTTCATTGTGTTAGATCAAGAAACCAATTATTTTAGCACTTATATTAATCTATATTTTATCAGACAATTGTTAAACATCAGACAATTGTTAAACATAATTATGAGCACATCCTGTCACATCTGTTTTCAGTTAGTTATATTTGTGTCGCCTATGTTTTCTAAAAAGACAGAAGACTTCTGACCTTACAGGCAGAAAACATAATTTTTGTGTTAACGTCCTTCATCAGTGTAAAGCATGATCTTGCTTCTCGCTTTATCACCAACTGTTAAAGAAATCCCCCCTTTTTTTCTGTATCCCTCCCTTCTAATTTTCATCTCCATCCTCTCAGCTCAGTTCAGCAGACAAGGGCCACGCTGAAGGCTCCTGGGCAGAGCAGACTGTGTTTGGGGAACCAACCGTCACAATCCTATTTCACACGTAAGCTCCCCCGTCAAGTAGCGAATCATCGAGGTGCGCAAGTGGTGTCGCAGCGCTGTGGTGACCCTGACCAGTCACGTACTGTGTGGGGGGGCAAGAATTTGCTCATGTCCTGCCCCACGTCACAGGGCGGATGCATGGAGGAAAACAACAGGCACGCTATGGAGATCTAGTAAATGACATGAAAGTTGACTTTTGTTTATTCTCCTTCGTTGCTCTTCTTGCTGTGTGTATCCCTGGGGTCGGTTAAGTGTGACCATTCCAATTTCGCAAATTGGTCACTTCCAGTTTGTTTATCGGGGCATGGATTGCCTCAGTCTGTCACTCTGTTCCGTGTCTGTCGATGGGCGCTCTCTGGGGTGGTTGTGATGATGCAAGTGGACCAGTTCTAGTTTGAGTGAAGACAAATCCTTTTAGGAAGTTGCAATCTCACCCCCAAGGTGGCGCCATCCCTTCTGCTGTGTTTCCAGAGGAGGCAAATACTCTGTAACACAGAGAGACAGTTCAGGGAACAAGTCTGAATGACGGGCTTCTTTTTCTGTGCATGTCATGTGACTTACGAAAATGCTGCCACAATACAACACAGATCAGTCAGCGTCTCAACAATAGTGCCAGTAAGAAACTACCATGAATTTATCTGTCATTCAAGTAGTGATTGTGATTCTACAAGTGCTTGCTGAAGCCCTTGCCTTATATCCGGGATGTCCTCTCAGTCCTCAGCTGCTCTTTATGTGTCTTTGTTCCTGTAACTCTGAGGGTTTCAAACTTATCCTCATGCCTTGCAGGTGCTCATCCGCATACTTGTATTCTTGGCCTTGCGCTGTCTCATGCGGCAAATAGTTCTCTCTAATGTGTGGTTCCTGCTCTGATAGTGAGTAACATTTCTATACTGAATACTTCTCTGTATACACAAATGCATCAGTACATGTCTTTTCACAGTAACCCGTTTTTTTCTGGCGCTGCACAAGAGATAATAAACAATATCGTATCTGAGAGCACATTTTTTAAGGCCATGTAAAACGTTCACATATATATTTGCCTTCCACAGAAATACAAGAAGCACAATTCTTTTGTTTAGGTACATGTTTTTAATGTAAAGGTCTGTTTCCCATGCCAGTAAAGCCCCACTGAATTGAGGTAGCATACTTGAAATTCTCTCCCTGCCCTTGCCCTTTCAGATTTTGTCAGATAGGGCATAATTTCATGGTGCTTGCTGTCATTCAAAGCACCAAACAGCTATGTATCTGAATACATATTTCTTTATGATTTGCCCTAGATAAAATTTAGCCTTTTACCCTTCAGTGCTGGTGCTTTGTTTTATCAACTGTGTTAACAATAAGAATATAACCAACGCTAAAAACAAAATGCAAAAAGAAAGAAAAAAAAGCTGCTTACCGTTGTTGCTGCAGTTTTTGTTGTCTTTGTCAGATGCCTCTTCCTCAACCTAATGACAAAGAAATCAATACCCAGCAAATACAAAATTGACTTTATACAAAAGCCTGAAGAAAACATCTTAGTAGCTTATTGTATTTGTAAAGAAAAATGTAATAATGAATGTAGCAATAAGCCAAATTTAGTTTTTCAAACTTGGCATGGAGTCATGTGCTTCCCAGAATGAAAGAGGAAAGGAGTGGTCCTTACCTGTTTCCTCCACTTCAGCTCACAAAAGACCCGTTCAAAGCACTCGTGCATGTAGTTAAACTGCGAGGGAAAAAAAAGCAGAGAGAAAAGTTATTCAGCTTTTCAGTGCAGCACAATCAGCCTGCAAAGTGACAAGTTACATTTTTAATCAGTTGTCTTTGCTTCTTCTTCTTACGGCTTTGTTTACATGTCAAGTAAAATGTGTTGTAATGTATGTATTATGAAGGTGTTAGTGGAGTTTTGCAACCATGTGTTTAAAAAAAAAAAAATCACAACATCTGTCATTTTTAAACCGCAAATTGTAACCATGTAAATAAATAAATACATATACACAGTAAAAAAAAAAAAAAAAAAGAAACTTTAAAACAACAGTGCAGGTGTGTGCACACTTACGTATGGTGTGAAGATCTTTACCCAGCGAGGTTTCTTCTCTCCTCTGGTGTATTCAAAGCAGAAAGCCATCCCCTCCTCATCGGTGTCCCAGCGCTGCATCTCCGCCCACTCAAAAGCTATCACCTGGTTCTGAGGGAGAGCGTTTACAGTAGGCTAGCCTTGTGAATAAGTCACATAAATCTTTTCTTACCATTGGTTTGATTCACAAATCAGTATCTGGTATTTATGAAAATGTATACATTGCATACACACACACACACACACACACACACACACATATATATATATTCAAAAATGTAAGACTATATAATATAGTCTTACATTTTATATGGTAAACAAAAAAAAGTTGCTTAAAGAGGGATAAGTTGGCTCCTCTGCTTGTACTGGATTTTGATACTTTTTAATCAAACCAGCTCAGACAAACACTCACCTCCAGCGTGCCGTCCTCAGTACAAGCGTGCAGCTTGAAGTGATGGATGCTGATAGCTGTGATGACATGTCCCTTCCTCCTGGAGTCACAGGAGCAGTGGGGGAACGACACCTCATTGTAGCCCTCACATGTCCGCAGTAGACTCAGGTACTAATACAAAGTATTATACAGCACACATCAGTCACTAATACTGTAAGTAACCAGGTTTTGGAAATCTAAATACAATTATTGACATCTCTTTCCTTAGTTCAGTTACTCTAAAATCCCAGTTAGCAAGCAGTTTGGGCTGTGTTCGGACCAAATGAAATGACTGGCCGTGCAGATTAGTCCTGCGACAGCCACAGATCCAATTTTTTGTCTTCATTTTTGTGTCAGAGCATTTGATTCATTGCAGTAATGTTATGATACAAGCTTCAGCTATGAGTTATAATTTCTCGTTCTTTTCCACGACATTGTGAAATCTCTTTCACAGTCATGTCTTTAGCAGGCAAATGTGGACTAGGAGTAAGGGTGTATGGTAACCAAATATTTTGGTTTCTCCATCTGGTTCTTTTCAGTGCCTGATACTGATGATGCAAACCAGGTGTCCTGTTTGCATGCATTCCACTTTCAGTTATTATTCTACAGACATGAATATAAAAGAATGGCTTTATTGGTTTGCACCATAGAGGGATGTATTCTGAAGTGTGAAAGGGTCTCTGACTTTTCTGTCTATTTTTATTTGGTAACATTTTGGTGATGGCTCTGGTCAGCAGGCAAAAAGTGTAGCCATCCCAATCCCCTCCCCAAACAAAGAGTGTTCTGTGGGACTGACCGTGGCCATCTTGCGCTGCTCTGCCAGCTTCTGCAGCTGGTAGGATTTGTCCTCTGTTTTTATGAATCCCTTCTTCACATCTTCCAATGCCTGGGCAGACAGGGGGTGAGGTGGACGGGGGGTTGTGGTGGCATGAAGAGAAACAACACTATTTAACATTTGAGGTCACAGCACAAAAAAGATAATCCATTAGAAACAGATAACAAGAAGATATTCTGCTTCAAGCAAACAAGTTCAACTGTAGCAATAACCTTGTGTACATTTTAAAGTGGCTATAACAATTTATCAAACTACATTGTGCAAGGGGTCACCTAAAGAGAAGTATCATCCGAATATGCAGCTCCCCTTGGCTTTACGGAGCTTTATAGCAAGTTTCAGCTCTTTGTTTATCCATCCACCTTGCAACTTTACTGTTTTGATTCATTCTCACTACTCTCACAGCGTCGTTTTTGGCCACAGCAGGTTGCTGTTTTCAGTGAAAAAACTTCTAAAAACCCACTGTTCCCTACCTGCTCAGCACCAAACAGGAGATACACAGTTAGAGACTAGCTGGAGAAAATGCTAGAGAATTTGTCAGTTTAAGAGCCAGATGTTTTCCTCAGGAGTTGGTAGAGGCCAAAAACAGAATAAAAAGAGAGTGAATATATGTCTGGCTGAATGTGTAAAAGCAACTGTTTGCTTAAAAGGTTCACCAGTTCAACTTAAAAGGTGATGATTTGTCAATACAGTGTTACACTTGCTTCTGTTGCCGCCAAGTGACCCAAAGAAAATCAGGTTTTCATTATTGCAAGTTTTAGTATTCTGGACAGGTTGGTTTTCAGAGCGCAACCTCCTAGATCTGTTGATGTGCAGACTTTACTAGTAGAAATTGCTTTAATGACTCACTGCTGAACCTCATATGCCTAAAATGCTTCAGGTGATGACCTTTATTGGTCAGCGGACAGCCTGTAGGCTGCTGCTGCTATTTTTTAGTACATTTACATCAGAGGATTATATTTTCCAGTTGACATTTTACACTTCAAATATTGTGGAAAACTTCTCTGGATTCCTGTTAAGTTCATAACATACTTATTTGCAAACAGACTCCCAGCTGACAAAAAATCAGCTACCACAAAGACTGGATTAGCTTGTTTTAATGTCAAAGTTTTGGGGAAATTAGCCTTACAGGAGAAAACTTTAAAATTGTTATATTTTTGGTCAAACGAGTTTGGCAATCATAAGATATCATATTGTCTTGAATTTCTAGGAAAGTTGGATAGGTAAAAGGTGCACATTCACTTGGAAGGGTGAACCTGAATGTGTTTACACTGGGGCTGCCCCCTTGTGGTCGACAAACTTTTCATTAGTCTGGTAGTCGCAGAAAAATCAACTAAAACCTCAAACTCCAGGCAGGGACAGGAGAGGCATCAAGTGGAAGAGGAGCGAGACTGTAGCGAGTTCATTTGACAGTAACATTACACCATCCATCGTGTTGATATGTGTGCAAGTATTTTTTTTGTAAAGTTGGAAGTTATTGATTCCCGTGTTTTGAACGAGACTTGTGTGACGTTATACTGTGTCGAAATATATTAACAAAATGTTCAGTCTCCTTGCTGGGTGTTCCGACACATTCACAATAATTACAGTTTATGTGTGTATGTTGTATCGCTGTAGAGTTTAACAGACTGCTCACTTTGTGCTTGCGTTTGTAAAATATATATTTTAAAGGCTCATTATTACGGTTTGTATTTCTCTGTAATGTAGCACAGTGTAAACAATGTTACTTTCTCATCCCTGGAACCCTTTTATGGACCAACTATATATTTGAATAAGTACAACTGTGCGATGACTAGTAGACTTATGGCTTAAACAAATGACTAGAAAATCTTTAGTTGGAGGAAGCCCTAGTTTACACCAACTGTGGATACATTCAAAAGCCACACTAAAACCTAATTTTTAACTGTAGGAACAATTAACTAGTTGGACTGGAAGATTCGGAGACCAGTAGTAGTTAAGAGTAAACAAATGGGAGTCATACAGTACACTTCCCTGATTATGGCAGAAAGGATCCATGACCAAAAAAAGCTGACACCTCCAACATGTATAAACTCAGAAAGGAGTATATAAACTGTTGGCAGACTGTCAAAAACTCCCAGAAGATGAAATTTTGTGCTGAGTTCCCTTAAGTCTATGAGAAGCGGGATTCAATTATTGTTATTACCTGGTGAAAGCAGTAGTGCAGTGCCAGCGGGTTGTCTCTTAGCAACTCCTCCTCCTGGAAGCTGAACAACCATTTGCGGAGCGCCAAGCAAGTCCCCGGCACTGCCGATGTGTAATTCTGCACATAAAGCTTGTGGGGAAACTCATTAGGCGCCAGTTTCCGCACTGCAACAAACAATAGAAAGAAGGAGTGGGATGAGGAGGGGTATGAACAGCAGGGGAGAGGGTGTCTGTTTAGTCATCAAAAAAATTCTAGCCTGTACCAAATAACCTGCAATTGCTGTTCAAAACTGCACACAAACCCCTTGGCCCAATGAATTAAACTCACTTGTGGGCAGATACAGCCCTTTATTTAGACAACCAGTGGTCATGTGATGATGCAGTCACCAAGAGAGGGTTTTTAAATTAAATACATTAGAGAATGTGAATTTCCCTGTGAAACAACCATAAACATCAAATGCATATCCTGTTCTTACCAAAAGAGTGGTTGATGACTTCAAAAAGGGCAAAGTAGCTCGCCATAATACTGTCCATTCCAACCTTCAACACTAATGCCTACAGGAAGAGCAAAACAGAGTCAGTTGCGTAAGAAAAACATTGTTTTAAAATTTCTAATATCCATCTATACTCTTTTTAAATGTGAGTCTGCATTTTTATTTCAGTATAAAAATATGTTCTACACCTGGAATGGATCATGTATTTACCAGTAGACATGGTTTGACTTTGCAATCCTCATTGTCATAATTCTAGCTAGGAACTGAATGCAAAGGCCAACTCAGATGTCCAAACAATGGGGCAATAAACTGTACAATATAGCTGTATGATAGCATCATCCCAGCAGGTGTCATGTGTTCCTACCTGGTACACCTGGTCTGTGGTGCTGTTCTTGCGGACTCTGACAGAGATGGTGGTCTTGTCTGGCAGGGCTATCCGCAGCTCTACATCTGTCACTCCATTGTAGTTCTGCGAAGCGAAGCAACACATAATGAGAACAGCTGCTGAGCTGCATTAACTCATGTCTGGATTAACAAGGGAGTGTGTCAGCTTGTATGAGGCGTTTGTTCTGAATTACTGTTAAGTACTTCTGGATTTAAAAAAAACAAACAAGACATAACTAAACCAAAACTTCCATCTGTCAGAAGTCCTTATCCTCCCCTCAAGTGCCGGATTAATTCCATTGTTTTGCATTTGTTTCTGCTGCTGTCCTTCCTCTCACTAGACAGGCAACATAATTAGCTATTTGACTCTCCAGTTTAAACTCCATACTGGCAGACATGACGGGCTGTCAGCTACTTTAACCCAAAACTGCTGATGCTTGTTTTTGGAAAAATTTTTATTTTTTTTTTACACTGAAAGACTGAGTAAGGTTAAATACATATAGGTTTAAATTCCCCCACATCCTCTTGAATAGGCTCAGAATAAGATAAATACATCCCTAATACCATTAGAAAAGCTCAATATTGATCTAACTTTGGAAAGTCCAGTAGACAATATAATAAACAAGGTACTGCGGTGCTGTGCAGACAACCTGTTTTCCAAGACGGAGAAGGTTTTGTAGACAAAACTTTCCGCACTCAAAGCTATGACATTTGAAAACAGAAACACCAATCACACATAAATAGCCACATCAACATCTAGTAAAGTCAATATCAGAACAATAAATGAAACGCATACCTCATCTGATTCAGAGAGAAACTCCTGCATGATGTCACTCTCCCCGATCACCCGCACAGAGCAAACTAGAGAGAAACAAGACAAAGAGAAAGACCGGAGGTCAAAGTTAATCAAATAAACAAAAGGTCTGCTAAATGTCACTTTGCCTGTATCCTGTGCTGTATTTTCAGTGTACAGTGGAAAATTTATCACAGCCAGTGCTTGGACAATTTTTCATCCTAACAACATGATTTCTGTATGCATACATAACATTTTTGGTATGTATGGATTTATTGTGGATTTTAATGATGAAATAACTTACATACTTGAACGTCAGCCTTTTAAAATGGAGTGGTTAGTCTTCCCAAACAACATATGGATTGGTAACAGAAAAGCCTTTTGTCTTTTACCCATGTTGAAAATCAACACACAAGTGGGTTTATACGCCAGTGACTTTTCCAAATCAGCCTACCTCGCTCGAGATATTCCTCCAGGCCTCTGCGACGAGCATCCAGCTGCTGTTCAGACAGGGAGAACGGCCATTTACCGGGAAGCTTCGGGAAGTTGAAGTTGGAAAACTCCCTCTTCAGGTTCTGGTGCAGGATAGCAAACTCCCGGTAGCGCTTTGAGCACAGCTGTCTGCCTGACATGTACACGTTGTACACCTATGGTCAGGAGAGACGGACCATAGCATGTAAGAGTTAGAATACCGCGAATACCACGAGAGTCTGTTTCAAGGAAGAAAAGGTAAGGTAATATGTCAGCCACTTACCACAAACCTCTCGGAGTGCTGCTCTACATGTTTGTATGTGGGAATGGAAATGGGCACTGCCTGCTTGTCACTGTAGTCATAGTTGGGTTGAACATCCTCTCCTCCTTCCAATCCATCAGCCTCCTGAGGTGGAACAGACAGCACAGCCAGAACCAGCTCCTTCTCCCCCGCCCGGATCAGGTCCACCACCTGCTTATGGGTGGCACCTTCCACACTCACCCCATTACTGGAGGGAAAGTGAGGGCAAGAGAAAGGCGGAGGAAGAAGTGATGGAGAGACAGAAAGAAAGTCAGCAAAGAGCTTTGAAACCCTTTCATCCCACTGTTTTTCACACGCTCAATTTATGTTTCAGCATGGCAGATGACTCCTATCACTCCACACAGAGGGAACAGATCAGGGCTTGACTGGACCTTTACCATGCTGCATTAGTGTGAAATTAGTGTAGGAATGTACTAATACTGCTTTTTTAAGTATTCTAACATGCATCTTCAGTGGAAATAATGTTAGGGATGCACAGATCTAACCATTTCTCTCCTGACACCAATTCCAATAATTCAACTCAGGGTCTCTCCCAAAATCAAATACCAATCTGACACTAGAGCTCTCATTTCCCCACATTTAAAATCATCCACTGAATAGTCATTTTTATGTAAGGTAACATGAGGCCACGAATAGCTGTAGCACTAAAGACTGAGTCAGCCCACTGTGACTGAACGAATGCAACAGATGGCAAAAACACACATTTTATAGTGACTGAAAAAGAAACTTTATTTAATTTGGATTGGTCCAGTTTTGGTGCACAGCTCCATCCAGGGATCCCTAAACAAAATAACCCATCTCAGATCTGCACTGCATGATTACAAAATATGTTACTAATGGTGCAAATATGCATTCTGTTAATTTTCCTATTAGGGCGTGTGATTATGTCAGTGCATTTTGTCCTCCATTGATAAACATGATGCAGGAAGCGCTGACTAACCAGGTCAGACCTAATGTCTCCCTTTCCTTTGGTGCTGTGAGACACCTCCCTTCTTGGCTTTGCTGAGGCCAGATGGCACCAGCATCAGGTGTCCCTGCTAATCTTCCTATGAGAAACAGCAGGACAGACACAGGAGAGGAGGGAGCAAGCAAGACCGCAAGCATAGGTCTGTCCCACAGACTGTATGTAAAGATGGATGATGTGTCTCAACTTCTTCAAACTGCACAAAAATGGAGCCAAAATATCCTGAGTACAGGTGCTGCCTTCTTGCGCTGGTGACGTCATTTGGAGCCAGAGTCTGCATAGTAATGATCTGGGTTGGAGCCAGGGTTTCAAGATCCCCTCCATACACCTGCTTGACTGTCGATCATGATGTGAAACCCCCTTTTTATAGCACAACATAACTAATTAAAATCAAATTTATCAGATAATGAACACTCTAATAAACATTCATGTGATAAGATCTACCTAAATGACATAAACCATCTTTGGGAAAATGGATACGACGTGTACTTTCGCTATCACGAAGAGGGCAGGGTATATGACCCATACTGCAGCCAGCAACAAGGGGGTGATTGAGATTTTATGGCTTCACTTTTGGGGAGCTGTCTTGTCATCCATCTTTAAATACAGTGTCTATGGTCTGTCCGCTGTATACCATGTCTCCATTATTGTTTATAAAAGTATATCTGTATAGTACAGTGCATCAAAGTGGGAACACTTTAAACAGATAAAGAGGGAGCAGTGGAAAAAGGTCAACAATAGGAGATGGGAGAGCAGGTCTATTGTAGGAATAGACAGTGACATGATGACATTCGTCTGAGCTGTCCAACTGAAACAACTACAAAAATTGTGGGTAGGAGGAGACCAAAAAGGTGAAGTTAAAAGGGTTTTGGTCTCAACACTACTTTGACCCCATCATGTGTTTAAACACAAAACCGAAACAAAGCAATACTAGAGAAATGTCTCAGTTGATGATCAGCAACAAAGTGGGTTGACAGGATGTGAATTAGGCAGACTAATATTAACACTGAAGCAGGGCTGCAACTATTTTGTCATCAGCTAATCTCATCATTAATTAATGTAGTGTAGTGAGTATGTTTTGTTGAAATATGTAGTCTATGAAAAACAATTTAAAGTGCTGTCTAACAAGCAGAGAAAATAAAAAACAAAATAGATAACAAGAGATAAGAAAGCAGCTCTTCACATTGCGTTGGCCGAAATCTAATTATTTTATCAATCACTAATGGATAGGATATTAATCCACTAATAGCTTACCACTAAGGTCAAGCCTTACAAAACCTCATGCCATTATCAGTCTCCTGCACATATACAAGAGCACAGCAAGTTAATGGCATTCAGTTTAATGTGACAATAAAAAAATCTGATGCTCTACACAAGCTTAACCAGGCAGTAGTCAGTAAAGAAATTCCACACGTTAGCTGGTTATCACTAATGAAACGATGGTATGACATACTTAACTGCATGTTTTGCAACATTAGTCAAGCTGGTTAATAAGTCACATGATAAGCACTGATCCAGTCATATGACCAGAGAAACACTTGACAGTAAAATGGAGAAAACACAGGTTGTTTTGATGCCTCAGCAAAGAGAAGTAAACCAATGTTCCTTGTTTTCTGTTTCTCTTCTCCCTTATTCTAAGTTTAGCCTTCAGGCTAGGCTACTGCTCAAACCCTGATGATACAGCCACAAATACACAGACTTCTACAAAACATATACAGAATAACTGTAGCAATTATGCATAATTATTCACAATTATTATATAGTTCCCTTTATTGTCCAGCATTTGCCCTTTGACTGGGGAAAGGCTTACAACCATGGGAGAATCACTGATAGTTTGGTTTACCTTTGGACACTGACGTTATTAGAAATCAACCTGTTTACAAATATGAACTGGGGACTCTCTTAAAATTGACTATTATATATCTGCTAAAGGTTAAAGGCTTAAGCTTTTTCATCAAAATCTCCTTTAGGTCAAGACTGACAGTTCATTTGCCCCCCACCTAGCAAGACAGAAAGAGTTTGACCAAACAGAAACCACATCTACAAGATTTCTCCATGATAAAGCCATGTATATTAAAACCACTCCAGTACACCGATGAGGGCAAAAACAATAGACAGCACTTTCAATTGTCCCATGTGAACAGCCTGCCTGTTGTGAAGCTGTCACCTCAAGACAAGAAACGCGCGCGCGCGCGCGCACACACACACACACACACACACACATAATGTTGTTGAATAATTTGACTGACAACATTGTCACCCACTGTCTTTGGGCAGTGTCAAAATACACATCCCTACTATTATTCCTCTGAAAATGTAATGCCATCAAAGCTGGCAGTTCAATTGTGTCCTCACAACCACACTGAAGCAGTGACTGCGTAAAAGGCTAGCTAAACAAGATGTTAGCTACCTGGCTCGCTAGCTAGCTACAGCTAATCAACATGCACAGCCTGTTGTCCAACTTATGTAAGCAGGTTAGCTTTCTAGTTAACTCACTAGCATTAGCTTGATTTAGCTAATGCTAACGTTACATCACCAAATGTTTAATTAGCTACGAATGCCCGTAAACTTAACAAATAACTAGTCAGCTAACTTAATAGTCAAAAGACTACTGTTGTTGTCATAACAGACAGGTGATGTTAAACCTTAAATATGGCCAATGTTACATGCTTGAAATTGGATCAACACATGCTAAACTGGGTAGCTAGCTGTACATGCTAACTACCAGGCTTAATTGATCGGGTAGGAGCAGACTTACACTTCCAGGATCCTGTCACCCTTTGCTATCCCAGCTCGGTCTGCCGCACCTCCGGGCAAAACAGCGCTGACATGCTGAAGAGGAGCGTAGAGTTCCCCGTTGATGCTCCGAAGCTGTCCCCCTTCGCTAACTTGACCGCGAACATTGAAACCGTATCCCGACTCCGACTTGACGATCCTCACCGTCCGTGGACCTGACGTTACGATAGCTGTGTTTTGGCCCGCGGACGGACCGACGACTGGACCGTTACGGGATACTGAAGGAAGATCTGACCGAGTTTCATCACCTCCTACATCCGCCATCTTCTCCAAAGACCCTAGCCCCCTTTCCAGTCGGTGTCTTCCAGCAAATTCAAAACAACACTTGAGCTCTGTCCCTCAGTAACGTTAGCTCCACAGACCGTCTGTTGTTGATAACCCGCCCCTCTGTGGCGTCACGAAACACGGCCACACAACGTGACCTCCAGGAGGCGTTACCGAAAGTAACAAATATATATATAAATAAATAAAAACAAAACAAAACAAAACAACAACAACAAAAATATATATATATACACTGCTCAAAAAAATAAAGGGAACACTTAAACAACACAATGTAACTCCAAGTCAATCACACTCCTGTGGAATCAAACTGTCCACTCAGGAAGCAACACTGATTGACAATCAATTTCATATGCTGTTGTGTAAATGGAATAGACAACAGATGGAAATTATAGGCAATTAGCAAGACATCCCCAATAAAGGAGTGGTTCTGCAGGTGGTGACCAGAGACCACTTCTCAGTTCCTATGCTTCCTGGCTGATGTTTTGGTCACTTTTGAATGCTGGCGGTACTTTCACTCTAGTGGTAGCATGAGACGGAGTCTACAACCCACACAAGTGGCTCAGGTAGTGCAGCTCATCCAGGATGGCACATCAATGCGAGCTGTGGCAAGAAGGTTTGCTGTGTCTGTCAGCGTAGTGTCCAGAGCATGGAGGCGCTACCAGGAGACAGGCCAGTACATCAGGAGACGTGGAGGAGGCCGTAGGAGGGCAACAACCCAGCAGCAGGACCGCTACCTCCGCCTTTGTGCGAGGAGGAGCAGGAGGAGGACTGCCACAGCCCTGCAAAATGACCTCCAGCAGGCCACAAATGTTCATGTGTCTGCTCAAACGGTCAGAAACAGACTCCATGAGGGTGGTATGAGGGCCCGGCGTCCACAGGTGGGGGTTGTGCTTACAGCCCAACACCGTGCAGGACGTTTGGTATTTGCCAGAGAACACCAAGATTGGCAAATTCGCCACTGGCGCCCTGTGCTCTTCACAGATGAAAGCAGGTTCACACTGAGCACATGTGACAGACGTGACAGAGTCTGGAGACGCCGTGGAGAACGTTCTGCTGCCTGCAACATCCTCCAGCATGACCGGTTTGGCGGTGGGTCAGTAATGGTGTGGGGTGGCATTTCTTTGGGGGGCCACACAGCCCTCCATGTGCTCGCCAGAGGTAGCCTGACTGCCATTAGGTACCGGGATGAGATCCTCAGACCCCTTGTGAGACCATATGCTGGTGCGGTCGGCCCTGGGTTCCTCCTAATGCAAGGCAATGCTAGACCTCATGTGGCTGGAGTGTGTGAGCAGTTCCTGCAAGAGGAAGGCATTGATGCTATGGACTGGCCCGCCCGTTCCCCAGACCTGAATCCAATTGAGCACATCTGGGACATCATGTCTCGCTCCATCCACCAACGCCACGTTGCACCACAGACTGTCCAGGAGTTGGCGGATGCTTTAGTCCAGGTCTGGGAGGAGATCCCTCAGGACCTCATCAGGAGCATGCCCAGGTGTTGTAGGGAGGTCATACAGGCACGTGGAGGCCACACACACTACTGAGCCTCATTTTGACTCGTTTTAAGGACATGACATCAAAGTTGATTGGCCTGTAGTGTGGTTTTCCACTTTGGTTTTGAGTGTGACTCCAAATCCAGACCTCCATGGGTTGATAAATTTGATTTCCATTGATAATTTTTGTGTGATTTTGTTGTCAGCACATTCAACTATGTAAAGAAAGCAGTATTTAATGAGATTATTTCATTCATTCAGATCTAGGATGTGTTATTTTAGTTTTATTTTGGTATTTTTTTGAGAAGTGTGTGTGTGTGTGTGTGTGTGTGTGTGTGTGTGTGTGTGTGTGTGTGAGTATGTATATATTCCTTTTAAAATAAGGTCTGAAGTACAGACAGTTATGTAAACTCTTAAGGGTCAAAAACAGTAGCCAGTCATCTTCATGGGGCTGTTAACCCTCTACCTAAAGTATTTCGAAACAATACAGAAAAAAGCAGAATCCCTTTAAAGCAAGCTAGTAAGTAACATTCATCCATCTAAAATGTTTTTTTTCCCCAAATGCCAAACACTGATAAGTGTGCTTTGTTTTATGTTGTCTTGTGTAATCCATCTAAACAGGGACTGGCATGCGAAATAGAAGTACAGATTGCTAATTTTAAAGAAACTGCAAGGACAAAAGTGTCCAGTAAAAGAAACACATATAAATCAGTGATAGGAAATCTTTTTACTAATAGTTCCAATGCCACCATGGAAAATATTTGATTTGAAGCTAAAGTCTTACTTACTTACTAACTTGAAACCTATAGTATGAGCAGAACATACCTACTGATGGAGGTATATCACAATAAAAAGTATTAATTTGTCTACAATGTTAAAGCACACTTGCATAGTTGCATGTGGTGATCCATATATAGTTAGTTAGTATAGTAGAGTTTAACTATGCTGTTCATCCACTTTTTATATCCCCTCATCATGGCAGCCTGTTCTGACATGCACGGGATGAGAGGCAGGGTAACCAGGCCAGTCTCTCACAAGGCTAACACATAAAGACCACTGCAACTGTGCAAAGAAACTGGGGCACCCACAGGAAAGCCACACACAGAAGACCATGCAGACCTCCATAAAGAAGCCCCACCAAAGCCTTCCTGTGGCCACAATTACAGAAAAATTTAATATAATGATTACACAGCATCTAAGGTTTGTTAAAGTAGCAATCATTAGTCACCATAAACTACTGGTCATGCCAGACCAAGTAAGGGTTGTGTTATTTTTTGAAAGTAACTCAGTCTTGCTTTAAATATGTTTTGAATGTGTTTTAAATGTGCTCTGTTATTTCCACCTCTACAAGCAACATCAGTGACATCCTTCCTGTCACAACCTGCAATTCTTCCTGTACTGAAGATTTAAGGTCTGAAAGCTTAGTGCCAACAAAACATAACCACAGCTAGTGTTTTGGGCATCAGAAATATCATAAGCTTACTTAGGCTATGGTGCTTACATGTCTGTAAAACTATCCTACATTGTCACACTTGTTCCTTGCAGTAACACACAAAGTGTTTCAAAGAAAAAAAACTTTATTTCATTTTGTGTTACAAATAATTTTTTCAGACTTCATGGTAATTTAGTAAATAGTAGTAAATATGTATTCCTTTTCAGAATAGTGGTCATGGGATACTCTTGTCTTTCACAGGAAGGCAACTCTCTATGCTGGCCCCAAGGTGGCGCTTGGATCCTTATTTTTTGGCAGTGAAGTACTCGTGGCACATCACAGTGAGGCAGAAGACCATTCTGCCAAACTCTTCGAAGTCCACACTGTTGTCCTGGTTTTTGTCCAGTTCCTTGAAGATGTGGTCCACTGCTGCCTTGTCAGAGGCTTTCTGTAGGTTAGATAAGTGATAGTGAACATGTTGACTGGCTACACAACTTTCAGACATACACACTAAACAGGGAAGATTGTTACTGGGCATGTGCACAACCAGAAAGTACCACTGGCTGTGATTATGCACAAATTCTAACAAGAGCATTCACCATCCTCTTTATACAATGTACCACAACACACATGTAGAGTAAGCCAGTGTGCATCCAGTTGTTTGTGCAGGACTGAGATAGAGAGACGTCCGAGGTCACTCACCCCCAGCAGACATCCTAGTTCATTCTGAAGCAGCTCTTTCAGCTCTGCTTTACTCAGGGTGTTCTTGTCCCCCTCCTTCCCAGCGTATTTACTGAAAGCTTTGATGAGGAGCTCCATAGCATGCTGAATGTCAGACATGATGATAGCTGGTTTAAAAGCACAGAAAGAAAAAAAGAGTTAAAGGGTGACACATGGAATTTTACCTCAGGTCCCTGCGTTGGCTGCACAGTCATCAGAGTGTTTATGCATTATGATGGCATGAGTTCAGATTGGCCTAGTATTTCCCCTATATGTCTTGAGAGCATTAGCTGAAGAAGCTACTTAAGATTGATGCTCTCATTTAATGCTGCTATGACTGGTGTGCAGTGTAGCGGATCATGTGATATTGTGGTCAAATTGGGAATGTTAACAAAGGACAGCACTTGAGGAACAGTTCCATGCAAAGGAAAGGGACTAGGCATCTGAGTGTGTGCCTGAGAGGAGTGCGGACACTGTTTTGGTAAAACTGGGCTCAAAATGATCATTTTTCCTTAAAATCTGAAGTTATACAGTAAGTCTGTTTCACAATTGTGCCAGTGTTGGCCAATAGTTTTCTTCCTCCAGCTACAGTTTAAGTGGCCACCGTAATTTGTTTATGTAATGTATACTAGCAAAATATATAGGCTACATAAAGGAATGCATACTAATGTCATTAATTAAGAGCTCTTGAGCAGCAAGCAGTGGCTGGTATCATTGCTTTTGTCAGCTTAATCTCTCCAGGTAATCAAGTTTTCAAGTATTTGAAAAGTTTCAGTCTGGTTTCAGGAAGTACCTGAAGGTACTGCCCTAGAATGGTTTTCATCCTACTTGTCAAATAGGAAGTTTTGCGTGTCTGTAAACAACTATGTCTCTTCGTTCTGTCCAGTTAAATATGGTGTGCCTCAGGGGTCGGTCTTAGGACCCATTTTGTTTTCCTTGTATCTGCTTCCCCTTGGACATATTATCCATAAACTGTTATTTATTTATTTCATATTTATGCTGATGACACACAAATATACTTGCCCGTCAGATCCACAGACCCTGGAATGCTGACTTCACTTAACAACTGCCTTTGTGAAGTTAAAAAATGGATGTCAAATAATTTTGTCCAGCTGAACTCAGACAAAACAGAAATCCTGGTCATTGGGTCCCAGCAGATGGCAAATCAAATACTGCCATCTGCTGGTTCCCTAGTAAATCACATTAAGCCTGTTGCAAAGAACCTTGGTGTTTGGTTTGATAGTAATTTAAATTTCGAGCAGCACACCACAAAGCTTGTTCAATCATGTTTTTATCAACTTAGAAATATAGCAAAAATTCGATCTATGTTAACTTTTAAGGACACTGAAACCATTTTACACGCCTTCATCTCATCACGCCTGGATTATTGCAACAGCCTTTTCACTTTTCAACCCAAAAATCTATTGATCGACTCCAGACTGTCCAGAACTCAGCTGCCAGGCTTTTAACCAGAACAAAGAAATATGACCACATTACTCCTATTTTAGCTTCATTACACTGGCTCCCAGTATGTTTTAGAATTGACTGAAGTCTGTTCTTCTAACTGTGCGTGTCTGACATTTTGTTTTTTTCCACTGGCTCCATGAACCCAGGAGGGTCAATTCTGGTTGCATTCTGACTCACATGATGCAGCTCCCTCTCTGGGGTGTGGTAAGCATAGGCAACTGTGGCATCAGAGGGTTTGTAAACAGATGGGAATTGTGGAGGAAGAGAGCATAAAACTATTCTGATGTTAGATTTGGGTTTAATTAAAGGGACGATTGAAAGCTTGATGCTAACTTCTGAATGTACAATGCATCAGTAAAAGGAAATTCAAGGCTTAAGTTAAGCCAAATAACTGGCATCGGAGCAAAATGAGCAATGTCTGTTGCAACTTTAAGTTTCACAAGCAGTGAAGAGAAGTCATGGTTGGCTCCATACCACAAAATGCACACAGAGCTGGTAACTTTGCAGTGGTATTTTACAGAAATACAACGCACTGTTGCATTCAAAAGAATTTCCTATTTAGCATTTTTTTTCAAAGTCAGTAACTGTAATCACTAAACAAACAAAGCAACATTGTTTAGATTTTCTACTCACCAAAGCTGATTTGAATTGATTTAAGGAGATGAAAGAGAGTGAAAGTCAGTCTTAGACGTGCTGTAGTGCTGGAGAAATGGATGCAATGGATGCTTTATACATCACCACACCCTTTGTCCCTCCCTCTATAATGCGCCTTTCATCTCCAACCACTCCTACTTCTCCCCTCGTGTCTTGTAACTTTTTTCATGTCCCAAGTTAATGTATTGTTGCTTAGAGAATCAACAATGCAGATGATTATTTGTGCTGGTTGTTAGGGAGTCTGTTATGAACCACTTCATGTCTACAGTATTTTACAGTATGATGAGTATAGTGCATGTTTGCATTCAAGAAGGATTTTCAAACTTCTAAAAGTTAGCATAATTTATGCCAACATTATTTCATATGATATGATCTCAAGCTAGGGGCTTTCTGTGTGGAGTTTGCATGTTCTCCCTGTGTCTGCGTGGGTTCTCTCCGGGTGCTCCGGCTTCCTCCCACTGTCCAAAGACATGCAGACTAGGTTAATTGGTGACCCTAAAATTGTCCTTAGGTGTGAGTGTGAGCATGAGTGGTTGTTTGTCTATGTGTGGCCCTGCGAAGGACTGGCGACCTGTCCAGGGTGTACCCCGCCTTTCCCCCGATGCCAGCTGGGATTGGCTCCAGCCCCCCGCAACCCTGTACGCAGGATAAGCGGTTGATGATGGATGGATGGATGGATGGATGATCTCAAGATTGCATTTAAACCTGCAATCATTGCCCTTAAGATGTAGACAGCGACATGCATAGGATGTTTAGCAGTGTGCTGTATCTTTAAGACTGTTTTTCAGAGCAGTAATTGGAAGTTTTGTACTTCATGCTTGTTACAGTATAATTTAAGCCAGCTTAGTCATGTAACTGTCTTTTTTTCCACGCACTCTGATGCAATGTATAAAAGGAGTTTGGGATTTTATGTTTGCTTTTAGTGAGATCGTTTTTTTTCCAGATAGAAATTAAGGAAGTCATTTAAGAAATGCGTTTTGGGGAAACGTCCAGGACTGTATTTATTTGCATATTTCTTGTCCATTGAAGAATGAAGATGGTGTTTTATATGCTGATGAAGTGGAGGATACAGCACTTACTTTGTGAATTGAATCACCTTTTTGTAATAATGTAGTCACATACAGCTGCTCCATTTAGAGGCCCGTTTTGTTAATCCTTTAAAATAAAAGCCACAATTTGTGTAACACACTTAACGTAGACCCATGCAAAAACAAATCTCTGAAGAATCATGATGGGTCAAGAGACAAAGGCTGGAACTGCTTTGAGAAGTTCAGGTTTATCATACTATTTATGGCTCTTTGCAACAAATCCCAAATACATTTTGATAATTGTTCTGACTGGAAAAATCAGAGACCAAAGCAATGAATAGTTACGTTGTGTTTTAAGCTAAATGTGGATCAGAGGGCACCTTATTGTACTAACTAATTTTGTGTGTATAACTGACTTTTTTCTATTTTTATTTAATTGTTTGAGATGCACATGATCCTAAAATGAAAACTCTGGGCACCATGACTCATTGTTGATTGTTATGTCCTTGAGTGGGCCCTCTCTTTTTTGTGGAAGCTGTGATTCATAGGCATTTCCCTGAAGCTTGTGAGATGTGAGTCATACTGCAGAGACCAAAAATTTGAGACATGAAAATTAGCACTGTGGCAACTGTGTGTATGTTTGTTTCTATATGTGTGTGGTCTGTTATGTGACTATGAGTTAGATATCAAAAGGCCTGCTCCTGTCTCTCCTCTTTGGTCCGGGTGTAATTGTTTTGGTCTCTAATTAACAACAAGTCCAGTAAAGTACAGATCATAGGTTAGAAGTCAATGTCAGTGTCACCAACATTCGTGTATTCTGCAACTAAGTTTCTTCCACATGTATTTTTGTTTTTAGATTAGACTGTACTTTTTTACTGTGTGGAAAACATTATCAACATCTTTTTCTTTTCCCATCTTAGTCACTCAGATCTACCAAATTAGGGAGGGAGTAGGGATGGAGACCACATTCTGTATTATATTCAGCTGTGATTGATATTAAACTACTTGCAGTACAGCTGGAAGCAGTTTTCATAAGGCATCAATACACCAATATTATGATTACAATTATACTCTTATGCCATCTAGTGGTCAGTACAGTACACTGAACAGTAACCACATTTTTAATGCTCACTCGCAGCTGTGTCTTTCTCAAAACAACATGATGGCCCAACCAAACCTCAATGCACCACCAAAAGCACTTTTTAATTTAATATTAGCTACAACTTTATATCCACCCCTCAAAGATCTGGGCCAAGCCAAGATGGGATCCCATGAAGAAAACAGTGTCCACCCTGACTTTGAAGTTTTTTTGTTGTTTTACTGTTGCATGGTTGGTTAAAAAAAATACAACATTGGGCATATCCTTAATATAACTAGCAACATGTCAACAAACACAGACATGAGGTGCATTTTTTATGAGCTACATCATCAGCTATAACAAGATCACAATTGTTTGATTCCCATGTCAATGGCTGCAAACCAGATGAAGAAAGCATAGGTGTCATTTACACTGGGGACGCTGTGGACTTGTCCCCACCACATTTTGAAATAGCTGATTTTGTCCCTCTCACTTTTTGAAAGCATTTGTTACAAATGTTTTGAAAAATATGTTGCACCAAGAAATGTTAACTAACAAATGAAAATGCTTTGAGAACGGTTTATTTGCACAATAAAAAAACATGCAATGCAATTTAAATATAGAAGAAACAAATGTGCATTGTCTAAAAAAAGTAACTTAAGCTAAAAAAGCAGCTAATTACTGCATTATATTCTGTTATAATTTTATATTTATGAATTGTCACCTAGGGCGGCACGGTGATGCAGTGGTTAGCACTGTCGCCTCACAGGAAGAAGATCGTGGGTTCAAACCCTGGTGACCCTAAATTGTCCTTAGGTGTAAGTGTGATCATGAGTGGTTGTTTGTCTATGTGTGGCCCTGCGATGGACTGGCAACCTGTCCAGGGTGTACCCCGCCTTTCGCCCAATGTCAGCTGGGATTGGCTCCAGCCCCCGCGATCTTGTATGCAGGATAAGCGGTTGACGATGGATGGATGAATTGTCACCTGCCAGCTGAATGTTTTGTTTCTCTTTATATAAAGGAAGACATTTCCACCATAAATTTGAGCAGAAAATGTCTCCAGAATGCAGGAAATTAAGTGTTTAATGCTCAAAATCTTTAGGGGGAAGATCCCCAGACCTCCCTCATATATTTAAGCATTTCATATTTCTTCAAAATAGTGTTGAAAATCTTCTCATCTTGTTTTTGACCATCATCAAGTCTCATGACACACTTGTATCATCACACCTCTAATCAGAGCCTTTATGTCCCCACCACGTCACAAAGTGACGCCCTTGGTTGAAGGGGTTGGTTGGTCCAGAACATTGGAGTTATTGTTTTACAAATGGAATGGTCCACAGAGAGGGGCTGTTCTGCCTGTGTGTGTCCAAGGAAGGTGTGTTACACATTAGTGAATGCTTTCTCTTCTCTGAAGTCACACCTTCACTGTGTAACATCTGAGAAATCTTAAAACTGTGAGAATATGTAAGATTATTTCAGTTGAGGTTGTAACAAGGTTCATGATCTCAGTATTAGTAATTTGCCTTACTAATAAGGGAACAAGCTTTGGCCTTTTCATTGATCTCACAGATTTGGTCTCTTGCTTCTTGCTTGGAGAGAGTTATTCTTCACAAGTAATGATTGTATTGTTTTAGGCCACATGATAAACGTACAACATGTCTATTTATATATGCAGCAACAGCTCTTTTTAACAGAAAATACATCAGATGCACAAAAGGGATATTGAGAAAACATTCATCAAAATAGGAATTCATGGCTCTAAACTTGGCTGTGGGTCACATGGGCGTGGGGCTTGTGTAGACTGAGTGGTGAAGACAAACTTAGTCACACACACACACACACACACACACACACACACACACACACACACACACACACACACACACACACACACACACACACGTCACGTGTGTCATAACCTAGCAACTTGAGTGTTTGCCCTGTAACCATAAACACTGGTAGGCCACAAGATGAAGCCCTGCCCAACCCAAGGAAGTGTGTGCAGAGCTAAACAGTCTCATGAGAATTATTTGCCCTGAGTGTAGCCTTCTAGGCAGGCCTTCCTCAGGCAGTAAACGTTCTGCCCACTTCACTGGGAATGGCAGACCCTGAGCGCATCTGTGGCTTCAACCCTAAATTACAAAAATGACTTCTCTTTAAGACATTTGATTTGTAGAGCCTGTCAGTGCCAGCACATAGCCTGAGAATTAATGTTGCCTGTGAGACTGATTTCAGAGCCAGAAAAGTCTCTTTTCTGAGTCTCTTTTCTGTTCAGGGAGAGTCAGAAGGAGGGAGTTATCCTGTCCGTCTCTGGTGTTATCCAACTTTCACCAGACATGAAACACAATGAAAAGAAATTTGTGGAAAACAATTGCGTACTGATCTGCTGTGTCCTGTGACTCAGGCCCTCCACATTTTTTTACAGTGCCCATGGGCTCTCTTGCTTAATCAAATCAAACTGACTAATATGCAACAAACTTTATTCAGTTATAAAGCACCCTATCACCCAATTTATCTGTTCATGTCAGAAAGAGACTTGCAACATGAGCTTCACAGAGAGGTGTGTTCATCACTGGAACATTCTGCAGATTCCACAGTGAAGCGATAAGCAGGACTTATAAGAGAGAGAGAGAGGTTTGTCTGCCCTTTCACACCCATGAAAGCATGAATTACAGGTGGGGATTACATCAGCATACCTAATGTCACTGGTAAAGTTGCAGGGAAGTAGTAAGTATCGCTTCAAGGATGTAGAATTAGCACAAGCCAATGGCTGGGAAATAGCTATGATTTGGGGCTTTGTGTCCATTTGTAACATTTATACAATAAAAGCTCAGTGGCAGAGGTGTTTTTACATTTAAATGAGAGATATGTGATAACTTCCAGGCAAACACATGTGCCTAAATATACAGTAACTCACACACATGCACGCACGCACACACACACACACACACACATACAAAATAACTACTAGACACAACAGGTTGGAATTTCTTCAATGTTTTTATTGGACAAAATTATCTTTACAAAAAAATTGACTGCATTTTGGTTTCTTCTGGTCCACTGTTGTCTTTTTACATCTTTCCCGTCTTCTTCAAGTGCATCTGATAGCACTGCTCACAGGCAATGGAAAGTCCAACAACCAGAGAAACAAACTCTTCAAAGTCCACCTGGCCATCACCGTTGGTGTCCAGGTCCTTCATGATTTTGTCTACTGCAGCAGGGTCCTTCTGAGACTGAGTTAAAGCAAATCAACAACAAAAAAAAACTTAGGTTATACTTTATTATGTGCTAAATGATATAATAATGAACACCTGTGCTTAAATTCTGGATACTGTGATTATGCACTTTACATGTTGGTCCCTTCTCACCTTGAGGAAGTTAGACAGCTCGTTCTCCATCAACTCTCTGAGCTCTCTCCGGCTGAGTGTGCTGCTCTTGCCGTCCCTAGAGGCGTAACGGTGGAACACCGTGATGAGTGACTCCATGGCTCTTTCCAGTTCTGAAGGCATGATTGCTGAAGTATGTGTAGGCTGAAATGTTTAAATAGAGAAGACATTGTTGAATATGACCACTGACAACATACAATTTAGCTTCATTGGGTGATTGTAAAACAAGACCTCAGAAAACTTTCATGAAAAAATGGAAAAGACTGAATGAAAAAACTTGATATTAAACTTATCAAAAGACTCATGAACAGAACATGTTCTACTGATGACCTCATTTAAGGATTTGAAGGGTGCTGGATTGACATATCAACATTCTGCCACCTCCAGTGAGAGGATTTTCAAGAGAAAGTATATCTCGTGTGAGATGAAGGTCAGACATATAGCAAAAGAGGATAGTTATCGCATTGTAGGAGGACATGATGTAGCCCAATAAAGGGGAATCAATGCTCTTTCCACTGATGAGTAATAATCATGAGAAGGGAGAGCGTGTCTGTTATTAGGTTTTTAGAGCAAGACAGTTAAAAAAATCACAAAAGTCACACTATTCTGAACAGTTGATGTAGAGTTGCAACAGCTGAAAAAGGAGAAGTGGGAGGGGTTGAGAGGGAATGGAAAACTTCAGCTGAATGAGGAAAGATATGTAAGGAGGCCCAAAATTGTGGGATTCAATGCAACCGATGAGAGAGGACACTAGAAGCAGAGCACATGTATGTACATGTCCAAAGTCCAACCACACCCTTCATAGTAGGCTATAGCCTACCTATGTAGGCTAAATGAATTCAACTTTTTTTAACAATACAACAAAGCATACAGTGGAATGCAGTGTGATCAATTGGAGAAAATAAATGCTGTAGTTTTTCAGCAAGCACTGGCTGTATTTAAAAAAAAAATATATAACTCTTTATATATTTCTTTAACAGAGTTAGTCTTTGTGGGAGTTCAAAACTTAGAGAAAAGGAGTCAATACCTAGGACAATACAGGATAATACAGACATGGCAAAAGATCTAAATAGAAAAACTTCTTAACAGCAGAAGAAATTACACAAATTGTGTGAAATAGACTTTTAGTCTTTTTTTAATGCTCACGTGCTTCCCTTCAGGAAAACTTTTTACTGATTGGCAGCTGAAAGTAAATAATCGGAAACTATCATTTCCACACCAAACGGGTTGTACCTGCGGGCTGATAGGGTTTCTGAAAGTCCTAACAGAGCCACCCCAGTGCGAGCAAGAGCAGTATAGTTAGTTCTTACCGTGCAGGGCTGTGACGCGGTCTGCAGCAGAGAGGCTGGGAATGTTCAGAGGTCGGAATAAGAGAGACAGAGGTTTTATAGTCAGGCACCGCCCTGCCTGTTGTGCAGTGTGAGTCAAGCCGAGAAACAGACAATGGACCCTGTCGACTGAGTGCGGTTGCACAGACGGTAATGGGCGGTAACACCATTGTAATCATTAGGCTTGGAAGTTGCTGGACTAACTTTTTACTTCTTCAATAATAACATTACAGTCGAGTTGTTAAACAAGTAAATAAATCTACAAATAGCCTATATATGTTTTACTGTTACACCAATAACGGTAGAAGTAACAATTATGATATTATGAATTATGATTGTTGTTACTGTGTACATAGAGCCTAGACTTACCTTAATTAATCATGTGTAGGCTGTAGAGGAGAAAATGCGACTATAACATAATTAGGCTAATAATCAACTAGTCACGTCATATATTAAATGTTTTGTGTGCTAAGCCTATAAGTAGCTAAGTGTCATTTATGGTGCAAGCCAAGACCAGTCACTTCAGCCATTTCTTGAGTGTTTGTAGACTTACCTTGTAGCCAAATGCTGAATGATGTCGTTACAACAAAGAAGAAAAGTAAATAAAGGATTTATTGCAAACAAAGAAGAGAGCCTGCTGGACTAGGCCTACTGACTACAAAATATGATGGAGATAATGAATGAAGCTCACTGTTGTCAGCAGCAAAGCCAATCAGTTGACCACACACACTAAAAGATAAATTCAGTAAACAAGATATAGGCTATATTCCTTCAGTGACTGAGATACTTGTAATACATGCAGTCTAGTGATTGGATTTAGGCTAAATCAGCAAAAATCACTGTTAACATTTCTGTTAATGTAGAAACGTGCATAGTGTGCTATAATGCTCTCTTCCATAACGTTGCTTATTATGGGTGGTTTAATAGCTCTATTTCATAGAATCAGCAAACAAACAAATTCCATTTCAGCACATCCTCCTCTTATTTGAAAATGCTTTATTAAAGCTCTTTGGACTGGTTGCTTTAATAAATGAATTGTGGGCCCTCATGGGCGAAACATGGCATTACAAACTGACACTGCGTCTCCTGAGGAACTGAGTGCGTTAAAATAGCTAAACATGCACATTATAATATGAAAGCTGCCTTTGTTCTTCATTAAGAAGGTCTTCTTCCGCTTATGTTGAATGATTAAATTAATCATATCCTCATCCTTTGCTCATGAACAGACTGAGCATATCAAAGATTAAAAATGTACTGCTACTTAGGCTAAGAAAAAGTAGCAAAACTGCAATATACAAACACTCCACAACAAATGAAAGTCCTGCATCCAAAACCTTCCTGAAGTAAAAGTACAAAAGTAGCCTATTATCAGTACTTTAAACATCATCATCCAATGTACTTTTTATGAGGAATGGGCCCTGTCAGTGTTATGTTATTATGTACTATAATATTGGATTGCTATTATTACTGATGCACTAATGTACAAATAGATGATGATCAAAATCGAGCTAATTATAATGATCATCATATTTTTGTAGTGATAAGGGGACATTACATAAAATCTTAATCTTAAAAGTAAGTAACTAAAGCTGTCAGATAAATGTGGTAAATTAATTTTCATTTCATTTCATTTCATTTCATTTAATTAATAAATTGCTATGACGTTAGAAGACGCAGACACAGTGGATTTTACAAGAACTGATCAGGTAAAGCAACACTGAACACACTTCTTAGGGAGGGATGAGAGCCTCAGCTGTGAAGGAAAGGAGTGCGCTGGATTTATAAAACAAAACGAGTGTCGTTTTGAAACAGCACCCGGCGCTATAATCGTTTTATCTTAATTAACTTGTTTTTATAATTGGTGGAAGCAGCTTCACGCAACAGCTGCAGCAGTCTCTCTACACTGTTTCGACCTGACCTTTCTTTTCTCCGTGAGGTGGAGGAATTTAGAAAATTGCGTGGTTAAACGCTATAATATGTGGGGTTTATCAATGGTAATAAATGATTCTAAGTATTTATTTTATTAACGTTTAGATTCTTTAATATTTCAATACACTTAGTAGAAGTAGCCTACCATTCCATGACATTCAGTAAATATAGCATAACGCCGTTTGATCAAGTTTTTTATATCATAATTTATATTCGGGCATGGGGAGTGTTAAGTCCAAGTGAAGTCACGAGTCATTGCTTTTCAAGTCAAAGTCGAGTCGCAAGTCTTCTTTGATTTTGTCAAGTTGAGTCTAAAGTCATCATTTTTGTGACTCCAGTCTGACTCGAGTCCAAGTCATGTGACTCGAATCCACACCTCTGCTTATTTCCTTTTTAACTGAGCTCTTTTAGTAAACATGCATGCAAGCCACTTATTATAACACAACTCTCTATTTGACTCTGTGTGTGTATGTGTAAAATGACTCCCTAACTTGTGTGTTTTGCAAATGATTGAACAGACACCTGAACGGTCTTTGCGCGCCATCTTGTGGACTTAAATTGTAATGCACTTGAACTGTTAGCTTCTATTTTAGCTAAACATCATGGCTAATGGACAAGTTAGTGGTAAATGCAATGTACATGTCATATTATTATGCAACTTTGTACTTATACTGTACACACAAAGATTTTTGGTTCTTCAGTGGTTCTTCAGCGGTTCTTCAGCGTTCAGTTCTTTGGAGTGGTTGAGGTGCTATATAGCACCGCTACCATGTAAACCAGCTCAGCCCAGTATGGTTCCCCTTCGAGGGAACTCGAACACGCACCTCTCTCCCCGCCTGAAGTGCCTGCTTCATAGTTTAAGCTAATGATGAGTGTGTACAGGTGTGCTTTATACTCCTCCGGTTATTCCGTCACACCTTACCTTTCTAGCAACAGTGATTTCAGTGATTTCATTCACGTTCAGACCTGCTACGCCTAGAAGCGTTCCCATAGTGCCGTAACTGACGCAGTGTCTCGTTCCCCTTCTCGGGGAACCAGGGTTACATACGTAACCCGAGACGTTCTTCAGCGGTTCTTTTGAGTGGTTGAGGTGCTATATAGCACCGCTACCATGTAAAGAACCAGCTCAGCCCCTGTATGGTTCTTAAGAGGTTTTATAAACGCTCTTTTTAGTATTTTGAAGAAACAACAACACTTAAAGAATGTATATTTCCTGATGATAACATAGTATTTACAGAGACCACCATTAAGGACTTGCCATTAAAGTGTGTTTTTGACCGGGAACTACATTTGACCAGAGCACGCAGAGCAGGCACTACATAAAAAGAGAGCACGTAGCCCGGCGGCAACCCTGCGCGCGGTGCAGCTCAGGTTCACGCTGGCAGTGCGCGAGCGCGAGAGTGGCCAGAAATCTAGAAACAGAACTGTGACGTTGGACCGTTACAGTCGTCTGTCCTGTTAACCAAAACCAGAACGGCCGGTCCTAATGACACTCGTTTTGTCTTATAAATCCAGCGCACCCCTTTTGTTTACAGGGTGGCTCCTGCCCCTCCATAAAAGTCCAGACTCCCTCTCAGCCAGGCTGAGCTTGATCCAACATGACGGGGTTTAGAACTGCTATAGCTTGCTAGTTACCATTATTGGCTTAAGCCTATGGCATTTTACACTGCCCTGTACAACATAAGCGGGTATAGTTAATGGATGGATGGATATTATTTTTATACTAAACCAGGTGTGTTCAGTGTTGCTTTACCTGGTCGATGCTTGTAAAATATCCATTGTGTAATAACATACTAAAACTCTCATTAATTAAAAATATGAAATGGTATTAAATTTGGTGAAGAACACATCATGACTAATAAATGTGAAATAAGATGGTTAATGCTATTGTCCTCTCTTCCCCAGAGCCATGCTTAGACCAGCACTCCTGGCATCTGAATACCTAAGGTGGTGCGTTAAGGCTTCAGGTAAGGTCATCCTATGCAGTGTGACCACATTTGGCTCACATTGGATGGCCAGTTTATCACAGAAGAGAGCGAGGACATCTTGATGGCACTAGGCCTCCTGTGCATATATTTTGTTTGGAAACCAGCATCCTAAAGGACTGAAGAAGACACTGACCTTTTTGGAGTGTGTTGTATTGAAATTAAGGATGCAGTCGGACTTCCTGTCACAGTAAAAAGAGTATACAACTTAATCTGTGAGTGGACTGTAGGACTCAATATTCTCTCTTTCTGGATGGCCAGTTGAAGAGAACACAGACTCTTCCACTGAACTGGGCCTCTTCCAGTTTCTCTTTTTGAAATCCTGAAGGACTTACAAACATGTTATTGTGCTGTTGACAATGAACGATACTACAGGACTGTATTAGCAAGTTCCAGTAATTTATAAAAGGGGAGTATATTGTGATGTTGTGTATACATTTATCTATTTGTTTTTTTTCCTGACTTGTCAACTCTGAATTTACTTTCTGTTGAAATAATACATTAAAAGATTTTAAAAGGGTAATTTTGTTTCTCAGTAAGTATTTAGTACAGGATTTGGAATTTTTTGTACCACGTTTTGGTAACAAATGATTATCATAACACTTTTAAAATTATGAAGTTGTCATTTAAAAGCATATTGACTTTTCTCTGGTAGTATCTGGCATGACTTAAGGGCCCCACTAGCTCAAAATGTATTTATAGCATCTAATGGTTCTAAATAGCCCCATTTGACAAATGTGCTATAAAGGTGTTTTAAAAATGGGTGCTATATAGCACCATTTTTGTTTGAGCATATGGAACCTAATGGTTCTACATAGTACCATCTGACAAAGGTGCCTTATAGAACCTTTAAAGATAGATGCTATATAGCACCGAAACTGGTTCCCCTATGATTACGAGCCAATGAACCACTATTAGTGCTATTTAGCACCAATTTTTTTTAGTGTGTACCAAAAGGGAAATGTACTTTTAACTCCACAACATTTTCTGAGAGTGACAGGTACTTTGTATTAAATTTGAACAAGGTTAATTTCTTACACAAAGCACATGATCAGTTTAAATAACATTTATGCATTTTTAAAGTTTAAACAACCCAACAGTATATCAAGTAGTTAGAATCAGCCCAACCTCAACTAACTACAACATTAAAATTATGCTTACATGTTAATGTAATGTAATGTAATGTAATGTAATGTTAATGAATTTTCAATAATCCAGTCATATCATTTATAAATTAACACTTTGAAATGGATCTTTGTGCATAATGAGTACTTTTACAAACATTACATTTTGCTCAAAATACTTCTGTGCTTTTACTTAAGTATGATTTTGAAAGCAGGACTTACTACTTTTTACTCAATAAATCTCAGTATTCCAACACAGACTGGTGTCAGGAGTCTTGTGAGTCTTCATGAGGGTGCTTATTTGGGCTACACAGTGCATGTTCCTTGCCTAACCAGATTCATTCCATACACCATACCCAAAAAGTACCTAAGAATAACAACCTTTGCATGATGTTCCTTGTTTGGTTAAGTCAGATCAGTTCTGTTTGTGTCACAGCCAATCAAATCCAACTGCACAAATGTTTGAAGGTGTTTTGTTGGACTACATCTGACTGGCATGTTTTAACTGTTCCCCAGATGTTTGCACTTCATGCCCTCACAGAGAGCTTCCTTCATTGAGTTTCTACATGCTGTGTAGCTCTGGGACTGCAGGAGAGCATAATTTAACATAGAATATTGCAATGTGTCTCACAAATTGCTTTTGTTTTATATGTCTGCTGTGTCATGATTGGATTGATCTTGTACACCAAATTACAGTCGTAGCGATGAGTTGTGCTCAATGTCTATTGTGCATCAAACCATAAAAAAAAAAACAGAATAATTTTGAATAACTGTAACCTCACTCTGGATGTAGATTCTTGTCAATGTAATTTTATGTAGGCTACATACAGTTTGACTGCCTATCTTTGCACTCTAATCTCCTAATTTGGAAAAACATTTATCTACAGCTGAATTGACAAACACAATTTAAAATGTAAATCTAAATCACAAAAACTTGCTGGACAGGATACTTTCAGCACCAGGGTGTGGCAGAGCAGGGGAGTGTCTACGACATGCTCCTGTAGTTAAAAGTCACAGGCTGTCTTCTTATCTAATCTTTTGAATACCGGTAGGAACACGGTGGAGCAAAATGAGCATAAGTGCATACAGGCGATGCCTTTTCAGTAAACTTTATATCTGTTTTGCTGAGATAAAATAGCTTGGACAGTGTCTCTTTAAGAATTAAACTCAAAGTTTAATATTTGAAGAGCTGTTGCTGATTGTATGTTAAACTGCTACCAGCAGGGGTTTAGATAAATACCCTTTAATTGCATGGTTTCTGATTAGAGGTACTTGCTTCAGTGAGGCTGCTTAACCTTTTGACAAGTGTGTAAAAATCTTTAAGAGAAATGCTCAATATTTGAATACAGATCTTTTTAGAATTATGCTGGTGGTCAGTCTGCATTCCTGTTCTCTTTCCTCTTCCTCCTGATATAATAAGATATATAATATTAGGATGATGATGATGATGATCATGTTTACTGTTATTTATATCATTATTATCTATTTAGATCCTCTATGCTCTAAAAATGAGCAGTCTCGAGTCCTTAACTGGTTTGGAAACGATGAAATGAAGTGTCTTCATGTCACGCCAAGGGTAAAATAATAAACTGACCAAAGCAGAATTTTTAAATGTACTGAAGGAGGAATGTCTTGGGTTACGTATGTAACCCTTGTTCCCCGAGAAGGGGAACGAGACACTGCGTCGGTGACGACACTATGGGAACGCCTCTGGGCGTGGCAGGGCTGAAATCATGAATGAAACTACTCCAATCCTATTGGTGTTGGTAGAACGGTAGCGTGTGATGGCGTAACTGGAGGCGTATATAAACACGCCTCCAGTTACGCCAAGCTCTTTTTGTTATGAAGCAAGGCACTCCAGACGGGGCAAGGTGTGGCGGGCCGATGCTGTGTCTCGTTCCCCTTCTCGGGGAACAAGGGTTACATAGGTAACCCGAGACGTTCCCCTTTGAGGGAACTCGAACTGCGTCGGTGACGACACTATGGGAACGTGTCACGGTTTGGTGTGGGTGAGGCAGGTTGGAGGACCCAAATGCAGGACGCAAGGCAGGAGGAGGTACAGTACAAAGGGTTTTAATGAATAAACCAAAAGCGAGCACACTTACAGGTGAGTGGCTGAATACAGAGTCCAAAAACTAAGGTAGTGCAAACAGAGATCCAAAGGGAGCAGGGTAACAGGGAGACACGACCGGGAGACACGACAAGCTGGCAGACAAAAGGAGACCTCACAGCAACTCCGGGAGACAGCATACAATGACCCGACAAAGACAAGACAGAAACACCAGGTATATATACACAGGGACTAACGAGCAGGGCGGGAGCAACACAGGTGAAAGACATGAAGCTAACGAGGCACAGGCAGGGAGAAAGAGAGGAGGGGAAAACAGAGACAGACATGCAGAGGGATAACTGGGGTAACAGACATGGCAAGGGTTACCAAACACTAGACGACAGACAAGACAGACCCCCAAAACCCATCATACTATAAGGCAGATACTAAACTCAAAAGTGCAACACAAAGAATGGCTGACCGGCAGAGCGTGACAGAACGAGAATACCCACTATGCCACGCCGAAGCCTCTGCCTGCCCCCCAGCGTGCAGTAACCCGTAAGCACGACTAAGAGGAGAGTGCACGGGTGCAGAAGGAAGGTCCAGACTGTAAAACCGGATGAAAGTGTGAGGAGTGGCCCAGCCAGCTGCCTCACACAAATCCTGGAGCGAAGCCCCTGCGAGGAGGGCCCTAGAGGCCGCCATGCCTCGAGTAGAGTGCGCCCTTACGGCCATAGGTGAAGGTAACCCGCGCACCTGATAGGCCAGGGAATAGTCTGAAAAATCCAGTTACTAATCGTGTGTTTGGAAGCGGGGAGCCCAGCCTTGGGCACCAGGTGGCAAACACATTCCACTTCAGGCCGTACATCCTTCTCGTGGACGGGACTCTGGAGCTGAGTAGCGCCTCGACTGCTTCTGCCGTCAGGCCCGCCTCCAGGAACTGCGCCCCCTCAGGTGCCAGACCCACAGCTGCCACAGGGTGGGGTGCGGGTGAAAGACCCGGCCTCCCGCCTGGGACAGCAGGTCTTTCCTCAGAGGGACCTGTCAGGGCGGGCCCTCCAGGAGTGATATTATGTCCGAGAACCACACTCGGGCCGGCCAAAACGGGGCTACTAATAGTAGGCTGACACCGTCCTGTGGACAGTGCGTAATCTCTCGAGATGCAAAACAGGTCCACGTCTGTGGGGCCGAACCTTTCGCACAATAACTCCACCAACTCGGGGTGGAGTCTGCATTCCCCAGGCCTCAGCCCCTGTCTCGACAGCAGGTCTGCTCCCTGATTCTGGGTCCCAGGGATATACATCGCTCTGAGAAACAGCAGTCTCTGCTGGGACCACAGGAGGATCTGATGTGCCAGCTTGCATAATGGGCGCGAGCGCAGACCCACCTGGTGATTCAAATAGGCCACCACTGCTGTATTGTCGGTCCTGACAAGGACGTGGTGACCGCGGAGGGCGGGCAGAAAACCCCTCAGAGCTATGAAAACCAACAACATTTCCAGGCAATTTATGTGCCAAGAGAAATGATGCTCCTGCCAGAAGCCTCTTGCAACACGGGACCCTGGGACAGGAACCACGGTTTCCTCCATACTGACAGGGAACGAAGGCACCTGCTCGTAACCCGTATCAGACGGAGCGGAAAAATGGACTCGACGCGTGCAGGAGACAGGTGGGCCCGCATAGTCGTTGAGTCCCACACCACCCCTAGGAACGTAGTCCGTTGGGCGGGCGTCAGCACGCTCTTCTTCGCGTTGAGCCGCAGCCCCAAACGCTGAAGGTGGGCGAGGATGACATCTCGATGCCGAACCGCTAGCTCTCGAGACTGGGCCAGAATGAGCCAGTCGTCGATGTAGTTCAATATGCGGATGCCCTGGAGCCTCATCGGGGCCAGAGCTACATCCATACACTTGATTAACATCGGTGCTCTGCTCCGCGTGCCCCGCAGTCCAGACCACCCCGTTCTGGGGGGGGGGGCCCGGAACTGCAGCCTGTAGGCATCCACTACGGTGCACAGGACCCACGGGGAAATGTTCGCAAGGCTCCGCCATGCCTCCGCCCTTGGGGTGTTATGCGTAGGTCCCTGGTGGCACCCTGAAGCGGAGGACCGCCAGGGAAAACTCGCCGGTGACCGAAGGTGTGTGAGCCCGATCGTCTTCTGGCTGCAACCCCTCGAGGCGGGCCCCCTACTCGAAACCTCAGGACCTCTTTCCCCGGGCCCGCCGAGACTGAATGATAGTCCTCAGATCCGTCGTCTCGGGGGGCTGTGGGCGAGAGCGCTGCCTTGCGTCCCAGATTGGTTGAGGGGGATGACGGGAAGCAACGCTTTGCTTCTGGCTCTGGCGGTAGGAGCTAGACGAGGGCTGAGCTTGTCTCTCTTTAGCCGTCAGACCGGCGGCTTGAGGGATGACGCTAAGGTGGGAGAAAGGTAGCTCGCTAATGCCTCCTCAACCTGAGGCATCGCTCCGTAGACGCGCTGCTTAATCTCTGTCACATTGCTGTAATCCAGCAGAGGGAAAAATAGTCAGTCGTGCAGAGAAGGGTTTATTCCATGATTCCAGGAAAGAATGGCAAGGACCGGTGCGGGGGCGGCACGCGGTGCCACAGAAAACGCCCATTTAGTTTACTGCCGGCCCGCCTTTAGTTCGTCATAGCGAACTAAAGGCGGAGACTGATGACATCGGCCCAGCTCCCGAAAGTCATCCTCCATGACGCACGTCTAACTTGTCAGAATCAGACCGTGCGAGCCTCTCCGGACTCATACCTCGAGCGGGAGAAGCCGAGAAGCGGGCTCCTGAACGGGGAAGAGAGATGTCGGAGCCAGTATACGAGGAACGGGAAAAAGCCTCGGCAGTCCCAATGCCCTCGGAGATGTCACGCTGGGAGCCCCATAACCGAAGCTGCCGCGTCGCCTTAGCGACCGCAGGGCCCGAGCCACAGGGAGAGCACATCCGGCCGTCTTCGGGAAAAGAGAGCCGCACGGGACCTCAGCACCCTCAGGGGCAGGGCCTCGCAATGGCCGCATGCAGCCCCCTCGAGAGCTGCCTGGGTATGCGGCATCCCCAGACAAGCCACACACAGGGCATGAGTGTCCCCAGCTGTGATGTAGCACGGGAATGGGAAACAAACTGCCTGAACTTCTCACCAGCCATCTCCTCTGCCAGACTTCCTTCCAGGTAAGAAATTTCCTCTCGTGGTTGTACTTCTTTTGTAGTCTCAAACATGCCAGAATGCCTGCTGAACAGAAAAAAGCTAATGTGTCCAGTGTGCCGGCGTGCTTATATACGCCTCCAGTTACGCCGTCACACGCTACCGTTCTAGCAACGGCAATAGGATTGGAGTAGTTTCATTCATGATTTCAGCCCTGCCACACCCAGAGGCGTTCCCATAGTGTCGTCACCGACGCAGTTCGAGTTCCCTCGAAGGGGAACTGCCGGCTTTGGCATCGGTAAGGAAATCATTGTGCTCTGTAACACTGCATCACTGCAAGAAACTACAATAACTAATGACGGGTTTGTCTTGACGTCACATGGTTCAGAGATGTCACTAAGAAAATGCAAAAGGAAAGTGCAAGGCATAGTATAGACATAGACCTGAGGCATTTCTGCAAAGTTTAGCACTAGAATTAATTAAATATGCACATCCATTATAAAAGTTTACATGTTTAGTTTGAGGATTATGAAACTTAAATCATTTAAAGTATTTTGGGCATTTAAAATATGGATTTGAGAAAGAAAAACAGTTGTAGTCAAAGTACTCTTTATATCGGTATTGTACTAAAGCCTTTATTTACTTTACTTACTACAATTTGACAGAGCGACAGTGGGTGAATATTTTACATTATTCCATTTTTTAATTATAGAGAGCAACAGATGACTTAATGACATAACCACATAAACTTATGTTTGTGTTCCATCCATGCAGGAAGACTGTGAAGAAGAGATATTCAACTGTGTGGACCTGGACGAGGATGGGTTTGTGGATTTTAAAGAGTTCGCCCTACTGGTTGCCTTGTATGCATGGGGTAACTTTGAGACCCTCCTACAGGCCATCAATGGAAGAAAAAGCATCAAAATAATAATGCCTGTAATTAATGTGTATGTATAATGTAAACACTATTGAAGGGAAATTAACACACTACCGTCTGACCTGCGGTTTCACATCACAATAATAAAAGTGATTTTGTTCCAATCTTACTTGCTTGTTTAGTTTTTTTGTTAATTAGGACTGTGGAGGAAACTTACATAGAACATTTAAGACTGACCGCTTTAATACCGTATAATTTAATTTAATATCTTTTTCACAGTCATATCAGTATGAGTGTAACGTGTGATGGAAACCCAGCAGGGATGACAAGGCCAGAATTATTTTTTTATATCACATTTTTCAGTACTTTCCAGTAGTATGTAATAACAATGACTAATTATTTAATTATTTAAACAAATGCAACCTCGTTATGAATAAGTCATAAATGTATAGATAGATTAATTAACCAATGAAAACTGATTAATAAATGAAGGTTCAAGGCAAGAGAACATCTTTAAGAATTTTGCAATTTAAATTTAAGACCTTGTTATACCTGAGCCCCCTTCTCTTGTTGAGAAAACAAAATGAATGCCGATGATTTTTAAGACTGACCTGCGATCCTGCATAAAAAGGGGCAACAAAATAATAAATCTAAGCATAAGGGAAATTGTTTGGATTTTTGTATTACAAAATTGCTTTTCAGTAACAACTAACTTGATGATCTTTTCAGTATCAACTAACTTGATGACCTTTAACTAAAAGAACAGAAGTTGAACCGTTTTCATCCACAAATCAACTTTTGTTCTTGCCATGAAACAATAGCAACAGCATTAGTGAGTGTGATGCCATGTCAGCTTGTCCTAACAGGCAAGAGTATGTTGACATTGTAAATAGTGGGAATGATAAAAAGTGTTAGGAGAATGTAGAGCAGTAAAGTCAAAGTCAGGGGAGATCCCAACACCGTACAGGTTTGTTCCATGACATGCATTTAGGTCTCATTCTGTCCACTATGGATTATGTCCCCATTATCACTAGTCCCCACCTCAGGGAGAAGTGGGTGTGAGGATGTCAGAACTGACATTATGGGCACATAATTAAACAAAACAAAGTAACTACATTTAAGTAGTACACTCAAGAGCATTTTTAAAGAAGCCTCTACTTGATTCGAGTATTCCCATTTTCTGTGTAACTACTTAATACTGTGACTCTAGCCTACATTTAGAAGGATAAATTATACTTTTTATTCCACTATGAATATTTTACCTCTTTAGTCACTCCTTACATTGCAGATAAAGATTTTACATATAGGCCTAAACCACTGTTACAGATTCAACAAGCAACATGCCTGTTAAAGAAGTAGTTAAAAGTAGCCTCATGTCCACCAGCTATTAGCGTATTAGCTATCAGCGTATTAGTCAAGTAAAATAATACTTATAAGTACTTTTACAGAAATAAAGAAACAAGACATCCCAGTGACATTCTGGTTTAACAGTTAAACCCAAGGCATAGACCAACATAGTGGCCAAAACGTTTACCATCTACACAGCCTATAGATGTTGGTCCTTGATTAGAGATCCACATTTACTTTATAATGGAGGGTTTAGACCTCCTTTCCCCTCTTATGACATCAAGCTTCCAACCTGCTGTGAGCCACATCATTGGAAGGCATCCGGAGTGGGATGGGAAGGGTGGGGGGCAGGATGTCTGGGTGAGGAATAAAAGCCACAGACATCTGTTAGTGTGGATATACATTGACGTTAACGACACATTTAGAAATCGGTTTCTTCCTTGTTTAAAATACCCAGAAGGTGATGGTTATCAGCCCTTTTTTGCGTGCGTAAAAATGTCCACATCGAGAGTCTTTTGAAAAATAATTTTTAAAAAAACGAAGAATTTATAACGGTAAACCAGCAACAATTTTATTATCAAGAAGGCTGCACATATTTGATAATTTAATATGTACTGTGTGGCGTGTGGTCTAGACACATCGCGATTTATATCCAGATGATGAAAACAGGAGGTCGCTATTTTCTTAAAATGGCAGAGATGGATTTAAAAACAGCCACATCAACGATGGAAGCACTGGTCCGTATCAGCGTGAGTATAGCATATGTCTGTGTTTGTATTGTTGCTGGTTGTAGGTTATAAACAGATTAGCGAATTTTATTTTTGTAATGTATGACTGTATTTTTAACTGGAGAACCAAATTACGGTCTGGATGGCACGTCTCCGTGTTTCACCTGCCGACCATTTCTGTATGGGCCGGCAAATGTTTTCCAGATCAAATTGCAATTGAAATAAAAAGAAATAGCCTACATCTCTTATAGCCTATTGGCAATCCTCAATCTGTAGAAAACAAATTGTAGAATGTTAGTCATGTTTCTTTGATGCTCCAGACTAACCCTCGTCTAATGGTGGTCCTGAAATGTCTCGGTAGCCTCATTAGACTCGAGCAAAATTGCTCTTCAGATCCGGAAGCAAATATTCTCTTTCTTTGATTAGATACATGTGTGTTTAAAACATGACCAAATGAAAAAACAATGTGGGTGCAGACTGAGATGGCACGTTTCTTTTTGGGGGCTCGCGGGATGGTCGTTTCCATAGAAACGTGATGCAGGACCTTCGGTTGATGCTGAGGGCTAGGGATTAAAAGTGTGTGGGTGCTGCTTGCAGCGTCGACCAACATAGGCCCTATAAGTCATTTGCAGAGATGGTTACAATAAAGCATTGCGGACTGACCAGAGGTTTGTGCACATATTATAGGCCTAGCACATAGGCCTACCACTTTAAACAGTTGTGGTAAAAAAATCTTTCGATGCTGTCGAATCAGTTAGTCCTTTCCTCCAGACCCCATCTTACCGGCTCGCGATGCGACGCCTCAAACCCCTCCCCTCTTTTCAAGAGACAGCGCTCCCTTGATGCTGGAAATATACACGTAGTCTGCTGCCATGGCGCCTAGATTCCAGGTGAAGGTAAGGATGCGCTATCGCATCGCCCGTTTTACGCCTTCACCACGCCGGTCTCAGCATTAGCAGTGCGCACTATTCATGTGAGGTTGTTACAACAGGCCCACATTATGGCTTGGTGTGTATAGCCGGCTGGAATAGCCTGAAATTGCGACAGGGTAAATTGCTATTGGAGGAGAAAGGCAGGCCGGACTTGACATTGAGACTGGCGTGTACTAAGGGAGAAAGTAGGTTATTTTAATGAACTCCAGTGCAGTGCTTCAGTATGGGTTTTTGCAGCAGCCTATTTCTGTCTCACCTGGGAAACGTGTCTGCAGCTGTTTTGTTCTATTTGACTATTTAAACTGGGGATATTGGTTCTTTCATCAATCACCATATGCTGCTGTAGGCCTTTAATATTGTGTGACTTCTCAGCCTTCATGCAGGAATTTATGATTACCTGATTAATCCCTTCTGATTCTGCATCCACACACCCCCAGAAACAATTAGTGGTTTATGGTGTGCTGTGTTGAACTGTCCCGACGCTGCATCACATCACATCCCGGTGACAAAATCCCCAACCCCCCTATGCAGCACAGTCAGTCAGTTTGTCTTGTCCTGGTTTTTGAAGTTAACTCATAATGTCAGTGATGCAGATGTACTGTCGCTGGCCCTGCAGCAGTTTGGGCAGGAGGTTGAGGCTGTGTGTCAAGGGCATCCATGAAGCAAAAGAAAGCAGGCCATCCTGAGCAAAATGACTGATTACTGACTGTAATATCTCCTGTGCTGCAATAACATATCCCGACTGAACACAAACACTGATTAATAATCACACATAGCAGTTCAGGGAAATGGATAAAGGAACAGATCCCTTTAAGTATCTCATAATTTATGAAGCAGGGTAGTCTTGTGGTTAGACAGACAATAGCTGTAAATTCACAGGTTTCTGCAACAGCCAGTGTGTCCTTTTGTGTCAAATCCATGTCCTTCAGCAGTACCATGACACACTAACTGCTCCATAGGTGCAGCTTTTTCACCCCACCACACACACACACACTTCTGACCACTGTGGTAAAGTAGACTGCAGGTAGCAGTGAGGTATACTTGTGTAGCACTCCTCTATATACAAATAAACAAATCCAATAATCTAAAGATTATGTGGTGAAACCAATTACATTACCTGATGATCAGTATGTAGACTACTCCTTAGTGTGTTGAGTAGAAAATATGTCAAAAATGCAGAAAAATACTGGACCATCTCAGTGTTAGAAAAACATACTGGCTAAAGAGCTCATGTTCATATGTAGGGCTGCTATATAAGGGATGCACTCTGTGCAGCGGTTAAATATTTAATGCCTGGTCTTTATCCATATTTAACAAGAATGATGAAGATGTCGCCTGTTTGGGACAGCTTTTCACATTTCCCTGTCGCTCTCTCAGGTCAGTCTCTTTATGTCCTACGACACTATGCATACTCCGTGGTACACCTGCAAGTAGGGCTGGGTATGAAACCTCAATACTTTTTGGTACTGCATGAAATCTGTCCATAATGCCGGGGATTGAAAACTGTCAAGTACAGTGCGTGGTCAGATGATTTGAAACTACCTTCATATTTTACTTTATTTAAATCCGCTTAATTGTGCACATTTTTCTGTTTGTTAAATTCTCTTACATGTTGTCCTGAAGGTGTAATAACACAAACTAATTCTGGCTTAGAAAAAGTCAACCAATTTTTCAGCAAGAATGATGAAATAATGTTCAGCAAACTTTGCAGATTATAACCCCACATTCCTTTGCCTCTGACAGTCTAACATGAAGAGCCTGGAGCGTGAGCTGCATTGTCCTGTGTGTAAGGACATAGTCAAACAGCCTGTGGTCCTGCCATGCCAGCACAGTATCTGCCTCATGTGTGCCTCGGAGGTTTTAGTGGCAAACGGCTACCCTCTTCCAGAACTTCCCCCAGAGCCAAACTCCCCAGCCTCCACACCCAACACCCGCTCACCCCGTCAGGCCCGCAGGCCTACACCTAAGGCTGAGCAGCGACCTATTGACCGCGTGCTGCGGGCAGGTTTGAAATACCTCTTTATATCAATTTAATCTGTTTAGGGTAAGAGAAAAGAATATCTATGTTGTGTGTGGATAAAAGATTCTTCTTTAAGGATTATACAGAGGCTTTTGCTTTGGATTGCATTTTGACATGCAGTGAAAAGAAAACAGACCTTCAACCTTTCCACTGATTTGATGTCAGACAATGATCAATATGCAATATTAATGTTGGCATAAGAGATCATGTCATTGTCACGTCATTTTCTGTTTCCCTCCGCTCATAACTGCCTTTTCTTTTTGGCTCAAGGTCCTCACCCACCTTCGCCATCCATGCCCCGTTCTCCGGGATATGGGACCTATCCAGGGCGACGCCGTAAGGAGGGCCCACCCCTGGTGATGATGTTCCCCTGTGGCCCCTGCGGCCGAGATGTGGAGCTGGGAGAGAAGGGCCTTACTGACTGTCTGCGCAACCTCACCTTAGAGCGTATAGTGGAGAGGTACAGGCACATATGGACACACTCTTCAACCAAAACAATGAAAAAAATGCAAAGATATGCATAAAATACCTACCCAATGATATTGTCCTTCAGTTCTCATGATGCTTGGAACTAAACGTACATGAATAGATGACTTGGGCCTGAAAAACAGAAGGTGTGGTCCAATTCTGAAAATAATTATTCAGCAGCTGCTGAGCTATTGCAGAATCCTGCAGAGCATGCACTGCAACACACTGTAGCTACCATGGCTGACTATTTGCTTCCATCGGCTAGCAGCTTTAAAACCTATTCAATACTGTATGTGTCACTCTCTCATAGTTTGCCATTTCATTTTTGCAACCTTTCATTTGACTTTGGTTAGACTTTTTAATGTTCACAATTGTTTAATGTTTTTGATGACATCTTTATTTAGTTTATTTATGTCTTGATACAAAGTTAAAGTTAAAGTTAACAGAACAAGCCATGTGACTAAAGGCTAAAGCAAACTTTCTATTGTTCCTTTCCTTGCTGCTGTCCCTCCACACCACCACCAGGTACAGACACACAGTAAGTCTGGGCAGTGTGGCTGTGATGTGCCAGTTCTGTAAGCCTCCTCAAGCTCTGGAGGCCACCAAGGGCTGCGCTGACTGCAGGTCCAATTTCTGTAATGAGTGCTTCAAGCTGTATCACCCATGGGGGACACCACGGGCACAACATGAACATATTCAACCCACACTCAACTTCAGACCAAAGGTAAGACATTGGGACATTAAACACATCTATGTATTTAATTACAAGATATCATAAACATCCTTTTCATACCACTTTTGAAAACCTTTGGTACAACTTCTTAACACTGCACCCGTAATAAGGAAGTCATAACTGATAGCTTAATTAATGGTTAATAGATCCTTAACTTATGCTTTATAGATCATTTATAAGCCAACCATAAAACATTTTTAGGGGTTGCTAGGTTGTGAAAAATATCTCCTTGATTGGTGTTGTGATTCTTTCTGTGTGTTAATAATGCACTTATAAATGTTGGTTAAATACTAATAAATACTCATGGTTTCCTCACTTTCTAATAAGCCAGTAATCCTGCAGTAATAAAAGGTAGGAAGTTATTAATAAAGGGTATATATTTATATTCGTTTAGTTGTAAGTGGTTAATAAATGGATTTGGTCCAGTTTCTCCACAGAACTTGGAGGGTATTCCTGATGAATTAATGAGCTAGCTAAAAATATAAAGCAACACACTGAAAGGAGGATGATTTTTCACAAGCAAACTAATGGCTTATAAGTTATTTAACTGAATCGGCAAAGCTTTAGAAATTATGTATAAAGCACAAAAAACACATTAGTTAAAACTAGTAAAGCCTCTATGAAGGCTGCAGTATTGGAGAGTGGTATCAGCCTTGATTGTAAAACTGTATAATACCCTTACATTTGCTCAGACTTCTGTTGGATAAAGAGTTTCCTTCCTTTGCCTAAACAGAAGACACTGAGATGCTTCATATCCTCATACTGATGAACTCTTTCTCCCTTGAGGTAAAATATGCTTCAGATAAATAAGTTCAGATTTAATTTGGCTCCTGTCCTCAGGTTCTGACCTGTCCGGAGCATGACCAGGAGAAACTACAGTTCTATTGTAGGTCTTGTCAGCGGCTGCTCTGCCCTCTCTGCAAACTGCGGCGTGTCCACACTGGACACAAAATCCTGCCAGTGGCCCACGCATACCAAGCCCTGAAGGTACGACTCTGAAACTGACATGGTCTGGACTGGGTATCTCTAAATGTCCAGCAAAATTGAAGGTTTGATATATATGATAGTTCTGAAAAACATACATTAACATTTCATATGAATTATGTCAACACTTCTTTTCTCAAACTTTATAGTTTAATTATTGAGTGAAAGAATTTTGAAATTTGAAAATTTAAGGCTGTGTGTAACAGTTAAGCTGTCTGGTGTGTTTTTGCTGTTTATTTGACAGGAGAAGATTACGAAGGAGATGAACTACATTCTGTCCAACCAGGACACAGTTCTGGGTCAGATTACCCAGCTGGAGAGTTCCATCACTCAGACTGAGGTGATTAATACTTTGGGCTGACAAAATGTTGCTGTACATGGAATTAACAGCAGTCAGTTGCTAAATAACTAAAAAAACTGTCAAGGTTGCTGATCATTTTTACCAGCTGCTTTGACAGGCAGCCAATTTGTGTTTGGCCTAATATATTATTGTTGAATTTTGACAAAAAAAATTGTCCGTAACTCTATGTTTTTAACAACCCCCTAATTATTCTTAATAAGTATATAAACAATGAATGAATTGTTTATAACACACTATGATGTAATTGTAAGAAGATAATGACATTTTAAGATCTTTATTATTGTATTCAACTGTATATCAACTGGATGTAACTCCTCCTGTGAATTATCCATAATTGGTGTATAAAAAATTCATGATTGATACTCATATTTAATGATATATGATAACACACATAAACAAGCCCTTACGGTGTTTTATAAAATCTTCATTACATGTTTTTACACACAAATAATTTGTAGGCCAGTTTAATAGTAAAAATGCTTGAATCTCTATATTCCTCCTGGAGCTTTCAGCTGCATTCATGTTTGCTCAGTTGCCATGACAGTGAAATTAAACAAATACTGTATACATTTAATTAATACATATATTAATGAAATACTTTATACTTTACTTTATTTTACTAAATATTAATATCAAAATGAAGAGATACTTGACATTATATAATTGTATTATATTCAGTCTATTTATACGCCAGTTGTGGAAGCATCACAGGAGGAGTTACAGACAACTTGTTGACAAAAATTAAAGACATCTGCTTATTTCAGTGTTCAGTAATGATGTATTAATTGTTTATATACTGCTTATACATGCTAAAATCAAATGTCACTGGCCTAGGGAGAGACATCATCAGAAGTATTACTATTGTTGTCAAAGTTGTTCCTGTTGCATATAAAAAATATTAATCCAACAGGTGATACCATAAACAAAACACAGAGATGGTTTTAAGCTGGTGGTTTTCTAATATTACCTTTATAAACCATACTAACTTAATTCCAAAAAGAAATAAAATATTCCACCTTAGTTTCAAAATTTGTGTTAATATTCACACAATAGTGTCTGCTTGTACTTTATTTTAGGAGCAAGGTTTGCATAGTAAATGTGTTTATGAAGTTAAACTTCTGATCACTTTTTTTTTTAAAGATTTAGTCCATGTAGATGAAGAAATTAGTATCAACCAGCTGACACACTGTTATTAATCAGTGCACAGCAGTAATCTGTCCACTGTAACATCCATGTTTGGATTCTGCCACATGTGAAGGCATGCATGTCCTTGTTTTCATTATTTGAATCTGCCTTTGTCTCAACCCAGCCGGTCGAGGCAGTCGGCCGCCCAGCCTGAGTCTAGGTTCTGCTTGATGTTTCTGCCTGTTTAAAGGCAGTTCTTACTTGTCATTGTCGACAAGTGCTTGCTCATACTGGGAATTGTTGAGTCTCTGTAAATAATTTTAAAGGAGTATGGTCCAGACCTATTCTATATGAAAATTGCAATTAAGTCTTATAAAGTGGCACTATATAAATAAAATTGAACTGAATTGAATTTTGTGTAATTTGAGCACTTTGTACATTGTAGTATAACTGGGTGTTTCCCACTGTTAAAACTTCTCCGTCTGTGTTATTTATCACCAGGTAAACAGTGTGTCAGCCAGAGAGCAGCTGGCTCAGAGCATCAGGGATCTGACGGCTGCTCTGGCCGAGCGCCACGCTTCTCTCACCCAGGCTCTGGAGACAGCGCGGCAGAAACGAGGCGAGGCGCTGGCTGCTCAAGTAGCAGAGAGACGGGGACTGATGGAACACGCAGGGCTCATGGCTTTTACCCAGGAGCTGCTGAAAGAAACAGACCAGCCCTGCTTTGTGCAGGCTGCTCGCCAGACTCATAACAGGTTTTCAATTTCTTTATCTGATCACTCTCTGTCTTGATTAAACAGATCTTAGACTTAATTTGTTTATTTTCCTTTATTATTAGAACAGGCACAACTTTCACCTAAAGTTTGGGACAAGTAAACTTACAGTATGAGAGAGTTATAACTTGATTATCTCTTGGCAAGTTGAACTATGTGAAAGAAGAGATGCTACTATTTGCTATATTTTTTTTTCCTTAATTGTCTTGTCCATTACGATGAACATAAATACTTACTAGTGCACCAAATGTGTATTAATCCGTGGCTGAAAATTGTCCCCAAGAAATTGCAGTACCCAGCTGATGAAATTACTTGATTGTTTTTAAAAATAAAACATTATTTTTGTAACCCGTGTTTAGAATTGAATGGGCTGAGTGACTGAATGATCATACCTCCCTCAATCAATCTGACCTCCTCCCACCGCCTATCCTGATGCAAACATCATGTAAACACTGTTCCTCCTTCATTCCTTTAACACTGCTTTCCCTGTTTTTCACTGCATCAGGCTGAGCAAAGCAATTGAGAATCTCCAGCATTTCACTTTGGCTGCTGATCCATCCTTCAGACACTTCCAGCTGGATGTCTCCAAAGAACTCAAACTCCTGACAGAGTTGAACTTCATCCAGGGTGAGAAGGGGAGTGATGAGTGGAAGGGGGAGAAAGGACAAGGGTGGGGATGGAGATAGTGGAAGAGAACATGATAAGGAATGAAAGTAGGAAGCGAAGAGGAGAAGGAGAAGAAAACTTACAAGAAGCTTTTTGATAACTATGATGTCTAATGAAGCAGAGATGCCGTGAAATATAGTAAGTGAACTTAGACATTTGAAGATGGTAGTACAACTATGACATGTTAAACTTCTGTAAACTCTATATTAAAAACATTTTCTTCACAGCTCCCCTGGCTCCAGTGATTGATACCCAGCGCACCTTGGCCTACGACCAGCTCTTCCTGTGTTGGCGGCTGCCCCAAGACTCTGCACCCGCCTGGCACTTCTCTGTTGAGTATCGGCGTCGGGGTGTGGTACCAGGAGGAGCGTCTAGAGGCGGAATCAGAGGAGGATTGGCTGCCGCCCGCTGGGGCTGGCAGCGGTTGGACGAAGTGAGTGAGAGCAGCGCTGTGATTGACAGGTTGGAGATGGACAGCGTGTATGTGCTGCGGGTGAGAGGCTGCAACAAGGCGGGCTACGGGGAGTACAGCGAGGAGGTGTACCTGCACACCCCACCTGCACCAGGTGAGTGCAGGCACACAACTGTTTGGTCGTCCTCATTAACAAGTAAACAGAGATACTTCGACTTTGCGACAAAGAGAGGTGTATAAAAACCCACTTAACATCCCAGTTAATGAGGTGTTAATTATACGTCATGGTTTGTAGGAAAACAAACAGACTGTGATTCATGCGTATGAATCATACATGCAATACATGAAACATTTATTTGCAAAGGAGAAGCAGAAATGTTCTTATACAGATTTAATGGGGTGAAAATTTGTTAAAAACACCAGCTGGGACAACATTTTGGGATTTAGGGACACTACAACAAGTCAGGGAGTAGATCTTTGAAATAAACGTGATTTAAAGGTGCTGGTAGGGCGTGTTTGAGCATTGCAATGATCAAACAATCATCGTACCACAACATAAATCTAAACATTCTCCATCTGGAGATGAACCTTGGCAACTTGACAGTCCACTGTACAGCAGTTAACATTTACAATTACACATCTGAGGCTTCACATTGTCTGCAACAAGGTACCTCTCATGTCCACATTATCTGGCCATATGCATTTACAACGGACTGTCGATGACTGTAAAAACGGTTGTCTACTCTGATGAATCCTGGTATCAAATGCGGCATAATAACATGATGTGATGGGCCATGCATGGTCACAACAATGGAGGTGTATTCCCAGAACAAAGCATTTCATGATTTCAATATTGTTTTTAATATTAGGAAAGACATCCAAAATTATGAAAATAAGACATAAATAGCAGTTAACTGGGATAATCCTTTAACTTGGTGCTAAAAACAATGTCAGAGGGATCATCCCCCACCTTCATAAAGTGTCCAGAATGTGTCCCTTTTATACATTTTATACAAGAGTGTTTCCACTATTTTTGTATAATGACTTATAGCCACTTAAATCAGTGACAAGTGTATGACGGGTACAAACAAATCTCATTATATCCGCATAGCAAGCTGTAGTTGCTGTCATATAGGGGCCATTCATCTCTTCACACCTACTATTATTTATCAGGCACAATAAAAGCATTACGTTGGTTGCCATGGTGAGCAGTTAATAATTCATTCTTTTTCCTTTCTGCCCATTTCCCATCTTCTTTTTCCAATTTTTTCCCACCTCTTCCTCCACTTTGAACACATCCTCACTCTCTTACTCTTTATTTCTTCATCTTTCCGTCACATGTTGTTTCCATTTCACAGCTTTGTACTTGTCATCCTCTTCCGCGCTACTTCCACGCTGCCAACCTACATGCCTCCTACGGAACGTAAGAAGTGCACATATCTAAATCATATCTTTTGACACCCATACAACATCTCTTCTCTTCTTTCTCTTTGTGGCCATCCCGTGCATCCTCTGTTCTTCCATCCCCATCTAGACACCCACTCACCCCTCTGCCTCCCACTCTATCTAACGAGATCTGTCTGACTGCTGATGAGGTTTGCAGTTTGTTAAGACATGAGGCTTAACAACATGGATCGGGTTCAGATCCAGGGCTTTTTAACGGTGAATTGGTGAATTCCTTGTGTACCCCGTAGGCTGTTTTTCCTTGCTGTTATTGCATATGCTCCCTCTGTAAATTGTACACCCTCTGGAAAAATCTGCACTCCCCAGATCTTCTTTGTGATGCCTTCAGTACTTTACTCCCAGAGTCATCAATTTATAGCTCAGTGTCCTTTTCTCTTCCAGTGCTGGTGGGAGGAGTTGCATGCCTGCTCTCTGTTCCTCTCCCCTTAGTCTCTCCTCCCAGTTGTTCTGTATTCTCCTTATTTCTCGTCTCCTTGCTGCTTTCTGACAGTAAATCTGTACCACTGTCCCTCTGTTGCCTCCCATGCTTCTCCTGCTGCTTCTAAAACCCCAATATGTCATTTTTGAATGCACCTGTCTCTTTGTCTTCCCTCTACCCTCACGTATACATCTTCTCCCCTCCTTTCTCTTCGTTTTTTCCTCCCCTTTCCTTTTCTCTGCTGTTTCCGCTCTCCTCATCTCCTCCTAGTGCTCAACTTCTACCTGGACTCTCGCTGGGGTCTCCATGCTGACCGGTTGGTGGTCAGTAAAGAGCAGCGTTGTGCTCGCAGCGTCCCTGGTCTCTCTCTGCTGCAGGCCGCTGACAACGCCCTCACTTCCTGTCACCTGACCTCGGATCTCCTGGTGGGGGATGTGGCTATTACACAGGGACGGCACTATTGGGCATGCTCAGTGGAGCCTGGGTCATACCTAGTGAAGGTAAGTAAATTCTAGAAGTGAATTTAATTTTGTGTACTGAATACTTTATACTATTAGTGAATACTGCCCAGTATGTGGAATGAAGAATGCCACGATCAGACATTTGCTTGGTTTCAAATCTTGAGCTTTTCTCAATACCAATCAACATTTTTTAAGAAATAAAAAATCTTTATTTAACACTCCAAAACTCAGCTGATCTGCCTCATCAGGACTATATGGGTGTGGTTTGATCAGATTTGATTGAAGCAACAACCTTTTTTCAATTAAGCCTGCAGCTCACTTCAAATTAGCAGAAGAAGAGAAGAGAAGAGGAGCACAGAGAACAACACAAACACTGAAATCACATCAAGAAGACAGTTATGTTTGGACATAGAGAAATAAATCACCTTATAGTCAGCCTTTGGCCTTCAAATAATGTCCCCAAACTGGGTTGTTTCTAAAGGAAGTTTGCAAACAGTTATGGGATAGTTTTGAGATTGTACTTCATACTGTATACATACACATACTTTAATATGCATATCTTAATACCCATAGATGCATCGTAACACTCCACATTCTCACATTTGCGTTTGTATTACTATTAGCAGTGTGAAATATCTGGACATAGTGATTACAGATTGCAGGCTTATGAGCACAAATATTTTTCAGGGTGTATACATTCACAAGAAAATCAACATCAACTCGCAAGCTTGGATTTCTGCTTCTCTTAAGATAATCGTAAATGAAAAAAGAGAAAGCTAGATCAATTGGTTAAGAGAAACCAAGTGAAATACTTACTTACTTACTTCCACTTATACTTACATTTTTGTTCCTTTTTTTCCAGGTTGGAGTTGGTCTAGAATCTAAACTGCAGGAGTGGTTTCACCTTCCACAAGACATGGCCAGTCCCCGGTGAGTAGCTGGATTTTGAAATGGAAATGAATTCACAAAATTAAAAGAAATAGTAGTGTGTAATCAGAGCTGGAAAACAACTACACACATTAACTCAAGTACTCTACTACTAACCCTTTGGAATGGGCTTGACCTTCAGGTTGGGAACCACTACAGTATCTAAAGTAGTTAAAACTAGCTCCATCGTGACCAGCCACAACAGGAAAACAGTGCTAACACATTGATGCATCAGTGTTACCAACTGAATAATGTCTTATTTAAAAATATATCAGTGACAGGGGACAAGTTTTGCTTTTACTTTTGATACTTTATACATTTGGCTGATACCACATTTGTACTTGACTTAAACTTGTACTGGAGCATTTTTACATCATTGTTTTGGTACTTTTCAGTCATTCTCATTTTTCAAACTGCACTCTCTCTCCAGCTACGACCCAGACAGTGGACATGACAGCGGAGCAGAGGATGCCCTGGACTCTGCTCCACCATTCTGCTTCCTCACTATGGGGATGGGTAAGATCTACCTGCCGCAGCACAGTTACCACCAACACCACAGTAATCATGGGAACGGTGTCGCGACCCCATCAGCAACGGCCCTTCCTCACCCACAGGCCTCACCTACCCGCTGCCACCCCGGCTTGGTGTGTGCCTAGACTTTGAGAAGGGTCGTGTCACCTTCTACGATGCCCACTCTCTGCGACCTTTGTGGGAAGGTCATGTAGATTGTTCTGGCCCCGTGTGCCCGGCTTTCTGTTTTATTGGTGGAGGGGCGCTGCAGCTGCAGGAGCTGGTAGCCAATCGCAATGCAGATCAGACTCCAGTGAGAAGGGTTACCATCCAACCTCGTGTCTCTAATTTAAATAACAACTGACAGCTGATCTGAAGTCATATGGTTAATTGGAATGTAATTGGTAATTGTGAAGTATTTACTCAGCTAGAGCGAAAAGTTAGACATCTCAGCGATTTTGTTTTGTATTTAATTTTCTTTGTATAAGAGAAATGTTTCTATAGCAAAAAATATGCAATGTAATTAAGTTTTTTACATTTTTGTTATATGCAGTTTTGCAAGACCTATTGCTTAAGTAGTGTCTGGTATATCCAGCACTTAATATGTAATTATATCTTTGATGCTTGCACTTGTAGCCAGCCTATATTGCATATGTATATAAAGCTAATGTAGATACAGCGCCATACAACGCCATCCTTCCTGTAGAAGCTTTATCTCTGTCATTTCATGTCCTTAATGTAAAAAGCTTTAGCTTATGTTTTAGAGATATAAACCATATGCGAGTACAAAAGATTTCTTTCCAGTTATACAACCATTATGATCCCAACCAAAGTTATTGTTTTTCTGGGGTGTAAATGTGGTAAATTAGAGGTACAGAGGAACAATGAGGCAGTGCTGTAATTAGAAGCTCCAATTATACCTCTGCTGCACAGCACAGATTAGTTGCTGCACAGCTAATCACTAGTTTCCGCAGTTCGGGTTGTGCATTGCTAGTCTGTATTTCAAATACATGTGTCTGATGACTGTGTGTGTGTGTGTGTGTGTGTGTGTGTGTGTGTGTGTGTGTGCATGTGTGTGTTTACTTCCCTATGTGCATGGGTACGTGTGTGGTTTGACTGATAACAGCATTGATTCATTGGCTGGTGCTAAAAAGTTGTTTTCTCGTAAACAATACTTTTTCCCCCACCAACCTTGCTTGATTGTAAGTTAATGAGCAGTGCTTCTTATAAAATGATTACCAGATTAAATCCATGTAAACTTCACCTGCTGGCAGAATGTTTGCAAAAGAAAATGGATTAAAGAAAATAAACACTGAATAAATTCAAATTGTTTAAATTACAAAAACACCTTCTGTTTCCTTTTGTTGTAATTTCTGCTGGAATACAGCTTCATCCAGCTTTACAAATTTTCATAATTACCTACTTCACTGTTAGGGATGAATCTTTACTGGGATGAAACTACTGTTGTTTCACCACTAGGGTGCAGCAAGACATATGAGAACCCCAGAGACAGCACTAGCCTCCATCTAACTGCAGCCTTTGTAATGATCCAAATATATTTGGAAAGATTAATAATTGGACTCATTTTCCATACCAAGTCCTTCGTTATAGGATATTGGCAAACAAATGTGCTGTTAAAAATTGGAAACTGGAAAACGTGACATGCTTTTCCAAATCTCCTCCTAAAACTGAACAGATATGCTTTTAAGGTTCTTAAAAGTGTATATCACCTGCCTTTTTTTGTTATTACATTTCCAACTAACAATATAGTTCCTGGCTTTACTCTTTTATCCATAACCATATATGCATTACCACATTCGTCAGTGATATTCATGATAATAAATTTCTAGTATAACAGCAAACAAACCTTTACACATGCTGGCTGATCTGGACAACCATCATAAATAGACATTTTATGCCAAGTTTTGAAGTCTACAGAATAGCATTTACTGCCAAACGGTCTCTTACATTTATGTATAGTCTTGTGCGCATGGGAGCCAGTAAATCAAACTTTATTGTTTACGCACATGCAATAAAAAGTTCACATAATAACAAACATAAAATACTTTAGTCCTACATGACCTTCTGATATCCTGAATATATCATGAGTTCAGTGTTGTAAAGTGCAAAGGACGCCACCTCTTGGTTAATCACAGTTTAAAATATGAAACAGACTCGGCAGACCCCCTCAAATAACTCCAAATGCAGACATTTTTGGCCTTTCCTGATAGGAAATAATATCGTTAGGGAATTTTACACGTATCAAAAATTATGCCTGACTTTGACATTCTTGCTCAAAGAAACACTTTGGGTAGGAATAATGAATAGTGATGAGCATCTGCTTTTGATAGAGATATTAACAGACCACATGTGCAGGTACTTAGCATTCCTTATGTAAATGTAATGTAAATCGCTGGAGTTTACCTTTTATGAGCTTTATATGAAAATCCACATGTGTATTTAATTGGACCCACATTCAAGGAGAAACTGTAGAGGGATTTGGGTTTGCCTCAACCACAAAGGGAAAATAAAACAGTAGAGAAAAAAAGAGAAATTGAGAAAAAAAAATAAGGAAGCGGACAGCCAAGATTCTTTTTTAACATCCTAATACACACAGATAAAAATACTGCCTCCAAAGGGAGGTTTAGCTCTGATCCCCCATGATATAGAAGAAGTGGAATGTACTGTAAAGCATGAACACAGCACCATACTGCCCTCCACCCACCCTCTTGTGCTTGCTGCACCTCTCTTCTTTAGTCCAAATCTGTAACAGATTGGGTTTAGTCTGACTGGAGGTATGCAGCCACAACACCACATGTAGGGGTCTACATAATCCCTCCACTGAGTATTAAGCACACAGCATGGGCATTCTTTTAAAGACCTGGCAGGAATTACCAATACATAATCTCCTTGATCATCATTTAGTATAGTTTAGCAGGAGAGGATGGGGGAGGGCATCCTCTGAAGGATCTCAGAGTTGCATATACATTGAGAGACAGTGTGCGGTGCCATCTGGAGAACACATAGGACAGAGCCTGCTGGAATCCTCAAACCCAACTGTCTTGAACAACTTGAAGCTAACCCACATGTTCAAAAGACCTGATTTGTTTACTGAACCTGCTTTGTGGTTTATATAGCCTGAAGTGGAATACTTGTTTATGGGGAACCTGCTTAATACAATTCCGCAGAGTCAAAACCATTATCAGGTATTTCTGTGATGGAGACCTGCTGTAGGAATTAAGTAGGCAGGGGGTGAAATAAAAACACAATGTGTTTGTCCTGCAAGCTAAATTTCCCAAAGCCACATTTCATAGCAGTGGAATTTCCATTTGATTAAAGAAGTAGATCAATTATTAATCTTCATAAGCACACACCTCTACATTACAATCACAAGAGGTGACAACTCTAATTTCACTGATCACCCACTGTCTCTCCATATGTAACAGATTATTTACTGAAAGGACTGAGTCACACTCTCATCATTCATGTCTTTTACTCAGTTTTCTCTGCCTTTAGATTCAATAACGTTGCCTTGATATTATTCTTCCAGACGTGGCCACTGCTGAAAAATTTAAGGTTCTCTTCCTTGTCTATCCATCCACCCATGAGACTGAAAATCATGAATAATATACAACTTCCTGCTTTTATCACATTGATAATCTGAATAGAGGTAGAAGGAAAAAAATCAATCAGCTAAACGTTGGCTAAGAGGATTTGAGGGGCATAGCGGGGCCATCTTCTCCTACTATAATAAATGAGGGGTGACAGTAATGCTAGACAGAGCCCATATGGCCACATACTGTAACCTAGTGCACTGCAATTGTGAGAGAAGACACAGGGCTAAATCAGTTTAACATTTACACTCCAGTGGCATATCCTTCTCTATTGGATTTGTGCACTGCACTTTGTTTTCTCTGTTTAATGATGCAATGAGTATTATGTAATGATTGTGTAGTTTACTGCATAATTCAATCTGCATACAGTGCAGTATTGGACAATTAGATTGACCCAGACATCAAACGCTACATTACAGGAGAGTTCGCTTAATTGCTTTCTTAGATGAGAAGATTGATACCACATTCATGTATCATGCATCGTTTCCCAAAATGTAACATGAAAATGTAAAAATAACAGTGTATCAAATGAAAACAATCAATTATTATTATTAATCATTATCTGAATTTGCAGCATCCCACTTAAGGTGCTTTATAGCGAGTTATAGCACCAAACAGCAGACAGACCCAGTTAGCGACTAGCTGGTGAATATGGAGCATTTAGAAGTTAAAGAGACAGATTTTTCCTGAGGAGTTGGAAGAGACTAAAAACAGAGCTAAAAGAGAGTGACTATTGGACTTAAATTTGTCAAGTAGCCAAAAAAACAACCCCTAAAAAGTTCGCCATATAAACTTAAAAGGTGATGATATGTCATGTTGTGTTCAGTATAATAAAAATAAATAATAAAATAATAAAATATAATAACAGTTATTGCAGATTTAAAGTTACAGTTACAGTCTAAAGGAAAAAATGTGGGGATCCTATCCTTTGGAAATTATTTCATTCTGAACCCAAAGTAACAATTCACTGGTTTGAACCATTAAAATCCTTTGTGTGAAGTGCACTGGGCTATATTACATAGCTGTTGGCCCTTAGCTGTAACTTTAAGGCTGGCGTAACTTCAGATATATGTCTTTATGCCTGTAACTTAACAACTAGGATATTATTGTTTCCATAAAACCGAGGTGTGGAATAGCATTTTAGCGAGACTAATGATGCAAAATTCTTTGTAACAAATCGTGTGAGCAGGTGTGGAACCATTGCATGTCTGGTTAGAAACCAAGAGTTTTGATTGAGCTTTATGTATTATGTGACATATCCATTCAGAAAAGTCTTATTTTGAGTGGTTTTCCACCATGGTCAAACATGCTGAGTCGGTCCTCAATAGCCCCATGCACTGTTAAAATTCCAGGTCTCTGAAAAGTGAAAGGCAAGTCAAATCAGTATGTCAACAGGGGATCTGTAAACCACACATTTCCTGAACGGCTCTGTCAAGACCAGCTGTGCATACATCATAGCCTGCATGATCTGTGTGTACAGTTAAAGAGGGAAATAAAACACAGACGGAGGGAAATACAGACATAAAGAAAGAAACAGACATGTAACAACGGACACCAACAGACGGACACAGAATATGAGGCAGACGAGGGGGTGTCGGTGTTTGATCTGTGAAAAACAGTCTGGCCATCACTCTGAATCTGACAACTCCATAATCACTATCTGTAACCATGTCAAAGCTTCACAGCAGCCCACCCTGGCCTCCACGTCTGTCCCTCCTCACCTTCCAGATGCTCACCCAGTGAAGGGGTCAAAGGTTGGCAGGTGCCTGAGGGAGCAGCAAGGAGCCTCAGGGTCAGATTTCTGAGAGGTCAAGCAATCTCAGTCTTTTGGTGGAAGGAGCCGGGTCGAGGCGGTGGGACAAAATGGCTTGTGTCCAGAGCATGACGTAGACGGGACCACAAAGCATCTCACCTAATCATCTCCATTTATAGGCAATGACAGACAGCTACATCTGTCTGGAACGGCTGCAATCAGCTTTCAGGGTATTACCCACTGCCCACCACAAAGCCAAAATGCGTGAATCCTTGACATCCTTTTACATTTTCAACATAAAGCCAATGACAGTCACAATGGAGTCAACAAATGTACAGTGCATTTGTGTGATTTCAGTTCCAAAGCTGCACCTTTAAAGTGAAAGTGATTGATTATATGTGACATACTGCACTATAGCTTGTTTAAATGCAAACTGCACTGTAATTTGTTTGTAGAATCAATGAACAGCATATTGATGTGTGCCCAGATGACTGAACCCATGTGATATCTCTGATCATGCAAAGCAACCAGAATTCAGCCCTGAATACCGGACCTAATCTGGTGGAGCGAGAAAGGACATAATGAGAGACCAAAGGAAATATCTTGTATGCAGGCAGTGATGCTTGCATCCATCGACTGGATGTAATGAGTTTATGTGTGTAACTTTGTGTTCAGTTTGGCATGTTTGGCTATCTAATACATGCCCCAGTTTCTCCAGAGGCCCTTCATTATATCAGTGAAACGAGTCCATAAAGTCTGCAATGTCTACCCTGAAATCAATGTGGTACTAGCAAGAGATATGTTGTCTGCCTGGTGGTTTACGGCTGTATTTGACTAGCTATCAGATTTAATTCACCTACACAGTAGCTAATTCTCCTCAAGACACTGTGCAACTGATCTTTCAAAGGAAAACGATACAGTGTGCAGATAAAACTGCTTGACAGAATCACCCTCTTCCTCCTATTATCATCCATCATGTAAACCCAATATGTTGTCAGTTTATTTCAGTCTAGACATGTAGCCCTACATCATCTGCCCCTTGCTGAGAACACAGCACTGACCCACATTAATACATTTATAATCAATACCTCCTCAGGTCCTGTGCGTGGACTCGCCTATCAGATGTTGAAGGAAATTGTGCAGTCCAATTTAAAATGGCCCAGGGGGAACTTTCATAACTATGTGCCAATTAGTTCCACTGTCAATAATGGTAATGCTAAAGGACATTGTGTTCTGGGGTGAGATGAGAGGATAGATAGAGGGAGGAGGGAGACATCATCAAGCTTACGCCCGTTGTTCATTGTTAATGGCTGTTACACTGACAAGAAGCATTTGATCAGACACACACACATATTGTGGGCCGTGGATGTGGTTGAGGGGGTTGTGTTATGGGGCAGAATTACACAACCCATGAAGATAATAAGTAATGACGTCTTATAAAGGTCAACAAACAAAGCACTAGTGGGACAAATAGAGGCCATGTGATGAGATTCATTAGGACAGCATTGAGAGTGTCTAGAGAGAGAAAGAGGGGGTGAGTGTGCAAAGGAATGCGCTCCACTCCACTGTTTCACCATAGCCGTCACAGCAGCAGCTGAAACAGGTGTGTCTTTACTCGGGGCACCGAGGGCAAGACAAGTGCTATTCTCACATGGTTCAGACTGGTCACACTTGACCACACTCTGACCTAACACCCACTTAAGTAGCCCAAGACTTCATTAAGAAGGCCCTAAGTGGCGTTGGGGTCTCACAACTATTATCCTGGCAATTTAGTACGAACTATCCTAGTCACTAAATGATCTTGGCTCAAGGATATTTATGAGCAGTCTGCTTATCAACGTCAAATCTTTCAGTGGCCCTGCTTTGAATTCAGGGACCCCTGATGAGCTGTGTCATGGGGCTCTCCACCCTGATGTATCTACTTTGATTTGTGGTCACCTCGCCTGTCTGAGGAGCCTCTTCTAAAACTTGCAAAGTCATCCACTCTGCATCACTCAATACGGTCTGTCCAGGCACAGAAAGAATTTGCAAGGGGCATGTGCCATTTCAAGTTGGAAGTACAATGGAGTATTGAGAGCTACTCTCCTTCAAGGAGATGACACAATCTTAACCCTGGATTGGGAGAGTGAACAACTTTCTGGGCTATCCCTTGCCAAAGCTTGAGACTGTCAGACTTATGTCACAAACATCAACACTTAAGTTCTGACTTGTTTCAGATTTAACTGCCTGAAGACCTGACTTGAGAAAGCAGACATTTATGTGGTAAAAGCAGCTACACATATCTAATTATGCATAGGCTAATATGAAGCCTATTCTCAGCTATGTGAAAATACACACAAAATACATATTGAAATATTTTTCTGATTAAGGTCAAAGTAAGAAATATGCTATGCTGTTGCAAAATACTTTTTCATCAACAATGTCTAGTATAAACAGATTTGGACAAGGTCTACGAGTTTTGAGAGGTCGCCTCATTGCTTAAACCACTTCTCATAGTTTGCTGATTGGCCAGGAATTTAGCTGCAGGCTCAATCAATTGATTTGATTCTTTCCAGAACCAACATGTCATAGTAAAACTTGAGCATGTAAAATTTTGACTGGTTTGGCCAGGCTCACCTCCCCTTGCTTGAGGTAAGTATCAGTTCTTGCTCTTCCACCAGCAATATCCCTGGAACCTAGACATTGTGAGACACTTTTAGTCACTGTTTCCTTTTCCCAAACACATCTACACACACACACACACACACACACATCTAATGACAACATAACACACAGCTATGGTCTCCAGCTCAGGAAACAGAGGGTTCCTGTTTTTGAGTCCAAGCACTATTGTTATCTTAAACAGCATTTTGACAGTACTCTCTCTCTCTCTCTCTCCTTCAGTCTGTTTTTCTCTGCCTCTCAAAACTCTTGCTTTACACACTTCAGATATTACACAATTATTATCTAGCCAAATCTTGATCCCTATATAGCTCTATAATGGCACACATTCTTATCTGGACCTTTCATTCTACTAATATTGACAAAGCCAGTGAGATAGAGTCAACACAACTCTCCATTACCACTTTTGCTGTTTTATCTATGCCTCTTATCTTTGCTCTCTGGATGGAGTCACGCAGCCACTCCTATTTCTGCACTTGAGGATCAAGTATCTCCTTTGCCATCGCTCTGTCTCTGCCAATCCCTCTCACACTGTCTTCATGCTTTTTTCCTCATTGTTTCTACCTACACTGCTATACTCACTCCTCATTGTGGGAACCAAGGTGCATGCAGTCTATTGCACAGCTGAAGGTGTTAGGGGGATTGAAGGAAAGTCTGGATAAGCAACAGCTGGATTTAATACACCATTAAGGTCATTGGTTGTTCAAGCTGCACCTGCAAATCCCCTGATTTCACCCCCCTGTCTAAACCTCTCTCCCCTGTCTGCTCCCTTCCCTCCCTCCTCTCCTCTTTTGCTCTGTTGCCCTCTCCTCTTTCGTCCACATACACTTTCTTTTCATTCCTGGCCCTCTCAGCTTTCTCTCTCTCGCCCTGTCAGCTATGAACCCCCCCCCCTATTTTCTGGTTCTTTATCAAAAGTAACTGCTGCCACTGCTTCACCCCTTCTAACACTATTCCCTGCATCCCTCTTTTTGTCATCTCACTCTGCATGTATCTATCACTATGTCTCTCTCTCGTTCTCTCTTGTTTCAATGTCCCTCCCGTTTGCAGGCTGTTGTGTTGTGTCTGCCAGGCCTTCTCGGCTGGAGCGCAGGTTTCCTGAGTACTGGAACGGAACAGGAGCTGGCAGAGAGATACACTGAGAAAAGCCAGCTCGACTGTTCCCACTGAGCGTCCCACACGCTCACACTGCTGCTCATACCGATGCAACACAGGCAAGACACAGCACATGATATGATGTATGTAATGATGCAGCATGTCATGGGTAATCCTAACTGGATTCAGTTTATTCTATCAATGCAATGGAGTAACCTGACCTTCACAGTCTGACATTTATTAAGTCACATCTAATTATGTTTGTATTGTATTATATTTGGATGCACACAGGGTCTAATTTAGAAAGAACATTATTTGATTTGATTCTGATTTTATTTTATTTTATTTTTATTTTTACTTGAGTCTCCGTCTTTTAATTTAGCACATATGTCACAGAGACAAATTTGCATTTATTTGTGTTAGATTATTATAGGGCTATCAGTAATTTATCAAGCAAAAGTAGGCAATACATTCACTGGTTTCAACTCTTCAAATGTTAGGATCTGGTGCTTTTCTCTGTTTTAAATCATTGCGAATTGAATATACTTGAGTTTTGGATTTTTGTGAATGAGACTTTAAGGAATAAATTATCAAATTATCAAAGTCTTAATAAAACATGGACAACATATTAATCAGCAACGAAAGTAAGAATTAGTTTCAGCTCCTTGTGCTGCGGCTCCTTGTTAGGTAAATCAAGCGCAATAAACATGGACAGACATTCAGGCTATAGCGTATATCATGGTTGTTTTACAAAGCCACTAAGCCATCCACAAGATAAAGCAAACTTGGAAAGAGAATTGTTGATTTCAGGATTTAAAGATTTACACTTTCAGCAAACAGACATAAACCATGACTCCATAAACAGAAGAAACAGGCTTTAGCACTCTGGCAGACACGCAGATCGTCACTTACACTATTAACACTAGTGCAGACAAACATAAACACCGCCGTCCTAAGAATAACTCTCCATTTTCCCCCAAAGAATGATGTTTATTTCTCAGTGGCTCTTTAGTGTGTCCCTCTGCCCAGTTAACTGAATGATGTTTACAAGTCTCACTCCTCCTGATTTTGCCCTGGAGAGGTTTGTGCCCTCTGCACCTGGACAGTTCACCCCCCTGAATTAACAGACGTGCCCCATAACACCTATAGAGACACTGACATCAAACACCAGTATGCTCCCTGCGGCCCCTGATGAAAATGTTGTTGGATTCCTCGCTTTGGAATAACATTAGTATTTAAAGATAGCTTTCAGCTCATGCTAATGGTAATCTAATTTTCAAAATGGCCTCTCTAAATTAAGAGGAAGACACAGAGAAACAGTTGGAGGTCTAATGTGTGTTAAAAGCCTGACGGGGACCTCATTAAAGACTCAGTTGAAACAAATTGTTTTCTCACTCTCAACTGACAGGGCATTGGTATTGTTAATACATCTGACAACAGTCTAGGACAGTCTTTTAATGAAAAACACAGACAGCAACAACATTGAGATTTATTGAGAAGTGTAAAAAAAACCCGGGGGAAATGTAGTAATTCTTCTTTCTGACCGCTGTCTTCTGACTCCTCTCTTACAAATTAGTGGATGAACGACAACAAGGAAATAAATATAGAATATAATATGAATTCAGTACACCTTTACATCAAGGATGTATTAATAATAAAATATTTAATATGAAAAACATATATAGGCCTAATAAATGTTTCAAAAAATTGAGAGTTAGGACTAAATCTTCATAATGATAAAATGTAGTTTTAAAAAAACGTTTTGCTTGTGAATAAATAATTCTGCAAATAGCAATAAATTCACAAAAAATTAACGAAACAACAACTAATAATTCAGTTGATTTGTTGGAATTTCTATTGTAACATTACATTAACTACATTTCCCACAAGGCATCACGGCTTGCTACGTCATAAATCTGCGCAGGGCTGAGGTGGCATTTGAAAGGAGGTAAATACGTCGGATTATTTCTTATAAAACTGTTTATTGAACGAAATTCTATTTAAACGAATGAATAATTTAATTGGCCTTGTTTCTTTTGTACGACTGTTTTATTCATGTCGTCTAACGGCAGTTTGTTTTCGTCTGTTGTAACAGTTAACTTTAGCTAGGTGGCTAACACCGTGCTACTTTGGCGTGCTAAAGCTAAGCTAATTGGACAAGTGGCTTTTTAACCGTTCGTCTCTCCGCCAGGTTGTTTTCTGGCTGCTCACCTGAAGTCCCCGCGGCACCTCTCATCATGACGAAACTTCTGGAGTGGCTATTTGGTGTGTCGGTGGTGGGCGCAGTCTGGGCTTTGGTCACTTTCGACCTGTTGGAATTGAGCCTGCCGCAGACTTACAGAGAGGTTGCCTGGCCGATGCCTCTGTATCTGCTGATTTCATTTGGATGCTATTCCCTGGGGATGGTGGGATACAGAGTGGCCACCTTCAATGACTGTGACGAGGCAGCGCAAGAGCTACAGGAGCAGATAAAAGAAGCCAAAGAGGACTTGAGGAAAAAAGGCTTAAAGATGTAGATCATTAGAAGGACTATGTAGAAACATTTGAGAGACTGAAAGGGATGCACGGACCACTTTCACACACAACTAAGTGTCTGCACTTGTGATACTGGAGTCACTTATAAAGTGAAATGTGTTGGATGAGCCTGAACTCTATACTGACACCCTCATTTTTGTTTCCAGCAGACATGATCCGAACATCAATCATAAGAACCCGTTATCCAGCAGTCTTTTTCGGTATCATGTCTTTCAGATTAGATATTGATCAGATGTGCTTCAGGAAATTAGAAATTAATGGCATAATGGATGATTGTCTGGGTTACGCATTCTTGACAACAGAGCAGTTTGTACCTTGTTATCATTCTCATCCTCTATCATTTAAAGACCTCTTTTATAAAGTAACTTAATGATATTCACCATCGGTTTCTGTTCGAATCAGTTTGTAGCAGGTGGGTTTTACTGATTGACACACTTTAAACCAGCAGCTAAATGGAGAACACACATGGAGTTTTCTTTGTTGGTAAACTACACACAGTTTAATTGCCCTGAGAACCACTGGCATCTGTAACTGGTCACTGAAATGCCAACAAATAAAACCCAAATGTTACACTGGTTTCCATCAGATGCTTACAATCTGTGTCAGCTCCAAAATAGTACTGCACAGTATGGACCTTGCTTTATGTGTGTGGCTAGAGATTGTAGCTCGTCAGTATAGATGGACTAGATTTTATCTGTAAAGAATTGTACATTCCCTTGTCCAATTTCAGTCTTGTGCCCCAGGGCTGTTGCTGGAGTTAATTAAACTGGAGTCTTTTTTTCTTGAGTTTTTCTGCGTGTGTGTGTGTGTGGGGGGGAGGGGGTTGGGGGTTCCGATAGGGCCAGGAGGTATGCAAGTATGTGCATGAGTGCTTGCATATATGATACATTCCTCCACCCAGTATAACCCACATGGCCTGAGGGCTTTATATGAACTTCTCAATAGTTCCCTCTGTGCGAGAGACAGATCTCTTTTGTCCCATTTTGTAGTTAACAACATGAAATATACATTATACTGCACTTTCCTTTTTTCCCTCGCAGAGGTTTGCTCTCATACACCAAGGATGTAGTTCTGAAGTAATCTGATGTTGGCAACTACAATACTTTTGTGTGAGCCTTTAAAAGGCTGCCTGTGCTCATTTTCTGAGAGTCCCTGCTGTGCATAAACAAAGCATAGCCTGGCTAAAGGCATCATTATAGGGTTTCAAAAGCTCCCCATAACTTTAGAACAAATGCAAAAGAGTTGACAGTTCTCCGTGTGCAAGCTCTGCCTGTTGTGCAGTTTGGCTGCAGCCCCATCATGCCTTGCAACATCACCCCCCATGAATGTCTGCAAGCTGTTGCAAGAGCAGACTGGATGAAAGGCAACCTGTTATTTACCAGAAAATCTTCTACATTGGCAATTACACCAAAGGCTTCCCTTGGTAGGCAGTTATGTTCTCACTCATAGCCACATGTGAACTAGTTAATCACTTTTCTTTGTCATCATTCTCCCCAAATCTAACTTTGAAGACATCCATCTGTTCAGTCGTTTTCTGCAGGCTGTCAGAAAAAAATAGTATAAATCAGATTAGGCCCAACATTTCACAGGCCATATACAGTGCAGGCATTTTTGTGCCTTTCCTTTTAATCCCTTATTTCAGACGCAGACATAACCCTTAGCATTTACATGATAGCAAGTGTAAGTAAGGGCAATCTGATATACAGACAGATGTATGAAGAGCTGTCCAATCACAACAACCTCAAGCTTTATTTTGTTTTAATAAATTTGGATGCATTTCATTTGCAGAAAATGAGAGATGACCACCATCACCACTGCTGCTGTAAGGTAAGTGAGAGGCAATATTCGCAAGACAGGATGCGCCTGAAAGAGTACAGTAACTTGAAGCACTGCGTAAATCCCATAATAATGATTGCGTAGTAATTCTATATCTCTGCCTGTTAGTCTGAACTCATCCTTAGCAAATATTTTATTTGTTCATGTGTTTTTTCTTGACAAGGAGCTTTTGTAAATAACTGTGGGACTTAAACATTCACACAGTCCTTCACTCATTATATACTTCACTGCAGCAGGTAAAAAATGATACAGAACTGAAATAATACAAAACCAAAGCTGAGATCCATTTGTTTTTCAAATTGAAGATACGACGTTTGTTACGAATGATCTAAATTATTTATTCAGTCACGGTAAGTAAAATGTTATAACACATCTTAGTGGTAACTTCAAAATCCTTTTGCTTTGGTTTTTGCGCATGTATTGTTTTTTTTTCTTGGTTTTGGGATATGAGAGCCACTTACAAGCTAATAATTGCTCTGTCTATCTTCAACAGGGGTCAATTTTGACAGTCAGGGAGGCTGAGGAAAATGACAAGCTTGCACAGAATGTTCTACTTCATCTTTTGTTCCAAAGTGGCAAGGTGAGAGGCATCAGATAAATTGGGAGAGGAGCTGAAAAACACGAGAAAAACTTAAGTGGGATAGAAACAGTGAAAGGGGCAGGTCACAGGGTTGTGCCAGCAGAATGGCACCCACTGAGACGTCGAAACACTATAAAAAAAACATTTCTAGAGACACTCTGTGACACTGCTGGGAGCAAATCCATCTCGACAGGCTGAGAACCAAACTGAAAAATGATAGGTTATCATTTTTCTGCACAGAAAATACTTTTTTTTCCCCACCCACACATTTCACAGCAAAACCTCAAAACCATCTAGAGACGGACAGAAAGAGAGATGGAGCTGGTAATCGAGGCCCAGAACTGAAAGCGATGGAGATTTGATACAGAAAAGGGTGAAAAACATTAATGACAGAATGAGAGACTGACATGAGGATGCATAAAAACAGGAGATAGATACAAAGATAGTGAATGAATCAAAGGGGCAGAACAAATAAAGTGTGGAAGTGAAAATGAATGAAAAAAGGAAAGTGACCAAGTGATACGGACAGGAAACCAAAGCATGAGCTGGAACAAGACAGATGACCCTGGCAGTGGCGACAGCCAAGAGTGTGTGACAGGACTTTTCGGGAAGAGGAGACCACACCCCGACCGCTGGCGATGGCAGGGGACCAAAGTGTGCACTGATTGGTCCAGAGGCTCCAACTTATTCTGTCCAACCAAGGTGTTTCCTTCCCATCAGCCCCATCTGGCCCTGCTGTCATCTCAAGCTTTTACAGGCACTAAAGCAGAAGCTTCTAAACAAGCTGCTATTAAAATGACATTTAATCCGAACATGCAGTGCGTCATCACTGCATTAAAAATAATGTAAAAAGTCACTCATGGGTCAGCATATTGTTCTGTCGCTGCTCATAAACAGCTGCTTTGATATTTACAGGACACCGGATTCTCATTCTAGGGCAGCATGGAAGCTTATAAATGCTTCAAATAGATACAATAATGTTAGGTAACCTCCCTGAGGCCCTGTAAGATAGACACTCCTGGCTCTTCTGAGTAGTAACATACGCTAGCAGGCAGACAGGGACTGGTCGTCAAGTGTCCTGCTGATAGTGAGGCCTGACTGAGTCCGGATATGCAGAGATAGACCAGCTGGCCATGCCAACAACCTACTCTGAATTGTTGATTTTTCTTGCTGTGCCTCACAGCTTCCTGGTTTTTAGTGTCACACACTGTGTCAGCTCTCGAAATGTCATGGGATCACTATAGTTTTTATAATTCATTCTGAGGGATTCCAACTTTCATTGCAATACAACCAACTGTTGTTGAGAAATTTCTCTCAAATCCGCAAATGTCAACCTCATGGTGGCGCTAGAGGACAAGACAGGGGATCACCAAAGTCACAATGATTCATCCTCTGGGAACCTAGAATGGCTGAACAAAATCTGGTGTCAATAAATCCAGAAGCAGTTGAGATATAGATCACAAGATAAGTGAACATTTTGACCTGCTGGTGTGCTAGACAAAAAATATGATGTCCATCTAGACCAAAGACGGACCTACCAACAGACAGACATTGGCATACTTGCTGCCATCAGAATCAGCTTTATTGCCAGGTATGTGTACACATACATGCATGGCTAGGAAACCTGGAGGTTTATTTAACAACATTTAACGCTGTTCTGAAACAATTTCCAGAATCCTTAAAGGCTCTTCAATGTGCTGCACGATGTTTTTTTCACCCGTCAGATTTTTATGTCTATACTGATGTTACATTGTATTGTTTTATATTTTTTACAAAATTGTATCTTTGATACAATTTTGAGATATATCAAAGTGGATGCTTAGCTCTGTGACTTCCATGTTATGGTAAAACATAAGAGGCACAAACTGGATCTGGGTTTAATATACACTGTACCATACCATGTTTCTTCTGTTAGGCCTGTAAAACATTGCCCTCAGGATGTTTGTTCTGGTTGTCTCCTGACTGCCCTTAACATTTACTACAGCGCTAAAGGTTTCACACTTGCTTTTGACAATTACTCAAGCTGGTACGCTGAACAAGTGAGTAAATAAAAACAATTGTCTTGTTTCAACAAGCTACTGCTCAGTGGAGCCTCTTTTAGGGGTCGGGCGGTTAAGGGGCCTTTCCACCAACCGTAATTTACGGGCCATCGCTTTGAAAACATTGAGGCAGTGGCACCAGTTTTTGGTGCTACAGCTGTTTTTACTGTCACGGCTGTAAAGCTCCCCTGGGAAGGGAGAGACAAGAGAAGGAGAATGAGAACAATGGCTTGTCATGCAACTTGCAGATGAGCAAAGAATCATGGTTGGAGAAAAGAGGAGGTGTGGGTGTGTGTGTGTGTGTGTGTGTATGTTGGGAGGGGGTATTATAGCTTAGGGTGGAGGCTTGCCAGAAGGTTGAGATAAAGGTAGCAGAAGGATTGCACCTGTGTATTTAGTCTTCAAAAGGCAACCCTAATGGTAACAATAAACACAGCCCTCTCCTGCTTTTTCCATTATCTCTCTATTGTAGCTTTGTCTCGTCTCTGGCCATCATGGCCTTGATTCTATTCAATTCCTGTCACATTAGTGTGTGTGAGTCATTATCTGTGTTATTGGCTCCTTCTGTGAAGATCTCGCCGGTGTAATCAAAAGGAGAAAAAGGGATGGGTTTCCTGAAAGCTTAGTTCCTAGGGAAAATGTGATGTTTCATTTAGGATGACGCTGTGTTGGTTCTTTCTTGGGGTAGATAATTGAACCTTTACTTAAAGTCATGTGTAAACAAGACTAAGAGAACAGCCACGCTAGCAGCTGTGTGAGGTTGCACTTTCGCACAGTGTTGGGGTGAGCTATAAATGCTAAAGCTAGCACGGAAACATACTCAGAATTGCAATGTTAACATATTGATGTTTAGATATAATGTTTACCATGTTCCACATCTTAGTTTAGCGTGTTAGCATGCTAACATTTGCTATTTAGTACTTAACACAAAGTACTGGGGTTGATTGTATTATCATTAGTTTTTCACATTTTTGTCATAAGCCAAAGGATTTCGCACATTTTGGACAAGTAAACAAGTTAAGGGAAAAGTTAAGGGTTGACACAGTGATTATAATTTTTCTTGAGTGGGACAATGCGTGTAACAAATGTAATGGCAATTGGGGGGGGTATAAGGCTACTATGCCAACCCACTCCAAACATGAACCACAGGAGATAAAAATAAAGTTCACTCACAGAGACATTTCACTCAGAACCACATGGTGGCGCTAGTAGAAAATGTCAGATGATCACTAAAGTCATTCGGATTAATCCTCTGGTAACCATGAATGTTCTTAATAATTCTGTGCCAGTCCATTCAATAGTTGGTGAGATATTCTGTCTGGACCAAAGTGGTGGACTCACCAACCAACCAGTGCAACAGACGAACATTGCCACCCCTAGAGCCATGCAAGCCATACCATGCCAGCATTACTAAAAATAATCACAACAAAGCGGTTCTGGTTTTCCAAAAATATCTTTTTATTTCACATGAAATTTTCACATTTAGCATATTTATCAAACAGGTCTTTTATATAATCTTCTATGTATATATATACACACACACACACATATATATATATATAATATATATATATACACAGACACACACACACACACATATTATACACTTCTCTTACTTACACATGTACAAAATTAGGTAACAAGAATCCAGATAAAAAAAGACTGACTTGAATGGTCATACACTGTTGTGCTTTGTTGATCAAGCCAGCCTGTCAGGTGAAGATGTGCTTGGCAACTCTGTTTGATGCCGTGTCTAGTCTGTAGTGAACTGGTGACTATAACATTTTTGAAATCATCCAAAACTGGGATAATTATTCAGAAAGTCTAAATAGCTGATTACTTCACTTTGTGTTTAGAAATAAATGCTTGTTTAAAGTTGGTTTAAGTAAAGCACCATGATACACAGGGTTGGGTCCTGTAGTAATAAAGATTTGATATTTGACAGTTTTACCAATACAGGGGCAAGATCCAGCAAACAGAGAAGTCCAGCCTCTCTGTGGTACACGCAACATCTCAGTGTTTGCTTTTGGCAGAAAAACGTTTTGTCTTATCGCTCTCTTTCAAATAAATCGCTCCCTTGCTTGCGCACATTTTCTTACTCTCACTTCAACTCACACAGTTTCCCTTTCACACAAGTACTAACACTACCAGGAGAGAGAGAAAAAGCTCTCCGCATTGCAAACAGTAAACATTTGTTTTTGTGAGCACATGGTATATACAGTAAAACCTCTCAGCTGCAAATGTTATAAATTATCTTCACAGAATGTACACATAACATAACTCAATGTAGTGGGTTTTCATGTTGTATTTCATGTCATCCGATGTCAATGTGTGTGTGCGCGTTTGTGTGTAACACTGCTGTGGAGTGTATGTGTGTGTGTGTGTGTGTGTGTGTGTGTGTGTGTGTGTGTGTACTGTGCAGTATTAGTGCTACAGTATATAAGCACATGGTCGAGTTTGCAAAGGAATGGTAGTCATGAGAACAGCCCCAGTCAATGCTACATTTAGACAAAAGTAATCACTTGGGACATCAATGCCACTCAATACCATTACAATAACAATACAACAAACAGTACACAATACTCAAGGGTGGCATAGTGTACATGTTGGAGAGATGACGGATCTTTGGCTCAAAAGGTAAGCGATTTCGTTTCCACTGAATATGGATTTATTCAAATTAAGTGTATTTCAATATAATTCAGACGGAGTTGGTGTCTTTGCTCTTGATTGTTCTTCGTCCACTTCAGGTTCCTCTTCAACTTCTTCATATTTTCTTATAGGGTTATCATCCAAAGAGATTAACTTTTTTGAGAGAGCCCTAAAAAATTCAAATCAAGCTTGAGAGCTTAGTCTTTCCAAGACAACATCCTTTCTTTTTGAAAAATTAGACAAAGCACACATACCTTGTCTCAAATCCTCAGAATTACTCAGCACACGTAATGCAAGTGAGTCAATCTGTACTTTACAAGCTTCAAAAGTCTCTCCCTGTGGCCAGCACTGGGCATGGAAAACTGTCTTTTTGAGTCAGTGGTTTCAACCCCACGGACTGTCTTCATTGTAGTCCCTGAAAAACAACGTCTGCCAACAGCAGTCCTTTCATGTACTCTCAGTGCAACAATAGCAATAATAAAAATGGGACTAGCAATGAGAGGATTGAGAGGGATGTAGCTGCTACTGCAGAGTTTATCCGTACGCTCTTCTGGACATCTGGCAGTACACCTGGGTCATCTGCTTGAAGATGGGAGATAAAGAAGACACATTGAGTACCGCATATTTATACCCCAGCTGAATGTACCTGGATTGTTTTATGGTCAGGGATAATTAGAAAGGACACAGGGTTGATCAACATACCTGCAGGCGGTCTGCTGGATGGGTTGTGAACACCACCCCCAGCTCCAACTGCAGCCCCACCTGTGCCTCCTTTAGCAACTCTGGCCTCTTGAGAGCCTGAAAGAAAAGGACAAATGCCATCAATTAATCTGCTTGGGTCTTGCAATAGCCTAACATGACAATCAGAGGTGATTGTGCTGCTCTTCTTACAGCCAGGAGGGCAGTTAAACTCACCATCAGCAGCTATGACATCCACCCTGAGCCTGAGGCACTCCGGTCCATGGTGGTGCAAAGGTTTGGCTGCCGGGAAGAGGGAAGAAACAACACAGACGTTAACACTAAATAATGCACTGATCCTTCAATGGCCCCTTAATTCACCTTTATGCATGCATGCGTGTGCACACACACACACACACACACACACACACTTGGCAAAGGAAAGAGCTTTAGGACACCATCTGTGACGAGGCGAAGTGTGTCTTGTCCTGCAGTTTATCTAATTACAGCCATGGTCAGGGTGACAATACTGCTTGCTCTTTGCGGTTACATTCTAGCAGGGTAAGTATTGCATAAACTTGGCAAACTGAGCCGACACCCTAGTTAATGCCCATGTTAAGCTTCATAGAGCTGGCCACCAAGCTCCAGCATATCACGGTTAGTAGAAAAACATAGCAAAACTTTAGCCACCTTGCCTCTCTTCCTTCTGAAGGTTGAGATTTTTAGCCATGCAAGCGGTGAGCTCTAGGATTAGTAATGATGACTGGTCGGTCTGTCTAACACCAGACTGAAATATCTCAACAACTCTAAGTTGGATTGCAACTCTAACTCTAAATACACATTCATGGTTCCCACATGATGAATCCTAATGACTTTGGTGATGACCTGACTTTTCATCTAGCACAACCATCAGGTTGACCTCTGGTTTTGTATGAAATTTCTCGACAGCTATTGGATGAATTGCTATCTAGTCAACATTAAGTAAAAATCTGAATGCATGCAACACTTTTACAGTACATTCCCATCAACCTCAGCCCTACTTTGTGTTTAGCGTTAATTAGCAGATGTTAGCATGCTAAACTAAGATGTTGAACATGGAAAACGTTAGCATGTAAAAATTGTCATTTTATTTTCTAGGTTATATAAGCTCAATAAGCTCAAAGCACTGCTGTGCCTAAGTTCTGCCTCACAGAGATACTCGCATGGCTGTAGAATCTTGGTGAGAATATTGGAAAATAAGACTAACTGGCAAACACAGTTAGAAATCTGAGAGAAAGCTATAATAACACTTACAGATATAATAGTAGCTTTCTCCTTGGCGGAACTCCTTTCCCAGAGTAAACGGTGTAAAACGCTGGAACTTTTCAGAGAACTTCTCGGGGGCGTGGGGAGCAAACGGATGGCCACACTCCCAGCGCATCTGGTCGTACGATTGGGGCTTGCAGGATTCATAGTCCTCGTGCTCCACCATGTAGAGGACGTATCGCTCGGCATCCACCAATGGCACCTCTCCCTGAGGGTAATGGGGGCAGACGATGTCCAGGTAGTCATTGAGCTTTACCTCCACGGTGTAGTCGTTCCATTTAAACCTGCGAGGTGGAAGAGGCAGAGGATGATGGTTATGCAAGTGGCAGGAGACTAATAACTGTGGTGACAGCATCAGAGCGGTAATAAATATAAAACCTCAAAACCTGTGATTATATATTGATCGGCTACACGGCAATGTACAACAGGGAAATCAGAGGAAAGACTGAGGGGCCTGGGAATGTGAGATAGACAACAAGAGAAAGAGTGTATTTGTGAGTATGGATGTGTGTGTGTGTGTGTGTGTGTGTGTTGGAGTGGAATGAAGAGGGAAAATGCAATAAGGGAAAGAGTGATCTGCAGAGAACATGTGCATAAATATGGATGAACGTGAGGAGAGTGTTGCAAGTTAGCACTGAGTGCACATTGATCCCATGTCCCCCAGGAGCTGAATGATGTTTACAGAGAAACATTAGCAGTCAGTTAGCCTGTCAAGACAGGAGATGAGTATTGACATCTGCGGGGCCTCACACACACACACACACACACACACACACACACACAATTCTCCGCTATAGAAGCAGAAACACACCTGAGTTTACTCAATATAGAGATTAAAAGGTCAAATGTTTCAACCCATTTATTAGTCACAGAGACAGGCAGACACATATGAGTCTGATGACGTTCTATAACGGTCTCCCACAACACTGCCCTCTCATTACAAATGCAGAGAGACAACGAATATTGTTGTTACACATTCATGCCAATAAAGCTAATTTGAATTGAAGAGACAACTCACTGTCTGCCTCTCCGCCGTCCCTCCCCTCACTCCTCCACCCTCTCTATGATGGTCTTTAAGTAAACTAAACTTCTTCCCACTTCTCTTGGACCTGGGTCAAAGAGCACCTGCAGAAAACATTTTAGCATCTTAGCCTGCTAATTCAATTATAACAGAAAGTTTAGACTAGTTTAATAACAGTTTAGCATGCTATGAGGCAGTTTAAATTGGCCTTATCTCAACTGTCCATGATTCCTTCCCCTCATGGCTTTTCTTTCAGAGATATTGAGTTTATCTCCAGGGAATTGTCTCTAAAAGGTATTTCAGCTTTGTTCCCCCTTCCCCCTGACTGAGTGACTGCTCCAGGGGCGGCTCACAGCTAATGCTCTCTTCTCAGCCAAAGCCATCTATCACCAGCTTGCAGCGGTAGTCGTCCGCTAGCAACAAACTCATACAAACTCACACACACACTTCCCAGTAATTCCCATCTATCAACAACCTAAAAGCAGCAGCTACCTACTGTTTGTAACCCCCCCCCCCCAACACACACACACACACACACACACACACCCCTCCTCCCCCGGTACTGAGCTTCCAAGCGATCCCTATCAGTTTTCCATCTCCTACTGTTCTGGATCACCAGGGGTTCCTGAGAATGGCTGAAATTTGACAGACTTAAATATTTTCACAACACACAAAGAGAATGTGTGTCTAATATAGGGTTTTGTTGCTTTTGCAATGAATACATGGATGGTCCATCAGGCTTTCAGCAACCCAAAAATGGGCCAGCTAGCCAGTGTGAGTTATGAGTTCTCAAAAGCCCTCAGGGTGCTAACTGGACACCTTTAGCACAGAAAACCTCCCCACTAAAAGGCATTTCTCTCAAGTAAAATTTTCTTTGAGAATTCTGTTGCTTTCTCATAACCCCCCCCCAAATGTCACAAGTAGCATTTGGGGAGTTTTATTTGTGTGACAAGGTCCATATGTGTGACTAACGATCAAAGTGCACAGGGACAGGCCCCCGTCGCTCATTAGCTGGTGTTGTTGTTTGTGGCCAGGGGTCTCCCTGGTACCCCATGGTAAAAGTACAGACACTGTGGCTCCAAACACCAGGCCCTGACTCCTGCTCCCCCTCTGTCTCCCTCCCCCGATCCTTTGCCCCTCTCTGCCTGACTGCATTCCCTCAATACTGATGACCAGATTAACCAGCAACAACATTACAACAGCAACATGGGCCCGTTAGAAAACAAGCACCTTTTTAGTATACTGATGAAACTTCCATCTAACTGTGCTGATAATAATGTGCTCCAGCCAACTTTTGGGGGAAAGAGCAATAATTATCATTTTGCCATGGTCCAGACAGCTTAGTGCTTATCTGCAGTTTGCCTGCCACGCTCTGTTTACCAGATTGGTGCTAAAGTGTTTTTTCCCCCTGCCACTTTCAATTCCAGTTGAATCGATAACACTATTGAACAAACACTGTTGTCTGCTTTTGCCTGACAGAGTTATCATCCCCCTGCAAACACTGAAAACACACACAAACTGACTCCCCACACCCAAATCCCTCCCCCACTTTGAGCCCCGATTACAAACCGGTTGTGGTATGTTCCCAATGTGTTCAGCTAAAGGGGGTCGATTGGGGTGCAATTAAAACACAAAAAAGGGTATTAAAGTTGCCCCGGAGGGGGGTAATTATGCCCTCCTGCTCCTCACTTCCCAGCCCCTTTAGGCTGAGAGTTTGGGGATAGACAGAGGGCATGAATAGGCGTGGGCAGGGAGGGTCAAAGGGCTTGAGTTGGAAATGGCTTTTGAAGTTTCTCTCAGTAAGAGCATCTATGCGAGTGCTACAGTTGCTTTATCAATGCCACCGTTTCATACAGTGTCTATTCACAATGTGCCCATGCTGATGAAATACATCACTTAGAGAGAACAGTGGCTGAATACACACCCGGGGAGGCTGGCTAGCCCTTTTTATTAGTGGCAAATAGTTTTAATTATCCTGCTGCCTTTTGTTCCCCTCTAACGCCTCGGCATTGAGACGTTCCACATCATCAGCTTAATTAACTGATTGGAGTAACGCTCCTCAAAGAGAGCTCAGGCCTCTGTGTGAAAAGGTTTAGCTAACAAAGTCAAATCATGCCACCTTCACTTTAGCAGGAAAACACTTTCTGTTACCCCCAGAGTGTGTCCCTAGTTATTTTCATTTTCCAAACACCCTCCATCTATCCATAGGCTGTCTTGATTTATTCAAATTGTTTATCCTAGACTCTCTATTCTAATGACATTGACGCTTAGAGCTTCAGCAGAAGTAACGGTGAGGAGGAATTGTTGTATTCTCTACTTAAGTATGATTTGTGGAGCAGATATGCAGCGAGGATTGTGTGCATGTGTTACTGTCTCAGTCCGAGACATTTAAATGCATGATTGTTTTAGTTGGAGCAGGCTTGTGTGTGATGTAGAGCTCTGAGGAATCTAGGAGTGAGGAATCTGGGAGTGTGTTTCAGTCATGATAAGGTGGATAATAAATGCTAATAATAAACAAAGATGATAGCAGTGAGGGAATGTCAAGTGGTCAAATGGGTGTGTGTGTGTGAGTGCACAATCTGCTGAAAAATAGACTGCAGACTGTTCTCGGCCACTCTTCCTCCTCTCCTACGGAGGAATTCCTGATTTATTGGAGTCTCTTCAGGAGCAGGAGTCTAATCTTTCCTCTTTAATCTCTTTAGCTAGCATTTTGCTTTCTTCTCCACCTCGACCCCGTCCTTTCATCCATCCATCACCCTCTCATCTCTGCACTCTGTCGCCCTGTGGAATGCTGGACCTCTGAGGCGAAAGGGCTGCAATGTGGATCAAAGGTCGGACAATCGCCAAGTCAGCACTGGAGAATTTTATACACAAACAGTCAGCATATGGACTGCTATGATGGGAATCACTCTTTGAAGATCAATTCAGATCTATTTTAAAAAGGTCTATAAAGCCCAGCGTAGGACTAACTACACGTTTATGACCACTACATATGAAAACAGGAGCTCTATTCTACTTAACACGTGCTGACTCTGAGAGGCCAGCCAGTCACCCTAACCACATAAACATGATTACTTTCCTCCTGGGTTTAACACACGCCATTAATGTTACCGAAAAAGGTGACTGACCTACGTCACAGATGAGTGAACGGGAATGTGGGGACCACCTAATCGGCTCGTCCAAGCCTGGATTATTGGGTGGAGCGGACGCTGAACTCGGGTGCATTCATCAGCACCAGACCCTGCTTAATACAGGGGCTTAGAGTGGACAGGGAGGCCCAGAGCAGGGGCTGAAGGCTGGGGACAGAGTAAGGGGTGAGACAGGCAGGGCGGAGTGTTTGTACCCCACCTCTATTGTTCTCACACAGAGAAGGGATATACTCTTTTACACTGCCATTTGAGTTCAAAAGACACAGACACACACACACACACATTCACATTCAGTTAGTGTGTCCATGGTTGCAGTGGGGAGAGTGAGAGGTGTTAACAGAATAATGACAGACATTGGACACAAGGGAACTATTTCTTTCAAGATATATATGTGAAAGCTACATGACTCCATAAGCGAGGTGGGACACCAGAGAGAGGCGACGCCTTTTTGAGGTGCAGCATGAGCTTAGTTAAGCTGGACTGTTTCCCGTTTTTGCGCAAACTGTTTTTGTTTCATCTGTCCATGTATTCATCCATCAGTGTCAGGCGCCCCCTCCCACTCTCTGTCCGTCTTTCACCGCTCAATAAGCAAACCAGATCCTCATGTCAACTCTGTCCCTCCCCCACCCCAGACCTGATGAACCAATCCCAACCTGATGGAATTCCAAATATGCAACTTTTTGACCCACTGTTTGCAAAACCAAGCACAATGCGACGTGGGTATGCTTGCGTCGTCATAGAAACAAATATGGTCCTATTCTTTTGGCTAACACTTTTTAACATAATATTCCAGCCTTCATTCTTTGCACCGTGTGACTTTTTGTCATCCATCTCAATCTGCTTTCTCCTGTCTGTCATTCAACCTTTGTCTGTCCGGATCATTGGTCATTCTGCCATCGTTCCTGGCTGAACTAGCGGAGTTCTTTTGCCACCCAGCAAAGCGAGAACGATTTAAGTCCAGCAGAGAAATAATTGGCCGATTCCACTGCAGTAAGGAGGCTTAGATGAATACATATGCTCTTTCCAACTGTCTCACGCTGTCCCCCAAGCCATTTGTATCTTATAACAGGGCCAGAACAGAAAGGTCACCGCTGACATCACATTTCTCAGGAGGCAAAAATTTGGATTGATTTACATAAGGTAAAACTTTCATTAACATGTTTTTCCCCATGCAAACACAGTCAGAGCTTATGGCTTAATGAATTCCAAAGGAAATTTACAATTTGTGACAGTTATCAAATAGATTTTTAAAATACAGCAGTAGTAGTACTAATGGTACATACACATTGTAGTAATAATGGTAATAATACAACTGGCCTCTAGGGTGTGGCAGTATTTGCTGTGGGGACATGTTTACTCACTAACCCCAGACATCCAACAAACAGGGGAAAAAAGGAAAGAGGAAAAACAGAAGTAACACAATGATGCTTATTTACAAAACAAAAACAATGGTTCATTTTCATAGATAATATCTCACTCTTGCTGGCAGATTGACTTGATAAACAAGTCTGGAGGACACACACATACACTTTGTATCTCACACACACCATGAGAAAGAAAGAGGCGTCTCCATAATAATCGTACCATAATCATAAATCTGTGTGAGTTTTTCCTTCTTCTATTATGTATGTGTGGGCTGGAACAGCTGTATAGCAGCACAGAGAGGACGATCAGAGTGAAATGGAGCAAGGGAAGTCTGCTGAGAAGATAAGGAAGAGGCATAAGGATGGGTTTGGTGGGGGTCACTGGTGGGGTTGACCAGAGTGACACTGATCAGTGGAGAATCCCAAATAGAGACAGAGATTTGACAGCAGGCCAGGCAGGGAGGCGCATCCCAAATCATCCTTAAGACGTGACAGTTGAGCACACCACTCAAAAACAATTAATCACTATTAAATCACTGCTAATCTACTTAATCTTAGAGTTAAAAAGGTATTCATTCTTTATATGAGCCTGGGAAATTCAATCAACTCCAGAGTCCAGACTTTTACAGTCTTGCGTGTGTTAGTGTGTGAGAACTGTATTGTTTGTTGTGCAGACAGGATACGCCGTTTTCCCGGGAAAAGTCGTAGCCAGGAAGTGCAGCATTTCATAGGGAAACACACAGCAGACAGCGTGTAGACTTTGGAAACGCCGACAGCACGCCTGTGGGAAGTTAAAACCTTTGACCTGCTTCTCTATCTAGCGCAGTCAATAAAACAAGCCCTCCTGTCTCTGACACCACAACACACATGGGAGTGTTGAACAGGAGGACAATCAGCTCATCAGTGTAGTCACCGAATTAAAGTCTTCTTACAGACGATTACAGACTGTAAAGACAGAAAGCATCAACACAGTTCAGTGATCATTGAGCCTATGAGATGCGATTACCATCCGTTTGACAATCTCTCAGAGTATTTTCCCCAGATTGAATTCACCAGACAGATTACAAGGCCAGATTAGGGGTGGTGGGAGGGGACAGACAACGTGAGAGAAAAATGGAGATGGCCTTTGGAATTTACTAAAGAGAAGGCCGACCCATGAGGTGGTGGGGGGGGGTTCAAAGAGAAGGCTGGATTAAGAAGTGACGGGGAAACCTGGACATATTTCAAGGAAAGTAGCTTCGGTTCAGATTACTTGGAAATCGTAGAAATCCCTTATCTATTGTGTCTACCTAATGCCCACACCAGTCGATATGATGACCCAATCTTATTTTTAATCTCTCAAACACGTACATTTGCACAGGCATGCAAGGTAAACAGACACATTAAACTACTTCCATATGTACACATTCATTCCCCCCCCCATTTAAAATCCTGTTCTTTCATGGTTTGAGTATTCAGACCGGCTCTACCACTTCCACTGCCTCAGCAAGACACTCAAGAGCCGAGAAGCATACATGGACAGACAAGTGAAAAAGACCAGGAAGAAACAGGTTTGCTGGGAAGACTGGAGTGGCTTTTCATAGAGAGGCAGAAGAAGGAAGCTATAAGAAAAGCTGGGGGGGAAAGCGTGAAGGAAAGGGCAAAGTGCCTTGTGACGGATCGCCATGGGTGCCAAGAACGATAAAAAAATTCCACACCTCTTAGCATGCTTCCCTCCTTCCCCCCTTCTCTGAGAGCAAGAGATGGAGCTGAGGAAATAATAGACTGAAAAGGGACAGCTTGTAAAGTTGAGATAAAAGCTGGTGAAGGAGCGAAGGGGACCGAAAAGACAGGAGGGGGATGAATGAAAGTTTCCCAGAGACAGAGCCACAGCAGTGTGAAGAGGGGCTGGCCTGAGTGGCAGCCAGTATTCAGGGACCACCGCTGTGACAGAATGACTGACAGATTGATAGAGGCTGTGCCACTTCATCACATAGTGAACTCTGACCTCTAATCAGTCACACCAGTTACTATACTCTTTCTGTGGCTCACCGTGAAGACCATTCCCCAATTTGTATGGGAAACATCACAAAACACCCATACTGACTGAATAAATAACAAAAAAAAATCCTTCATGTGGGTAAAACATACCTTAAATAACTCCTTCATTTGAGCCAACACAGTAGAAAAATCAGATTCAATTAAAAAGGTATTAAACCACTGCGCCAGCAATGGTAAGCTCAAACAATCTGGAAGCCTATTTTGCGGTTTTACCAAAAATCAAAGCGCTCATTAGAAAGACATAGCAAAACAAGGACTTCAGAGTTAGAGCTGATTAGCTCAAAAATGTGCTATCATAACAGAAAAGGTGATGATGATTATGTTAAAATAAACAGCAGATCAAAGCGCTGTGTGCGAGAGGGCTATGAAACAGTTAACAGTTAACAGACTCAGAACTGGAGACCACAGAACCAAGTTGAAAAAGGGAACCTGGCCAAGAAGAGGGGGCGGGGTGCTTGGGAGAGGGAGAGACAGGTACAAAGAAGCAGAGGAGGAGGAGGAGGCGTGGGTGGTGGTGGTGGTGGTCTACTCATACTCAGCAGGGAAAGAGCGAAAAGGGAGGAAGAAGCCGTAAATGAGCAGATTGTTACCTCACATTGGGAGACTAGAGGGCTCCTGGGACGATGTTAATATCAATCACAACTCACACTCACTTTGTGGCACATGCGTGTATGTATGACTGGGTTAATGTGTATGAGAGTGTATGAGTCACTCGAATCTGGCAATCTTGTACATGCAGGTGCTCACACATAGACGCAGGCTTTTGCACAGACACTCCCTTCACTAAAGACACGCACACAAACACACACTGGCATGCCGGGACTCAAGCTGACTGGGCACACTGACGAGCCTCTTTCTGGGAATCAACCCGTGCTGGTGATTAAGTTGTTGCTAATCAGACACAAAGGTTTCAAATATACTAACAAGTAAAAAGGTCAGAAAGTGTTGAAACACTGTCGGGAATGGATTTCACTCATGCTGAAACAAAATAGTTGTTAAAGCACAGGCAGATACGAGCTTGGACGTCAACAGGCAACTGTGTATGTCTATGTATGAGTGTGTATGTGTTGCTAAATCCCTCAACAAACACGCTGAGGAAAAGGGAAATGAGCCTGTACCACAAGGACCTCAGTGATCAATCTGAGATCAATTTGATAAATGGCAGCTTTCTGACCAATGGGACCGAACAATAAACTGGGGCCAAAAAAAAGAAGAAGAAAAAACATCTCTTCAGGGAAAAGATGGACGTCAACACACTGTATCGAGTAACAGGTCAAAGGGGGGAGCAGATTGCTGAGAATGATGAAACGCATCAAATGAAGGCATCTCACAAACTCTGCTTTTTCTGGGAAAACAGGATTAAGAGTTGCCAAAGGGAGAGATTTAGCACAGTCATCCGGAAAAAAATAGCAAGTGCAAAACGACGGATTACCAGTATATATACAGGAATGATCACTGTCGTTCCACATAAGGGACACGACAAAAACGCCTTCCCATCTGGGACTTCATTCTGATTTTCAGTGACAGGCATTGTCGCCATAATTATGGCCTTTCTGAAAACAGAAAATGCTGTAGTTTTAACCACAGCGCAGATCAGGGGGGAAAGTGTGCTCGAATGTAATCTTGTTTGAGAATATCTGAATATCTGGGTGTTTGCAACCAAGACATGTGTTTGTACACCAGAAAGAGTTTGAGCCAAACACTGATTGATGTAGATGACGTCGGTTTGGTGTGATTGAGTGTCCTGGTTTTTGATTGACTTATTGTCTGCCAGGAGTCTCTGTTCGTGCTTGCCTGTCCGAGTGTGAGGTGTGTGTATGTAGAAGTTTTTCGTGGTGTGTAAACTTAACCCTCCAAAGTACCCCAAGCCATTTCACCCCAGCCATCATCAACCATAATTCTAATTGACCCCCCACTTATTCCAAATGGCCCCTAACCCTGACAATTTCAGCTCCAATTTCTCCTCCCTGAGCAATCCATCTCTCTCCCACAGTGTGACCTACTGGGCAGGCCTCAAGTTACCTCCTCCGTCTCTGTCATACACCATTATTACTCGTCTTACCACCTGAAATATGAACACCCCTATGTCCCCCTGACAGCCACCTAAACCCCATGTGATATCTCTTGATTTAGGAGGTACAGCAACCTCCCACTCCACACAAAGGTTAGGACTGTCTGTCAGATGGGGAGGATATTGCAACAGACATTTCGACATGGTGTGCTGTGAGTCAGACCTGTAAAACCAACACAAAAAAATATAACCCTTGCCAAGGAAAATAGGATTTCAGCTGAGGAATGAAGACAACACCAAAATAACAGAAAGGAACAGAACTTTTGAGGCACTGACTTTTAACAGTGTAATTAAACTGAGTACTACACTACTGAATTACTGCCACACTCCTGCAAATAAATCAACTCAGAAAAATGTAGAAAAGACATTCAGGTGCATATAAAAAGCCAAAATAAGGAGATGTATTTTCAGTAGTACTCATAGATCATACCTGATCAAGTCCTGAATGAAAAACTGAGCTCAACAGAAAAATATAACCATATCCTTGCATTTCTCTGTTAAAGAAACCCATATATTTACAAATTTAAAAAGGAACCATCTTCCCTGAAAAGGATGAGCTTTTTAGCTCCCTCACTGTCTGTTTTTAGAGATACACAGATGACATAACCTGATGTAACTAATCCTGCAGAATAGATTGCGAAACGCATTAAATCTGAACAGGTTAGACAAAGTATTACAGGTAAACAGCGCCATAATAACAGGTTCGAGCACAGAGAGGGAGGGGGAGGGAGAGATACTCCCAACTGTCCTGCATTATCATGACAACAGCAGCGAGTCGCCCACACCACAAATTCATCACAAGCTCACTGAATATGCATGAGTTGCAACTACTCAAATGCATCTTAATATGGCCCATAATGGTATAATCTGCACTGACAATAACGTTAAAAGTTTATATTTTAGGTGCCAAGCAATGTTGTTTTTGTATTTATAAATACAGAAGTGTGTGCACGGGTGGGTTCAAGACCACTGGTTTAACAAAGGAAAAATTAAAACATATTTACTTTGGGTTCGTGCTGTTCCAGTAGACGCTGTGCCGCTCCGCTGAAGCAAACCAGGCGCAGACGCTCACAGCGAAGCCCACAATCCAAACCAAATCCATGGTGGAGAGGACTGGACGCGTGCTGAGGAGAAACACAACACACAACTCAGGTAGGTTGTGCAAAAAATACTAAGTTTACCGAGAAGAGCTCGTCCGCGCACCTGTACACTGCACGTTTTAAAAAAAAACACTATTTACGCATGCAGCGGAAAAAAAGCAGAAAATAAGCAAGTAGATTCGTTCAGGAACAAAACCCCGCAGAGGGATCAGCTTAACTCGACAAATCCGTAGTGAATGAAAGCTTGAGCTGCGTGGACGCTGGTTTTTGTGAAACGCCCACAGCAGTGAGCCCCGCCTTCTGTCCCAAAGGAGACCAATCAGAGGGCTGTCCGAGAGACGCGAGCTTTCATTGTATGTTTACTTGCTGTACACACTATTAAAACTCAAGCGTGTACTGTCTGTCTGGATAAACCAACAACATTTAAAAATATTTTCCATGTCGGAATTTTGCTGTATCATATCCACAGGCACTTGTTGGATATATGTTTACAGTAACCTTATCATACATCAGGGTATTTTTTAAAACAATAAAATGTTACATTTAGCTGATTTTATAGTGTACTTTCAATTTTATAGTACCCTATACTTTTAAAACATTTGTTATAGCTAAGAAATATAGAAACATGGAAAGTCAAGCTCTGACAACAGCTACAGTTATAAACAATAAGAGAGCTCATTGCCGTTATTATTTCATAGGTAGGTTATAAACAAGTGTTGTAAAACAGGAAATCACTCATCATTTATTGATATAAAATGTTTTCAATTTTACATGCTTGCATGAAAAGCATTTTCATTGCACTTGCAACAAATCAGTTCTATCTGCATTGGACTGGAAGAGGAGAGATAAATACATGACCACCTAACAATAGGCTATAAGTCAATCTAATACCAAAACACAAAATACAGCCTTAAAAATGGCCATAGATTTAATTAAACAGTGGTCTGACACACTGTAAAGCTGAACACTGCAAACTGCAAAACATTATTTTATTGTATTTGCTGCAAGGCTGCTGCATTACGTTGTACAGTTGTTCCAGTTATTTTGTTTTTATCCTGAGCCCTTATCTATCACTGAAGTGCACCACCCTACCTTGGGTAGTGCCTGGGCAACATCTAGATGTGTTTGCACAGTGATTTCTTGAACTGAATTGGTGTTTTTAACTTGCATGTTTTCTCTGACTCTTTTGTGTAAGGACAGTGGCCATGATCACTATCTTGCATTTATTCTAAGTGTGTGATGAGTTTTGGATCCTTTGAAATCACGAATGAAACGTAAAGTACACTTAGATAGTCAAACACAAAGATTGTTCCTCCAACTGGAAGCATATAACCTCTATGCTGTCAGATACATTGCAAATCCTGATTCTCATTTTCTTTTCCATTGACATGGATAATCTGGACCACGAGCTGCTTGTTCAGCCTGGAGAGCCATATTGCCAGAGGGGGTGTTCAAGCCTGCTTCTGCTTGACATGGCATTTTATTTGCTATGCTTGCATAGCAGAATAACAGCATCCAAAGGTATCATGGCAAACAACAGAAACGAAAAGTAAGTATAAAAAACAACAACAGCAACAATTCGGTATAATATATTCAAACAGTGAACTGCACAGAGTTTGGAGGATTGACTGCATTTTCAGGACATAGATAAGATTCATTAATCAGATAACTCCGCAGAGATTTGGCCCATATTTAAGTAAGCAGTGAAGAAATGCAGAGAGCACAGGATATACTCCTGATGTAATGAGATTGTAACACTTAATCTGAAAGGTATCCTTTCCACAGAATAAAAAATAATGAAATACATTTAGGCATTCTTGCAGCTCTTTGCAGCCCTGAGATGGACCCTTTAACATTTTATGTTTCTGCTTAAATTCATCTAATCTAGATAAGGTTTTCCATGAAAGAATTTGAGAAAAGGAAGGAAAATTTGAAAAAGCTGTTGCTGTCCAGTATGGCCTGAGATATTTAAACTGTCAGGTAGACCGTTGAATGCAAACCAACAATTTATCTCACAGTTTAATTGTCACAGTGCAGTTACATGCATCTGGTGCTCCAAGCAGATTAAAGCAACTACTAATCTCATCTATTTGCATCTCCTGTTAACCCAGGTCCAACTCTGTGCTGTGTTGTCCTATTCTTAAATAATCACCTCTGTGAGACACCCACACTATTTCGTCAGGCGGTTTACATAAAGCCTTTATTTTTATTATTTACTTCATGCAGAAAAAGATCCAGACTCAAGAGGAATGCTTTGTATATTACAGAAAATATATTCTATGTTCAGTGTTTCTGAGTATTCACAGTTCATGCAATCTGCATTTAAACATGCCGTCCAAACTCACACTTTTAGATCTCACAGTGCAAATACAGAAACGCACATATACATGGTAATTGTGTGCTATTCAGTGTCAAGCAGGTCATCCGAAAGAATGTGTTTTGTATTCATGAAGAGCGCTCATCCCGGTGGATCAATTTTTTAGAGTCCAATTGTTTTTCTGGCTCAGTGGGAAGATAAGAGGGTGAGAGGGACTGCCAGCATAATTGTCATTTGCATTGCATTCGAAAATTGTTGTGGAAAAAGCTTTCACCACGCCATAGACATTTATGTCAAAACTCTATCAGGAGCCAAATGAGTAGACCTTTAATTTCATACCATCCTGAAATACTGAATGAGTAAATAAGAAAACTGCAGCTCAGCACTGATATATATATATATACACACACACATATATATATATATATATATATATATATATATATATATATATATATATTATTATTATTATTATTATTTTTTTACAGCAGACAGACACACATACACACACATGGATCTCTGCAGGCTTGCATGCCCACATAGACACAAACACAGACGCACATACACACATAAACACAACCCTATTCACCTCAAATCCTTACAGAATTTGCACTGAGCCTGTTCTGCGGCATGAAAATAAGATATAGGAAATGATAGGGAAAACCGTTTCATGTAGGCATGGGAACTTGACTGTCCATAATTTGTTTGCATTCTGTGACATCATCTAATTACCATAATTAGATGACATCATAGACATGCACTTTCTGTGATCCTGAAAAGATGAATTAAAAACACGGATGATTTTAACTTTGTTTAACATTTTCTCAGATCTCTAATCTGCTATGTGTGCTCTTCCAGTGAAGTTCAATAGCCTGGGCAGGTTTTAACAGATTTTCAGTGAGTTGCCTTCCTGTCCTTGGCTGAAATGCGTTGCCACTTTCTTCCTTCTTGTTCTCCAGCTTGCCATTAAAGGAGAAGTTTAATGACTGTCATCATGTTCCCATCCCCGATAACACCCTACCCTCTATTTACATAAGTGAAGTGCTGGTGTGAACTGCGGAGTAGCCCAGCAGCGTTCAGTCCAGTGTGTGTCTCATTTCATTTACATCTTTGGTTTGTGTAGTCCAATGTTAGTGAGTGCAGTTCCTCTGCAGGAGTTGTTCCTGAACCATGAGATCTTTCTTTGCAAACAATGGAAGTGAAGTGTTTCCTGTAATTTGCATTGCAGAGGTCTACCTCCTCTCATTAAAGAGAGACTATGTAAAGATAGCAAAACAATCCTTCTCTCAATAGTTGGTCTGTGAAGAACAAGTTTGTTCATGGTCTTGTTTTTGCTTTCTCTGGTACAAATGTTCATTTTCCTTCAACTTACCTGAGGCAATAGAAAGCAAAGTTAAGATTAGGTGGAGCAATTTTAAAGCAAAACAAAGGTAATCAGTGAGTAACCTTAACATTACAGCAGAGATGAAGTGGCAAGTGCTGGTTCTTAATTAACTGTGTAATTATCAAGAGGTAAATAAAAAGGTGGTTGATTATGCGTAGCCATATCCAATGATCAGTTTGTCAGCTGAAAGACTGGAGGTCAGGTAAAGACTATTAAAATGACATTGCGGTGAGCGGCCTTGCTGAAAGCCAGGCAGCCGATGCACATTCGGGAAAGCACACACACTCAGACGCACCCACACACACAGACACACAAATATGTACGCCTGCATACCCACCATACAAGCCAAACTGAGAGACAAAACGCAGCTGAGAAGGAGGCGGATGAGGAGGAGGAGGATTGAGGGGAAATGCAAACTCAATGTTAGATAACGAGAGTGTAAGACCAAGAATGAAAGCAAAAGTGAGGAGGCGTGCGAGATGAGAGTGAAGAGCTTAAAAAAGATGTAGTTAAGAAGAACAATATGCAAAGATGCAGGAGAAATAAAGCAAAGGAGGGGTATACCATAAGGCAACAATAAACCTGTTTTTACCGATAAATTATGCAGGGAAACCTTTGGGTTAGTAATTAGCAAACATGTTACCTTTACTGACCTGTAATTATGATTCCCTCCCTTTGGGCAAATTGAAATCTTAGAGGAGCGATGCATCATTTCCCTAAGACTGTCAAAATCTAGTAAGTGGTGTCTGAGATACTGCTGGTGACTTACAGACAAACAAATGAACAACGCAGTGCCCTCTCTTGGGAAATGCAGTGTCATTTAGGAAAGGCTGGGTAGCAGCAACGAACAGAGGGAGCCCACTTCCTCCATGCTTTACAGTTTCATCCATCCATCCATCGTCAACCGCTTATCCTGTGTACAGGGTCGCGGGGCTTACAGTTTCAAGCAGTGCAAAAACATTCAAAACATGTTAGACAGAAACCTACAGGAAGTTTAATGACGAGGAATAGATATGAGGGAGGAAGGTCTAAAATAAAGGTGAAAAGAGACTTAATGTGTAAACATAAATATATTTGAGGCGAAAGTGAGTGCAGAGGAGAAGCGGAAGGAGGGACGGATGCCAAATGAATAAGAGGGGGCCGGTGAGAGAGTGAGAAAGATAGAAATAGACAGGAAACAAACAAGAAGGACAGAGGGAGAGAGGAGAGGCACAAGATGCAATAAGATGTTCAGATGAGGAGCACAAAGATAGGAAAAGCAAGATACGAGAGTGAGGCTGGAAAGATGGAACAAAATAATAAAGAGGAGAATTATGAGTGTGATTTCAAAAAGCAGATTATTACTGTATTTACTGGAGGACATATGGAGCGGAAGAGAGGCATTCTAAAAAAAATAGCTGAGAGATCAGAAAGAAAGGATTTGAAAGATGCATAAAAAGTATACTTTTCAAGCAAAGACTTTTAAGGAGGCAGTGAGAAAGACCAAGATATACTGAAATAAAGATTTGTAGTGGGGAGAGAGAGAGAGAAAAAAAGATGGAGAAGAGTGTGACTTAAGGAAGGGAGGCTTTGGGAGATGCACACAAAAGGTTTAATCTACAAAACAAAAGCCAAAAATTTTAGGCAGAGAAAATTTTGAAGCTAAGTGGTGGTGGTGGTGGGAGGGGGGCATCGAAGTGGGCAGGTGGAAGAGAGTGAGAAAAACAGAAACTGAATAGTGGAATGCAAAAGTACTTTTTAGAGAGATACAGACAGATGCAGAGAGACAAAGAGGGAGAGATTGACACTCAAATGTAAATAGGGAGAAGGAGAGTAGACTGGATGAAAAAGCAGCACACTGGTGGATTCCTCAAAAGCCCCTTCAATATGTATGAGGGCAGGCCCATGCACTCCGGCAGCCACAAACAAGTGACAGAACAGAAAGGAGAGGAGAGCAGCAACGCAGGTTGTATTGAAAAGAAAGAGCTCTTCTCCTGTCAGCAGACTGTACAGTGTGTCCAGGGAGTCTGAGTCCAGAGAAAGGGGACCACCCAGAGGCTCTGTTTACCATCCCCTGCTTTTCCTTGACACAACACAACAGCCTGGCAGTGTATAGGAGGCTCAGCGTGAATAACCTGCCCACTAAATTACAACGGTACACCAAAGTACAATTACATCATTACAACACATACAAGACTGGAGTGAAAGGGAAACCAAAATCATATCAATTGGTAAACAGCCCAGCACCACATTACACTTCTACAATGGGATTTTAAACACAAAGCTCTAACAATCTCTCAGGGGCCAGCTGAGCACCTTTCTCCAGAGGAAATAGGTAGGAGGGAAGCTGAAAACTAATGACAAGGTTTGCAGAGCTATGTTTTTTTGGAATAAGCTGTTGGCTAGATGCACCTGATCCCAACATATCCAGATTTGAGAGAGAACCACATGTACTCATGCTGTCAATCCCAAGGATGCTGAAGCTGTCCATGTTTTGCTCATTACCCCCTGACATATGTTGAAATGAAAGTGACATGCTCTGCCTTCCCCTGAAGAGCAGCGATCTGTGTAAAGTGCCCAGACCTTCCCTGCATTGAGAAGCCCTAGGGAGCCCTGAGGGAGGGAAGAGACATCGGCAGTTGGCATGCCCAGAATAGTGCGATCCTGACTGTCACTCTGACAGCAACAGGAAGTGACACCATCGCTAACAAGAGGTTATACTTTACATGCACGTTCGCTCAACAGCTACGGTGGCATTGCTGCTGACTCCTGCTGATAGATGGGAAGTAGTACTGATGCAAAAAGCAACTCTGAAGTTGCTTTTTGCAACTCATTTTGCTGATAGTGTAGCAAAAAAAAAAATTAATAAAATAAAATAAAATACACGCATTGATAGAGCGTTACATAACTGAAGATGGTTCAGGGCTTTGCTGTTGAAACACAGCAATAGATGGTGTGAAAAATATGCAGTGCAGAGGTCTGGATGTATACACACTGAGAGACAGTGTGATAAATAGATGGCTCGGGGCTTTTCAGCTGAAACAAGATAGTGTGAAAAAAGAAAGCTGCTGGTCCAAAGTCTAGAGGAGCACAGAGATAGTGGTAAATCCAACTGACACGAATGCTGTGCCTGTGTGCATGCTGAGGATGTGTTTACGTAAGTCTGTTTATGAATGAGCAAAGAGTATGCTTATGTGGTCCAGGGCTCTGAAAGGAGGAACTGTCTCTGTCTCTGTGTAAGTGTGCCATGCTAAAAAATCTCCTTAATAGCAATTACTCCACCCTCCATTCAAAGTGGCACATGCTACCACTCTGCCTTATTACTTGAGGAAATAAGTGAAAGACTTTTACAGCCTCTGACCTCGCTTCCTTTTTTCCATTTGAACAGACCTCCTTCTGCCACGGCACACTCCACTACTCAAACCTCTCTCTTTCTTAAGAAAATACGGAATAAGGAGCAAGGAAATGAATTTTATTGTCCCATTTTCCCTCCTTCTGCTTGTTGACAACCACACTCACCCTCAGCGGCTTCTGCTCTCCTATTACTTAAAGAGAGGAAGGGAAAATGAATTTTACAGCCTTTGGTCCTATCTGTCGCCTCAGACATCCCCCTGCCTCCCAGCTGAAGTGACACACTTCACCACTCTCCCTCTTTCTCATTACTTAACACAAAGATTGGAAATGAATTTTACTGCCCATGCCCTTTCTTCTCCCCTCAGCACCATCCTATAGTTACTCATCCACATTGCTCTTATTGTCTCTCTCCATTGCAGCCTTAAAGAAGGAGAAAATCAATTTTACAGCACCCTCCCCCCATAAAGTGGCACACTTCAGGTTTTTCTTGTTTCTTCCCTTTCTACTTCTTAAACAAAACTAGGGGCCAAAATCAATTTTTGGCCTCTGCTTCCATTTTACAGCCCCAGGCCTTCTCCAAAGGAGCAGCACACTTCATCCCTCTGCTTCTGCAGCACTGCCCTCTCTGAAAGTCTCACGATGCATTAGCATACAGGTGGTGTCTATTGTCCCCTTCTGAGGCACACTTCTGCTCTGTATATTGCCCATGTGTCCACTTTGAACGCCTGCCAGTGGAGATATTGTGAAGGAGCCGAGGGTATTAAAAGGTCACTTAAGATAACTGGCCCTTCTGTTGCCACACCTCCTCCGACACGTCCCATAGATAAGGTGAAACCACTAGTCTGGCGCTGAGCTTCCCATTCCCTGCGACCCCATTTCTGTTTGAGTCCATTCAGCAGTGCGCAGAGTGAGTAGGGTTACTGAGTTTATCTGGCTTTTTGATCTTTTTAATACAATGTTAAATGTTTGAGCTTAAAATGTGAGCACTCACGTTCGACCTTCCACAGAATATTTATATTTATATTAAGAAATATTAATATGATTATGGGTATTATTTGCATTTGATAGACTCATAGAGAGCATTTTCTACCAGGCAGGTCACAGGGAGCACTGGCTTCAAAACAAATCTTTTGAGTCCTTTCCTCCCCCAAGACGTGCACTATACCGCAACCTCTTTTACATGACTACATGCATATCTGCTGTCCAGATGCTACCCAGCCCCCCATCATCCCTGACTCCACTGCACCTCCCTCCTCCAGCTGCTTTGCTCCACTTGTGGCTGCTGCTCCAGCACCCTATTCATTAACAGCTTCTTAATGCTCCCAGATGGGACGACTGTAATTTATGGTGGCCTCAGTGTGTTTACGCTTATGTGTATGTGAGCGTGTGTGTGTGTGTGTGTGTGTGTATATGTGTGTGTGTGTGTGTGTGAGTAGGTGTGTTTATCCATAAAATCTATGCATAGCAAGGAGATTTGTTTATATGTGTAACTGTTTGCAACCAATGCAAAAAAACGTTGTCTTAATTAGATTGCACATATGATTGTTTGGATCCATTTTCCATTTTCCACACAACATTTGCACTCGCTCAGGAGTAAACTGTGAGCATATGCAAATATGTTTGTGCTGATTTCCCTCTTCGTCCTTTGTTTGACTCAGACAGGAGCACGTATCGCTGGAGGGCAGAGTGAGGACAACGATTAAGGCACATATTTCAGGTTTTTGCTGTGCTCTTTCAACCAGGGGTTTCTCTCCAAAACTGACCTCAGCTGGAGCGATACAGTTTTTCCATTTCGTTTTCCCCCCGCTATGTACCGCTTTGCACTTTGCCACTGAATTAAGATGTCATGAGCTTGTGTGGGAAGTCCCCACGTCCATGCAAAACATTAACATGTGTGTTAATGTGTAAATGTTTGGATGCTCACATGCGCGTGAATCTGACTGACGCTCCATGCCCAAAACCTCCCTCAGATTGCGGAGAATCGATTTCCAGCTTCTCTCCTGGAGGGTGAGGAAGGGTGGAGGTGGTGGTGATGATGGTGGTGGTGGGTGGGAGTTACAGAAGTTACTGTAGAGTTGCTGGCTGCCTGCTTTGCCAAGGAAAGCCTGTTTCCTAGAAATGGGGAGACAAACACACACAACGCTTGTACAAACAAACACACGGACAGTTCTTTTTGCCTAAACACAGCTCCGCACATACTGTAAAAGCCCACCCGCATTTGGTTACAGTGTAATGTACACATACACACCCACAGAAACACATAAACACAAAGCATGTACACAACAACACACTCATAATGATACACAGACATGACAAACTGCTGTGCAAAGAGGGAACTTTCCTCTCCTTGACTCATTGACTCTTTGACCATGTTGCATTTCCTGCACCTCTCTCTGCTGCCAATCCAACAGAACTCCACACACAGTAAAAATAACCCCTTCGAGGGCCAGTCAGCACTTGCTGGGGCCCTGCTCTGAAAACATAGGGTGCCCACATTGCCTGTTAGCAGCACCCTTTCTATTTGTGGAGATGTGAGCGTTGGGTAACAGTCAGGCTCCAGTTGTGGGAACGACAGCCTCAGAATGCGGCAAAGCATTGTGGGAAGGGATCTTTGGGGGGTTGCGGGGTCTAACTGTTGCACCTTTGAGCACTTAGTCCTAATTACTCCATTTGTGCTCAACATTGCTAATGGTTCGCAGACGTGACACACATGTGAAGACACAGTGAAGAGGCAGAGATGATGGAGTGGTAGATGGGGACACTCCAATATTCTGCCCGCTCAAGCTGCAGAGCAAGAAAAACAGATGGAAATGAGCACCAGCACACTCCAGCAGACGTGTAAATATACGTATACACACACAGATGTGCATACAGGTTCAGGGGCATGAACACAAAGGCACAAAGGCTGGAAGGAAAACAAACACAGACGGCAGGATTTTTGGTAGCGTCCGTGCTCGCTTTAGCACGCATGGATAAGCTGTCACATCCAAACACACACACAAACACACACAGACACATGCATACAGGCCAAGTATGTCCTCATCGCCAGCATGCGTAGATAAGTATATGTGTGTGCGAGTGTGTCCTCTCGGAGTCAACCACAATGCACAGCTGGCAAGGAGAGAGAGACCCGAGTGTGTCAGTGTGGTCAGGTCAGGGGCCCCGTCTCTCTCTACTTTCTCTACTGTCCAAGTTCTCTCTGCCTTTTCCTCCTCTTGTCCTCCCTTGTTTTTAACATTGCCTTCCTCTCTCTTGGTCACATTTTGGCATGTTCATCCGTCTGTCTGCACGGTTTGTCCAGACGCTGGCCCTTCCCAGGTTTCTTCCAATGCAAATATACAAACACATGCAGATGGAAATTTAAGAGAAAGACAAAGAGAGGCAGGAAAGTAAGAGAAGCCTTCCTAGAACTGCAGAGGCACATGTGTTTAGAAATGTGAGATATATACATTTTTGACAACTCTAAGCGCATCATCATATTGTCTGTATTTGCAAGTTGTACAGTTGTTGCCAGCTTAGTTCACACGGTCGCAAACATCACCAATCCACCCTCTACCGGACATGTCTCTCGTGTGAGTGCTGACCACATTACAAATGCTAAAACAAAACACTCACTATGTGATACCAAACATAAAAGACCACAAAACACTGAAAACCAACTTATGTAAATACAGTCAAAATGGCTTGGTTTATCTTTAACAGAAAAATACATGTGGGTGTCACTAGGAAAAAAACACACAAATGGACTCTCCTGGAATATCAGTGGAAAGTCCATGTGCAGTCTTCTTAGAAAACAATCAGTATGCTTTTAGGAAGAATAGCCAGAGAAAATTCTGTACATATTTTATGGATGAGGCATCAATTAATAGCCTTTTTCCTAGAATGTGTTTTTGGATAGAGGATCCTCCAGGCCTTCCTGGATTTGATTTATTCTTTAAACCCTTTAAAAACTTTATTGACATATTACAGAGAAGATCAGATTAAAAGTACTCAGCACCGCCTGTGGCAGGGAGTTAGCCAAAGAAAAATACGATCGAAATGTTTCAAAATCCGGTTCAATTCATCTGTCGATATTGATTTTGTGAGAGTGCTGGGTGTGACTGTAGCTAACAGTTACTTGCAGCAGGATAGGACCAGGACACAAGCAACTGACAGGACATTTGAGATCAGTTTGGAAGTGATGCATTTGTATGTGTTTTGTGGAAAAATTAAGGCAGTTTTGTTCCTTTGCCAAGAATATTCTCTTTCTTTGTGACAGTTCTGAAATTCAACCAGTTAAACAGTTTGCAGCAAAGAGATATTTGAAACTTTATTGATATAAGCAAAAGCGTTTTTAAAAAGGGGCTGATAATAAATCATGTGTCTCTATGTAATGTAGACAAAGTGTGTGTGCGTACAGGCCTGTGTATGAACATGTGTGCACATTTCGTGTGATTAAATGTTGCTTTGTCTGCATGCGCGCACATTTAATGGGCGTGTTAATGGCCTGCAGCACCTTTGCAGGTGGAACAAACACACCTGAGCACATTCAGCTTGTTGATAACAATCTTTCATCAAGGGCTATTCACAATTGTTTTCAAAAGAGCAGAGAAAAATGTGATGAGGAGATCTCTGGATCAAATGTAATTAGCCTGGACATTTGGCCCAAAGCTGCATGAAAGCCACTAAAAAATCCTGACAGTCAGTGTGCACTCTTAAAATGATTTATTCACATCCAAGCATGGTTCAGGGCTTGCCAAAAATGTCTTTATTTCTGGATTGAAGAATGAAATGACCTTGGGAACTGAAATAATTGGTTGTGTATGGGGTACTTGTATTTGCTGAAGAACAAAATGCCACTGCATTCACAGACAGCAAAAATTATGTGGTCAAATCTACATGAAGAGAATTATGTCCCACATGGAAATAAAGTGTCCTCAGTAACAATTAGGGTAGATGTCACCCCTATTAAATCTACAATGTGACCTAAATGACTAACAGAAAGCCAATATGATGTAGCTTACCCACTGCACCCCCTCACCAATTTTGGTGTCATGGCAAAAGAACAATCATCATAGAAATGGAGAACCGAAAAAACATTTTGGCTGATGATGCCCCACGCATTTTGCAAAACAATGCCATCAAATCCATCTCCATGACTAGTTATGACAACCCCCCCCCCCCCCAAATATACACACACTCCCCGGCCAAGTGTGCCCTCCAGCTTGTTTACTGCTGGTGAGAAATTCAATCTCACATCAAATCAAACAAAACAAATGAAGCCAAATCTGGCTCATCTTTGTGGTGTAGCCCTGCTGCTCTACCTTTAGGTTATTTGCTTTACCTAATGAAGGTTGAAAATCACAGATGTGTTGAATGTCTTTCAAAATCTGGAAACACCATGAAGGACAGAGATAGAGCCATGGCAGGAAAGTTCAGGGAATACATAATGACACATTGCTGGTGGTGATACTGGTTTTCTCTGATGAGCTGACTCATCTCAGCAGTGACTAGCACTTCAGGCTGCTTTTTTAGAAACCATAGAGAAGATCTTTGTGGTAATAACACTCACTCCGAGCCAATAAAATCACAAATGTGTTTAAGCAAGTGAATACTATCCCACAGGAAGGAAGGCTTTCCTTAGTGGTTGAAGTCACTGATTAATGAAATAGGGCATCTGAGCAGCAACCTGAACTGCATGATGATCATAGCTCGAGGCAGACACGGTCCAGATTATCATTTCAAATATTCCTCTAGCATTTGTGTTAAAGATGTGGTTTGACATTTAAGGAAATAAACTGCGTGCTTTCTTGGTGAGAGTTAGATGATAAGATTGATACCACTCTCATGTGTCCAGTAAATATGAAACAGCAGCCTGTGAGCTTAACATAGACTGGACTCGGGAAACATCTAGCCTGACTCTGTCCACACGTAACAAAATCTGCCTACTAACACGTTAAATTCTCTAGTCCACCAATATGTTATGTCTCGTATGTTTGATCTGTAGAAAGACTTAGTTGTTACCTGTGGACAGAGCCATGCTAGCCATTTCCAGTCTTCGTGCTACGCTAAGCTAAGACTGCTGGCTGTAGCTTCATATTGCGCAGACGTAGGAGTGGTATCACTCTTCTCATCTCTTGGCCAAAAATGGAATAAACAACATTTCTAAATTTACATAAACTACTGTATATCTTTAACCTTTTTTCAGCACAAGATGAAATATAATTTTGCTGATTTAGGAATTGAAGCTTTCTCTAGAGATGCGCTCCAGAGTTTCTGCTAAATGCCTAAAATCTAAAAATGTAAATTATTTCCATCCTTGAGCAAGTCTTTTGTTTTTACAGTCAAAATCACACTTAGGTTAAGTCATCAAGTAGGATCATAGGGTGATAATCCTGGAGTAAAAATTATTGTTTGTTAATAAGGGCAGTGTACACTTAATGCCACAATAACCACATTGGCTGGCCTGAGGGCCATCAGCAATAGGCCAACGTGACCGACTTTCAATCAACAGCAGACCTACTTCTTCCGCTTGACCTGCTGTGAAGTGCGGAGGGCTGTTGGCCTTGCCACAGTCGCAGTGAGCTTTGTTCCCTGTTTTTATTCTCTGTCCAAACCAGTGAATAGATGTTAATGCATAATAAGTCAGACAAGTTGAAAATAAATAAAAGGTTGTACACGAGAGAGAGCACAACAATGAAAATGTTACTGCCAGTAGGCTATGTGAAGCCAACGCATATAATGGAAAAAGACAAGCAGGCTGTATATTCATCTTAACGAATGTGTGTATTCACATTTATGGCACGCATGAGGACATTTAATTTCAGGTTATCTCAAGGATGTAGATCTACAAGATTGGCATGATGAAGTTAATAGTAACCCTCAGTTACGGTTACTCTAGGTTGTTTAAGACTGATTTTGTTGTGGAAAAAATTCTCTTTTTGTTTAGCCCTATGAAGAGAACTAACTGTCTAAATTTATTTTCAAAAAAGAGATATTTGGGTGATTATGTTCCAGGGAAATAAGATTTTATGTATGACAGGATATCAAGGTTACAAGTTAGAGAGAGAAACATAGTAGCTGAATGATTGTATGGAACTGGCAGTTTTATTATTCAGCACTAAGAGCATTTTTCTTCATTTGTATATTTGTTCATTAATTTTTTTTACATTTTTTAATTTATTGAAATACTGGGCAACAAGTGGTGCTTTCTACTCACTTTACTTCTGACTCCTTTGTTATCCCTATGCCTCTTTGAGGGGTCATTGTGGAATAAAGAAAAGTCTAGAAGTTTAAAAGAATTCACATTGCAGAGTCAAACCCCAAAGCAGTTGGGAGCAAAGCTTACCACTGTTTTGCTGCTTTGCCTTAATTACACAGTTGCCTCATTAACCTGTAACCGATCTCTGTTAAACAATAATACCTTGCTCAAGGGCACATTAGCAGTAGTTACTGAAATCAAAATGAGACGTTTTGATCATCATTAAGACTTTCCCAGCAAAATTGAAACTCAGAATCGTGCTATTGTAACATCCACTTGCTATGATAATGACGTAAAGCTGCATGTAAAACAGATATGGAAGGGCTTGACATATAAGATGATTTATTTTTTCAGTGTTGTATGATTAATAACACTTTGTTTATACTTCTCTCCAATCAGTGATGTTAGTGTTTTTTAGTCAGCATGTCAGATCCTATCGAGTTTTTCCACAACATCTGTGTCCAGTTATGCTGAATGCATATTTAAAAAGTATATGTTCAATAGACGGCTGCTGGAAGCCACACGTCTGTGCATCGTCTGCATAACTGACATGCAGCTGAAATTGTCTTGACGAGGACATAACCTCCACAGAGACGGATATCTAGCGCTCACTGTGTGCGGTACTTTGCAGGCCAGTGTAGAAGTGTTAAACGCAATGTCATAAATCAGCTATGACACTACAGCAACAGTACTGCTGTTGCTGATGAGATTATTGGTTTCAGCTGTTTTAGGAAGTACCAGAAGTATTAGTTAGTAAGTGTCCTTACAGAGACATTTGTGTCAGTAAAGAACAACAATAACCACAGCAAAAAAAGTCAAAGAAAATAGGGGAATAATGAAGAATAAACCGACACTGGAAAGTATAAGGCTGGAAATACGGTTCTCTGACAATCCACGCAAACGTCTCTGTGGGTTTATGAAGTGATGGGTGTAATGGAGAGGACTGCAGAGGAGCCAACACGTTCACCTCCCAAATCTCAACAACACATGCAGACTAGCATCAAGCATAGCGTTTGGTTGATCTCCTGATGGGAGCCGAAAAAGACAAAGTAAACATTAAAGGAATAGTTTCACCTTTTGGGAAATATACTTTTATGGTTCCGTGATGAAAGCTAGATGAAAATGATTGATACTACTCTCATTTCTTCACACTACATACAAAGCCACAGCCAACCCAGCAGCTAGCTTAGCTTAGCATGCTCTACCTTCCAGCACCGCTTAAGATCACTAATTAACAAGATATATTTCATTTGTTTAATTCATACATTCATACCAAGAGAAGTCATTATTTTAGGGAAGCTGGTAGTGGTTAGGTTAACATAATGACCTAGCCTAGCTCTGTTCAAAAATAACAAAAACCACCTACCAGCACATTTAAAGCTCACTAATTAACAAGTTATAAATCATTTGTTTAGTCTGTTCAAAACCCAATGTATAAAAATGATTTGTGGGGAATTCCTAGAGTCAAGTCACTGTGACCAACCAAGAAATGGTCCCCAGTAAAACATGCCGTTTTGAGCTTTGGTTTTTGATTAAATTAGTGAGCTTTAGAGGGGCTGGTTGGCAGATTTTGTTTCCAGGCTAGCTGTTTCCCAATTTCCAGTCTTTGTGCTATAAGCTAAGCTAACCAGCTTCTCCTGTAGCTTCATATTTACCATACAGGCATGAGAGTTGCATCAATCTTCCCATCTAACTCCCGGCAAGAAAGTGAATAAGCTTATTTCTCAAAATATTGAAATATTACTCACAGTAACCATACACTGTTTTGTTTCTGCATATGTACATTTGTAATCCTTATCCATGTGGTTGTATGTATACTTATAAGTGCAGTGGTGCATGAATTGCTTATATGTACGCCTGTATATACCTGGCATGAATATGTGTGAGATATGATGACTGTCCTGGGGAGTGTGTTGTTGTTGTGCGTTTTGCGTGCTGCTAAAGAGTTTATGTTATTCCGTCCCTCCTCTCTCCCTCGTTTACTGGCTATTCTGGGAAAATCCAAATTACAGTCTTTCAGCGTGTGGTTGGCTTGTGTGGTTCCAAATTTGTACTTAACCTACCCCTCCTGCTCCGTCCCTCTCCCTCTGCCTTCCTTAACTTCCCCCATCTCTCTATACCTCCCTTGCTCCAATGACATTAATCTTTCTGTCTCCATACTTTGCATTGATTCCACTTATACTTATGTATTATATATGTATATACTTATATACAAATATACTTTGGATGGGCCTTATTTGTTGCACACAATGCAAGTAGCACACAGTACCACAACTGTCAGGATGACCTTGAAGTCCCCAGACACATGAGATCTTCCATGCTCCTCTCTGTCTTTTCTCTTTTCCTTCTCACACTCAGATTTTTCATCTCCTCCCTCCACATTTCTTGTTTTCTCTCCTTGTTGTTTTGTCTCAGTGCCTGTTGCTGTGCGGATGGAAGTCCTGTGCACATCCATGTGTCCTCTAAAAACATATCCTCCCTGTGGCTTTACTAGCCACTCAGTTTCAGGGCTTCCTGTCTCCCCCTCTAGCCCGCCTGTAATTACCATTGTAACCTATGGATCGGCAACCCTCTCTCCATTCACAAAATGGGTATTTTTTATCTGACTGTGAGCGATGAAGGTTTTCATTTTTTCAGATGATGTTTATTTATATATGGATTTATGCAAATGCTCATTTAGTGGGTCTCTTACATAACTGCTCAGTTCTATTACTTATACCTGTCAAATCTACTCTGGCTTTTTCAATGACCCTGCACACACACATTCGTCTGTGACATATCAGACATGTAACGGGTGCAGTCAGTGGCTTAAAATGACAGAATGAAAATGTAAACTTTACAGACACTGCACCTCTGAAATGGCTCATTGCTTTGGCACACTAATGTACCCTGGGAGACTTTTGGCAGTGCTTTGTAATCATCCCTGAATATTTAAAATAAAATAAAAAGTTCACTTTTTATTATGACCTTAAATGCCATGACGTACCAGGCTGTTTTGAGCTCCCTCTGATGAGGATGTGCAAAGCAATTTGTTAGTTTTATCTCACAGATGTGGTCAACATTTAAGCTTTTAAAAGTCAAAATGAGAGTGCTGGAGTTGTCAAACTTACTTTTTACAGTATCTGAAAGGGCATCTTCATCATGTGTTGACACAGACCAGTTTGTCTCTTCCACTTCTCCTATTTTACATTTAATGTGAGTGTGTTTATGTAGTCAGACATAAGCATTAATGCGTGACGCCTCAGTTCAAGCTATTGCACTTTGACATGAAACATTCCGGACAGGCTCAGTACAGATTATGTTATGATGACCACCTCCACTGCAATGCACCACATCACTAGGCTTTTTTCTAAAATAGTACACAGAATCAGTTTGACATATTCTCATCATTAGAGTGACTATTTTTAGATGATTACTTTTAAGGGCAGATTAATGGACATCTTGGTAAAAATGATCTCAATGGGTGAAGTATCTCATTAAATCTTAGGGGTAAATGCTTTAATATCTCTCTCAGCTCAAGTCTGGCCTCTTGCTTTTTAGTGAGGGTGAAAGGCGACTGGATCATTAGCTGTCGGAAGTGACCAGCTGCCTCACTCTTTCCTTGTCCTTCTATGGCCTGTGGCCCCAATCCATGTCTTCCTGTGGTACTTGGCTACTGTTTACCAGTTTTGACTGCTTTCTGCTTTTGCGTTTTCCCTGTGTGCACTTATGTAGCAAGCTGGTGAAAAACGCATGACCATGATGAGTGCTCACCACTCACCCCTCTAATCCTGTGAAGGAAAAAGGGGAGGGGCTGCCTCAAGGCCAAGCCCTGCTAGTATGACCGAACGCTGTGTGACATTCTCAGCAGCATCCCCTCTGGCTCTGCATGACAGCGACAGTGGCCACTTTTTTTGCCTTCCCTTCCTCCTCCTTGTTTTTCTCGTCCTTCCCTGGTTTTCAGAGCAAAAAAGGGCATGTTTGGTTCAGTCGCATGGTTACACACAACAAATAAATAAATCTGAATAATTACGTAAACAGTGTTTCGCTGAACTGCAGCCAAGAGTATTGCGAGTCAAGCACTGATGTTAGCTCTCATTAAGGGTGGCGCAAAGCTCTCCTCAAAGTTCAGAAAAATGGAAAAACATTCAGGGTCATGCAATGCAACGCGGATGTGTGCTGGGTTTGACTGCACAGTGTGTGATCTAACAGGCTGGAAACAACTGGAGAGACAAGAGCTTCTGTTTGCCTGATAGCTAATCTCAGATCAGCAGATGAGGGAAGCAAGTGAAAACCTTTTTTTTTTTCATCCATTTTAAAATACTCCACTCCAATCTAGTTATTCTTTTGTTCTTTTCTTTTTTCTAACTGATGGCTTTTTAGTCCAGCTTCTAAAAATCTCACACACTTGCTCACCCTTCCGGGAAGGCTCTCTTCCATCACAACCCTTTCTTTCCTGCCTTTAACCCTCTCGTATTCTCCCTGCATTTCTCCTTCCCATCTCCTTTGCCTTTCCACAATTCTATCACTGCCTTTCTCTCCCCTTTCTCCCTCTTTCCCTCTCTGCTTCCCTGCTTTGGTTTTGTGAAAGGGGGCTTTATCAGCAGGCCTGAATGGTGCAGGTCCACTGGAAGCACGGACAATGGGCCCATCATCAGAAGGAAGCAGAGCCCATGAAAGAGGAACAAAGCGCCTCTGCCCAAGAGAGGCCCCACTCTGCACCTCACACCACCACAGCAACAGCCTCCACTGGCCCTGCATGCTGTATGTGTGTGCAGGGGAAAGAAATGTGTGTGTTCATGCCTGTATAAGCAGGCAGGTGCTGCCCTTTGGGATTTCTGCATTACGGCTCTGCCCCTATAAAATGGCTTGGCTTTCAGCTATCATTCTTAAGCAGGCTGCATTCTCCTGCTGGCAAAACGCATCCATTATTGTCGAACTCTAACTTTCTGCATGGCCTCCTGTGCATCCTCACCTCTATGCATCATGAATTTGTGTTTGTTAAGCCCTTAGGGAAGGGTTAGTGGGAACTTGCTCTCCTGTTTTTCGTTGTAACATGACAATACATGCAGCAGTCATGAATATGCATGCTCACTTACTGGCTCAGGGGAAACAGGAGACTCTTTAAAAATAAACATGTTTGTGCAGGGAAAGCTGTTTGTGTGAGTGGAATGAGAGACGTCCTGTCTGTTGAACAGGTTTTTCAGAAGAAAGTGACTGGACATGACAGAGTTGACAAAGAGCTCATCTGATCCTCCATTTGTCATTGCTGTTGAAGAGGTGTAGGCTAACTCCCATGTGCTGTGCAGCTTCTGGAAACAACATGATCTGAATTTGATTATTAATTAATTGAATAGCTCTTTTAATAGGATTAATAGGATTCACACTAAATTCTGCCGCTCTTACGGAGGTCCTTTAAAGGTTCAGTGTGTAATATTTATGGAGGATCTATTCACAGAAATGCAATACTATCCATCCATCCATCCATCCCACGACCTACTTGCTGTGAGGCGACAGCGCTAACCACTGTATCACCGCGCCACCCGCAATACTATCCATATGGACTAAAAAGCCATAAATGCAATAAATCCATACTATGTTTTCAGTGGTGTATAAAGACCTTAAATAATGAACAGTTATGTTTTTATTCCCTTAGAATAAGCCAGACGTCGCCATGTTGCTTCGCCATGTTTCTACAGTAGCACAAATGGTCAAACGGCTCTACAGAGAGTGTTTCGTCACTACATTGAATACGTACAAAGAAGTTAGTAGTCAACTGGTTTATTAGAAGTAAGAAAACAAGAGAAATTTGAACAAACAGAGGCCCAAACCTATTATTTAGCACAAGAGCCGACAGAGCGTGTCAGCCACCATAGTTTCACCTGTGCGATTGGAAAGGGAGGGGTGAGCGCTGCATTCATGGGTTGTCAGAATAATATGAATCTTTTTTCCTCCTTAAATCGTTATTGCAAAAAGATAAATAAAGTGGGACATAAAGAAGTATACAGAACTTTGATTAGTGCAAAATCGCATATACATATTTTGCAAACATGTAACATGGTTGTAACGGTTAGTTTACTGTCCATGTAGAGGGACCTCGATGTCTGCGTGTTGTTTATACGCTCCGATAATGCTAATCCAAAACATCTGTGTAGTAGCATCCATGTTGATTCCACATTCCGACTTAAGAGCACATGAACACACACTGAAGTCGGAAAAACAACTTCACAACTCATGAATGGGACAATCCGAGGAGCATGTGAATGCACCATGAGCCACTGATTGCAATTCGCAACACTCACCACTAGATGCCACTAAAACTTACACACTGAACCTTTAACATACACAAAAAACTCAAAACAAGTCTGAACATCAACAGTAAAAAAAGAGAGAGCAATGTAACATGTAGAAAAACATAGTATGAGGTAGAGAGAAAAATATTGAACAAGACTAAGGGTCTACGGCATTGCTAGCAGCTTTTGTGACGCATGTATTGTATGGACAGTCTGTACAGAGCTAGCTAAATGCTAATGTCAGCATGCTAACATGGTCACAGTAACAATACTCATATGCTCATTGTAAGCAGGTATAATGTGTATTATGTTCACCAAACACAAAAGTAAAGCTGAGGCTGGTGAAAATGTAATCAGTTTTGCAGGTTTAAGTCCAACGTATTAGTAGGTCTTCTATTTCCAGAGTTTTCAACTAAAGCAGATGACCCTCATCATTGAGATGGATCTGGATTTTAGTATTCCCAAGGTCAAACATTTTAAGCCTACATGAACAATTATGTTGATGAACAACTGAGCAAGCATGTCAATAGATCCATCTCCACGACAACCCGGGACACTACAGCCACAGATGAAAAAGAAAAAGCAAGTACATAGACCTTGAGCTGGAATTGTTTTAGTTTCAAGAAGAGATAATTGACCCTTTTTTTAGCATTCTGGTGGTGTTCAATACATAAACAAATGAATCACTGAATCCACAAGCTGAACTGAGAATACTGAATCACCACTGAATCAGTAGCTTTCTGCATTGAAGCCCTTCACCGGTGACAATAATTGCAAGATGATAAATTCACAGAAACAATCACAGCTGGTTGCTGAGCTTAAAGCAGGGCGTATGTGGACCCAGTTTTGTCATAACCTGAAACAGAAATTCAACAACCACTTCGATCCGAGGCTGAGCTGAAGGTAGTCAGAAAACAAATGTTCTGCTAAAAAACAGATTACTGACAAGTAGTTTGTGACAGGAAGTCAGGATTGGAATGAATTTTGTCAGTGTGACATGGGTAGTGCAGCATTAATCTAATAAAACTTAACTAAATGCAGCTAACTGCAGATACTATTATACCATCACGATGTGGTCAGTTAACAGTGTCATCAGTTTGTGAACCCAATCCTTTAAAACTGTCATTATTTTATTTTTATGCACATATCATATTATGAAAGTAGGTATGTCACTGAAGCAGGACATGTCTTATTCTGGGACAGAATCACCATCAACAAATGCTGCAGATTTTTACAGCCCTGATTCCAAAAGGTGCATTATAGCCTTGTATGTATTTCTCTGAGCTCTAGAGAAGTGGAATTTGCCTATGAAATAACTGTAGCTGTTACTGCTAGTGTGGAGTCTTTCCAGTCTATTGATATTGTGCAATAGTATTTAATATTTGGGGGGATTAAGGTCAAATTCATCAGTTGACCTCAACTCAGCTGAGCTGAGAACATTCAATAATGTCCATTAAGCCAGGAAAGACCTCTTATGACCTGCTGTGAATTATACACTTCATCCAGATGTTATGAGTGCCTGTAAGGTCTCTCCCTTTCACTCTAATTATGTGTGAGTTTTGTGTTTGTGCCTACTTGCTTGTGCATGGGATCTCCACCGTATATATTAGTTTATCATTTCTGTGATCCCAAAAGGTCTATCTGAGCCTGGCAGTTGTGGTGTGATGGTGGATAATAAGGCACTGACCCCGACCAGAGGTCTTTCTATTTTTGAATGTAGACAGGATACAGGGAGCATATTATGCCGCCCACAGAACAGCACACATGCAATCAACCTCTGACCCCGGGCCATTTCAAATCATTATCTCCGAGCTTAAGAGCAGGGGCTAATCCCTGCTGTGTTTACCACACAACTGGCACAACAGCTGGATGGTCTGTTTGCAGCCTCTCCTGGACATCTTGGTATGCTGATACATATGGATACATCTGATGATGATGTGATCTCATTTGAATTTCCTCCACTGGGCTTCAAGGAGGATTTAGTGCACATACAGTAAGCTATGTTCATCTCAGGAGATATGAGGGGCTCAGCCCAGTCTGGTGCTCTAAATCATCCCATTTCAATTGGCAAATTTCACTGTCCAGTGAAAAATTGTATTAGTGAAGGATTTACCGGAGTATCCATGTTGGCCAGTGGGGTAGTCTGTATTATGAAGCTTTGATTGACCTTCATTACTGGGAATCTGCTATTAATGGATTGGAGATGTTGCTGCAGCAGAGTCTGTTGTCTGGAGCAGCAGTGTAAAGGTGTGTGGAGAGCTGAGTCATTGCCAAGTAACACCCGAAAGTGACCCAGCTAAATTAATTCACGTGTCATAATGTAAATAGGTGGTGCTGGAAGCTCTGAGACACAGCTAATACAGTAGCTTCTTCCATTTTGGACTCTTCACTTCACTCTGTTCCAATCCATACAAAGTCAGAAATAAAGAGATGTTTTGCAGTTTGTCAGAGGGCTCAAAATCACGAGGGAACATTCACCTAAGTTAAAGAAATAGTTCAAAATTATGAGGAAATATAGTTTTTCACTTTCTTGCTGAGAATTAGATGAGAAGATCAATACCAATGTCATATCTGTGTGCTAAATATGAAGCTACCGCCAGACAGTTACCCAGTTAGCATAGTGTAGCATAAAAACTGGAAATGGGGTTCAGACATGTTTAATGACCAAGCTTTAATAACACCAAACCACGGTACCTGGGTTAAAGTAACAATGATAGCAAATCTCCTCCCATTAAAGTTCTCTTTTTGAGAACACTGTAGCTGCAAAAAGGGGAAAGCTTTCTGGGGCCCAGCTGCTAGGGGGGCCCATGCAGTCCAGCACTAATGATATTCATCGTAAATATAAGCAAAGATAACCAAATTGTATTTTGAACCAAAATACTCACCATTACTTATTAAAATTACAAAAAAATACAATTTATTTAATGTTTCTTTGGTAAAATATAGCCCATTTCATAATGAAAACCCCCTCTCCTGAAAATGGTATGAGTAATGCTTGTTGTACGCAATGACAGAACATCAAAAGTGAACATCATGCGGCAGGCCATGTCTGTGTTTATGTAGGAGATAGAGAGAGAGCACAGCATGCGTTGACTTGAGTAAAGCAGATTTACAGAGGGCCCATTTACTGGACCTTTTCAGGGGCCTTTTCATTTCTTTGGGCAGGTCTGTGTAGCTGTAGGGGATGTTTTTCTTAATGTCAATTATTTGTTGTTCTTTGCCTTTTATCTTCAAGTTTAGGCACAACAAACAAGTATATAACAACACAAAGAGGATTTTAAAAAATTTAAAGAAACATCGGTTGTCTTTGGTACTAGTGTTTGTCATAGCCAATGAACTTGTAGCTATTAGAAAATTTCTAGTTATGAAATTGTGAATACCTTGTCAGTGAGTATGCATCAACACGATAAACAAAGCCCCAATTGAAGGCATCATCTGCTCCCTCAGTGGGTGGAGGCAAGAGTATGACAAGTTTGCCTCAATAACACAAATAAGAGTACAATTAAAGGAGGGGTATTTGTAAAAATTGCTTTACCACTACCAGTGATCACCCTAATTAAGTGAAAATGATCTAATATGAATAAGACTAATAACTTGTAGAAAATATCTACAGAAAGCCTGTGTCATTTCCAGTCCCGAACAGGGATTGTGTAACAGCTCTGCCAGGACAGGTGAACCATGTAACCATGTTCTGACTTGTTTTCATTCTGTTGAATAAGTACTGCCTTGAGCATGTATCCACATGCACACACACACATGCACATCCACATTTGCACTCAACTCACTCAAACAAGCCCCCGCTGACACAGACACATCTCACATGTCGGTTTTTTTTACTCATCCTTCATCTACCTCCTTTGCTCTTTCAATGTCTATTTATAGATTTAAAGCACAACAAACTGCTGCAGATGTGTGTGTAAGTTTTACCTTCATTTGATCCCACTCAGTGAAATCAAGGGTATTTCATAACACAACATGAGGGCCTAAGAGGGCTTGGCACTATGCATATCTGGGCAGAGGTCATGACTGCGGACTTCCAACATATAGGCTAGTTGGATATGGATAAAGCACTTTTAATCACTGCTTCTCCACATCTAGGTTTTTCATTAAAAACTGCTCTCAAACTCTTGTTAATCGGGTATAGTTGGGGATAGCAGCATAAGGCGGTAGGGGGATAAACTGAGGCTGTGCCTGCAGTCATCAGTGTCTGTCAGTATCGACTCTCGTGCCCATTCTGGGACCTCCCACAGTGGGAGTGAGGTTTGTTCTGGGTCATTTAAGGGGAAATGAACATGAAAAGTCCCATGCTCTCTATTAACAGTCTCTTTTATTTAAATTGCATGGAAATGTAATGGATAAGAAATACTTGAAAATCATCATCATCCTTCATATAAAAGTGAAATAAGATATGCTGGATCCATTAGAGATTGCCATCCAGAGATTGCCAAAAGTGCAAACTCCCATTTTAACAACAATTAATCTTGAAAATTACTTTTGAGATCTCAGTTTTTCTGGATAGAAGTTGCCAATGCTTTCAAAGTTTTCACAATGGCTGCTGGTGGAACAAGTGAAAGCGGTGAAGAAAAAGGGAAAGGGAAAGAAAACACACACATGCACAAGTAGTAACATCCTTCGTGACAGGAAACAAAGATGTTTATGGGAAGGGCTGCCTTCATTTTGACAACTTATGTAAGACACAAGCTGTTAATCATCTCTTCCGTCATTTAATTTGTCTAATCATATGAAGGTGTCACAATTAATTTGACAGCTTTGACATGTTGATGTTATTGAATGAGTTAATAGAAATTTCCAGTGAGCAAATCAAAGACTGAGCCTTTGTAGGTGAAAAACATTTGCTAAATGACTTTTTACAGTTAAACAAATCAGGTTCTCAGAAACATTATTCCACATGAGAGATGGCTTTAAAATGCTGCCTCAACACTTGCATACCGTATACACATTCTTTTGAGAGGGCACTCACAATGCAGCATTGTTAACTAGTGGATATGCAAACAGAGAAATAAAGATAAATTAAATCTGAAATCTGATAGCTGTATCAATGCTGCAATGGGAGGGATTGGGATTACAACCCATTTTAATGGTTATTAATATGAATCTGACACTAAAACCTGTTATGACCTCCAACCCTGCGGAGATGCAAGCCTGTTTTACTGATAAGCTTTTTGATCAGTGTGTTGAGCATTTAATGTGCCAAATAGAGCATTTAAGTGGGCTATTCTTTGCACAGTACTGTACCTTTAATAAAATATTATAAAATCTAAAATTTATACTGTATATGCAATACATTTGTTGTCAAAGTATAACAGAGATTTATAAAAAAATCTTAATATTTATTATTATCTGACCTGCCTTGAGGCCATAAAATCATCTGCTTGCGTCTCATTGTTCTAATTCAACATTATGGACACTTTTAGAGTTGAAGGAAAAAGACTGCAGGCTGGTAGCTGTAGCTTTGCTATTGTTCACAATGAAATTACATTTAAGATGGCTACAGAAGGGAATGGTAGCCCACAGGATGACCCTCCCACCCACAAAACCCCCGACTGGACAGACTTTGTCCTTATTGATGCACCATTCAACACGTCAACCCATTCTATCTCCTTTAGTTTGTTACATTTCCTGCGAAATGTTGGAGTGGATCCATTGTTCAAAAGTGTAAACCAGTGGGATATCAGTTAAGGAGAGGTTGGGGGGAGTGATTGTTAAATGTTTGCGTTGATTTTATTGGTTAATTGTTTTATATAAAGCCCTCTGGCACAGTACGCAGAAACAGAGTTTGGAGGGGTTGTACCCTTTTTATATACAGTCTATGGTTGTACCATATGAAATGTACCACATGTGCCACAGTTTTACATGAAGGGTTTAAAGTAAAAGTTGTTCTTCACTTCAGTCCCAGCCTCAGTGTTCACTGAAACTCATAGATATAAAGGCAGGGGTTTGATTAGGCACAGGCACAGCTTTTTAAAGTCTAGACCTCTGCTGGCTTCCAACCAACAGTCATGCTGTATTGAGGAAAAAACATTAATTTGTAAGGACGACATGCAATGCACTCCGTGAACACTGCGAAACACTACATGTATAGATGTTGCCAGTCCTACTTTACAAAAAATGTTATTGGCTACTCATTGTAAAAAAAAGCTATACTTATGAAAAGACTGTTACTTTTCGATTATATAGCTGATTAATAAAAAAAACTTTTAATGTGTGTATTTCCAACACATTCAAGTTCTAGAAATGGGTTGTCAGTCTGTTCTTTCACTTCATTTGAAAGCTTCACCAGTCTGTGTCAACATCACATCTATCACTGTGGCCATTAACACTCTGCAGCCTGCTGGTGTAATGTGGCACTCACACAAGTCTTATGTGCTGTGAACGGGTATTTGGCTTCAGCCTCAAAGATTATTTATGCTCCAGAATAAGAAATAGTTTTCTGTTTAAGCCACTGCATAGCTCTCAATGATGGCACGATGACAACTGACAACTTATAAACACAGATTGTTTGTGAAATCCTAAATGTTTTCATGAAATCGGTATCCATATTTCCGTTTCTTTTTGAATGTGTATTTGTAAGTCACACAATATGTCGGCCTAAGTTTCCATCAAAGGCTGCAAAAAATAGAACTGAAAACTGAAAAAACTAAACTGAAAGGCATTTGCAAAATTAGTTTGTCAATATGACATTTGGGAAAACGTTCCCCGTGGGAGATGAGTCAAGATACCTTATGACGTCTGAAGCAGTCAGTTGAACTAAGTGGATTTGACACATGCTTAAACAAGGTACAAAATACAGTTATGAAATGCAGCAAGCTTTACCTTTTAATAAAATGCCCCTTCATATAAGTTATTCGTCATCAGACTGAAAAGTTTAGTAGACAAAACTACTGTGTCATTCAACTAAAAATCCCCCATTAAATATAACATGCTACATGATCTTAAGCAATTTAATTCATATTCATTTGTAAAATCTTATGCTTGTATTGGACATCAGAGTTTATGTTTTTACCATTGGCTCTAGATATGGCAGTGTTGGTTGGTCCATCACTATGGCTCAGAATGAATGATCTTAAAAACTTCTGCATTGGATTAGCAGGACATTTTGTACAGACATTCATGGTCCATAGAGTATACAGCCAACTGGCAATTCTTTTTTGATTTTGTGAAAGGTCTTGACAAATAGGCCCTATATGGTGGATTGCTATGAAATTTGGAACAACTGTCCATGGTGCCCAGATGATGAATACTAATGACTTTGGTGATCCCCTGACTTTTCACCTACCACTAGGTCTTTATTTATTTTATTTATTAACACTTCTAGTTCATGGCCAAATGCCTACAAAACAAATGACGTCCATCAGCCTAAGCTGTCCCTTTTGTGTTTAGTGCTAAGTAATTAGCAGATGTTAGCCTGTTGACATGCTAAACTAAGATGGTGAACATGGTACACATTATACCTACTAATCATCAGCATGTTAGCATTGTCATTGTAAGCATGTTAGCATGCTATGGTTAGCATTTAGCTCAAAGTCTAAGCTTCACAGAGTAGGATGACCAGATGTTTCCGACTGTAAAAGGTGTTAATAGAACTGAAATCATATTTTACATGGCCAGAAAAACTTGACAGCAGAGCATACAGGTGTCGTGCCGAAAAGTGAACGTCTAAAACTGATTGCCGCCCGCAGGAGTGCGCGCAGCACGTAACATTATCGCCCAGTCTCTTTACAACTACAGCTGCTTTTGGATCAAACAGACATAATGTGCAAATAAACATCACTTTATGTCCGTGATAATAGGTATGTCTTTGTGAAACTTTTAATGGAATATCACAATTGTGGCCAAATAAGTGTTTGCAGTTTATAGCGTAACCTTTACAGGCGTGACATTTATGTGATTATAGGCAATTATTGAAGCCTGTTGTTGCAGATGGAAAATGTGTTTGGTAGGCCTATGTCTAATATGCTTGTTTATATTTGGAAAACGGAATGTAGCCCATAATAATATGACTTACTGCTGAGCTACATATAAAATAAAGACATGATCTCTTTTGCAATTATCCTTATTACTCTACATTATTTTACTTGTTTTGTACCAACCAATCCAGTCATTTTTACCTGTTGAAATACCTTTAAATGACCAATACAACCCATAACATGCAGTATTCCACTTGCCAGAAAGTGACTGCAGCCTGTACTTATTGACTGAAAGGTAGATTCTGCCTCAAAATGACTTCTGATTTCATTGAGAAGAGTTATATTTGACAGATTATTAAACCAAATTTGTCCCCATTTTTTAATTTCATATATAATAACATTATATTTTTTAAGATATACTGACCACCAAATCAAAAATGTCTCTGGTTTTCATTTCAGAAATCTGGTCACCTTATCACAGAGGTGCGAGCATGGCTGTAGATGCTTGTTTACCTTTCAATCCAAATTAGTTGAATGAGTATTGTTTTTTTAATGCTGGCATTAGTTTAGTAAAACAATTACCAACATTTAACATATAACATATAACATATCAATATTAAACATTTGGCAACTTGCATTTGAACTAAAAGACGGTCTCCTGTTGTCTGAAGCTCGAGGTGTCATGAAGTGATGTCGGTCTTCTGTTCTGAACTTTGAAAGAGAACAGTTTTTTGAGTCACGAATCAAAAGTGAGAAACCCAAGATCCTGGTAATAAAACAAGACATCTTTAGATCAGATTTTATTTTTAAGATTTGTTTACACACCAGACAAGATGCACTCTCTTTGCAGCTTTCTGTACTATCAGTTTCTTTTGATATTTATTTGTGTCAGTTTGCAACATCCTGATCGTTCAGCCTGACATAAATACTCACAACATCTTTTTTGGGGACAAGCATTAGCTATTCCTGGGCTTAAGTTTTGACCAGATGCCCGAAGTGTGGGCAAATGTACATGTCTACACACACACACACACACACACACACACACACATACACACACACAGGGCACAAAGTCTACTGCTGTTTTTGTGTGTCCCCAGCTGTTGAGTGCTGTGCAGATGTAGCAACCAGAAATGAGGGATTACAGCTAAATCTGGAGGGAAAGAGGAAGTGGAGGAGGGTGGGGGTGATTAGGGGAACAGTGTGGAGACTGGAGGGAAGGTACGACTGTCTGAAATGAAGACAAGGGTTAAGAGGGGTTAGAGGAAATGCAACCTGATGATAGAAAGATTTGACTCAAATGATGAGAGGCCACAGGCAGAGCGCAGGGCTTGCTATTCAGTAAATCTGAGAAAATGTGAGAAAGCAAAAGAACACAGGAAGGAAGAAGAGATGAGAGGCAGATTTTTTTTAACAAGTGAAAGCTGGGGGGATGAAAAGAGAAAAGCTATCCCATTGTGGGAATTTGTGAGGCTGTCGCACAGTCCGTTTTTTTCACTTGATTACAAATTCATTGATTTTCTGAAGGAAGAAGCTGCAGTTAAAGCATCTGAAATCTCACATCCATGAATATACTCACACACACACATGCACGGCTGGGGATGTTTTTCGCTAAGGAACAGTTCAGCTTTCAGAAGAGTTCAAATGTGTTTTCTATAATTCATAAGAAGCTTTAGCCTCTTAAATTGGAATGGTTTACATTAGAAAAAGGGGGGAAAAAAAGGTTATATGATTCTGACTTCACTGATATGATTAGAAATGTAAATACATATTAAGAACCTCAAGTAGGGAAATACATTCTTCATCCTTTTGCAGCCTGATATCTATGTCTATTGCTTTTAGCCCAGGGTTGCAGTCAAATCCTGCACCCTTTAATTAATATTCAAAACATTTTCACACACATGCTGTTGCTGGTAGTGCTAGAGGCTGCTGCAGAAGGCAAATGTGGTCTGTTTGATATTCTGCGATAACTTTCCTCCACTTGTCAACACATTAGTCAACTGATCTGGAGAGGATTGGCAAGAGCCCAAATTAATGTGCGCAAAAGCAAAGTCCTCTAGCAAGCTTAATGCCGTTCTAATTAAGATGCACATTCACATTTTCCTGCCTCTCTTAACAACATGTCCAAGAATGTCCGCCTCATAAAACCTTAAATTAGTGGGCTGTCACTGTAAAATTAGAAATTTTGATTTAATTTTGACTCTTCAATAAATGAAAGTTTTGCCTGGATCAAGAAAGCTACATTGTTCTGGCTTTCAGATTTTAACACAACTCTTGTTGCTCTGACGGTCAATTATCAGCTTAAAGGGGACTTTTAATGAGATTGCATGCCAACTCCACAGATCCCCCACACCCTGGGTGCTGCACGTATCAGATCAGCAGCTGTGAAACATAATAAAGTGAACACTGACATATCCCATTTGTTACCTGCCTTGATAGCTTTCTTACGTCAGCAGTGGACTATCACGTCACCCTCCCCTATCCTGCCAAATATTTTTGTTGCAGGAGCTGGCATCATATTTCCTTGGGGATTAGGTCATTTTACCTCATCTTATCTCAAACCCCCACCTGGGCAGTTTTCGTCTACAGAGGAAAAGTCAAAAAAAAAGTGTCAAGTCAAAAACAAAATCCTGGGAAGATTTGAAGAGGTCCCATTAAGATACTTTCAGACCAGGGGAAATGCATCTGAGAGAACACCTGCAACCAGGTTCATAATGCAGCTATGTAATGAGATCATTAGGCTTCACTCTGCTATGACAGTTACAGTCACTTTCTTCACTCCAGTTGAATCAGGGCTGGTTTGTATTTGATTAAGGGGAAATGTGCAATGATTGAATATAACTGAGTACATTTACTATGTGGTGGATGAAGTATTCAGATCCTTTACCTTTTAAGTAAAAGTACTAATACCACTCTGTAAAAATTACTCTGTTACATGTAAAAGCTGTTACGATGGTGTGGTGTGGGGACAGAGAGGACCCAAACGCAACGCTCAAAGGGAAGGAGGTTTATTGAAGGAAAAAGGGGGTGAGGGACTGGAGTGGAGGGAGAGGTGGATGCTGGGGAGACACGGGCACGGGGAACCAAGGAGACTGGGACCAGAGAGCGGGGGCGAGGAAGTGAGGAGGCAAGGGAGAACAGGGAGGATGCCGTGGGGGAAGTCCGGAGAGGAGAGGACCGGAGGGTGAGCCCAGCCAACAGAACGGAGGACGAGGGTGAGTGAACTGGGAGGGAAACAGACAGAAAGTCAGGGTTAGTGACACTGTGGGGACAAAGCACAGGGAAATAAACAAGTTACTGAATGCGTGCGTAAGCTTGAGAGGTCAAGTGGCACCAGATTTGGAGCAACGACAATCAAGCAAGGATGGAGTGGAGAGCCGGGGTAGAAATACTGTGGGAGATGAGGCTGATCACTGGCAGGTGTGGCAGGCAGAGGAGGTGGCTGACGAGGTGCAGGTATGGGTCGTTGGCTGGGCTCAGGAGAGGAGGGAGAGAGAGAGAAAGCACACACAGGGGAGGAGACATGGGGAGGCAGGCAGAGAACAGAGAAAACCAGGGAAAAAACAGAACCACAGACAAAAAGGGAGAAAAAAACAGGTCACTCACCGTCAGCCGGGCTGCCCCCACAACAAAAAGCTCTGCATTAAAAATGCAAAGAAATGAAAAGAAAAAGTATGTAAGTAGAATCAGGAAAATGTTGTTAAAGTACTCAATGCAGGAAAATTTCCCCTGTGACTGTATTATCACTCATGCATTCATGTGAAAGCAGGATTTTACTGTTTAAGCTAATTTTGAACTATTTTGTATCGGACTGCAGCTAATAATAATTTTCATTATGAATTCACCTGCTGATTATTTTATTCATCAAGCGATTGTTTGTAAAAAAAATTCATAAAAAGTGGTGAAAAATGCCATCACAATTACCCATAGCCCAGTGACGACTTCATAATGCTTATTTCCAACCAACAGTCCAAACCTCAACATTATTAACACTTCATTCAAACTATTAAAATAATTAATTAGGTGAAGCTGGAACCATGAAATGTTTTTGCTTAAAAAATGACGATTCGAATAGTTTGCTGCATTTCCTCAACAATTGCACCTGAAGAAATAGTTTTGGGTTTTGAGAAATAATTATTTGCTTTCTTGCTGAGAGTTAGACAAGAAGATTGATACTACTCTCATGTTTATATGCTATATGTGAAGTTACTGCTAGCACCCAGTTAGCTTAGCTTATCATCAAAAGGGAAGTCCTCATTCCAAAAGTAAAATAGAATTTGCCTACCAGCACTCTAAAGCTCACTGATTACCACGTAATGAGAAAAAAAGATGACAAGCCGCAGTTTTGCAGGGTATTATGTTCCAATTTTTCTGTCAGAGTGCAGTGACTACCTGTAGTCTAACCCCTACAACTTGTTGCTTTTACATTTTAAAAAATTTAACAAATCAGATAAAATGTTTTAATTACTATAGCTTCAGATGTGCTAGTTGGACAGAGCCAGGGTAGCAGTTTACCTGTTTCTGCTATTTGCTAAACTAAGCTAAGCGAAGATAATATTCACATTTAACAGATATGAGAGTGGTATCAATTGACTCATCTAACTGTCAGCAAGAATGTACAAAAGCTTATTTCTCAAAATATCCAATTATTACATTAAGGTCAAATAACTTTACTTGAATATGTTGAAACTTTACTCCACTACAAAATAGGGAATTTTGACAGCTGTTTTACAGTGTGGTATTGCTACTTTTACTTAACCTCTTGGAAACAGACCCCTATTTCCAGGAAAAGTGCCTAAAATAGCTGTTGCGATAACCACAAAATTGAAATACCGCGCTATTAGTTTTTAATTTTAATAGCAATATCATCATCAAAACCATCATCCTGTAGATTATAATGCAACTGAATATCTTCTAATACACCTGGAATACAACTAGGGATGGGGATTGAGACCCGGTTCCAAAAATACCTGATTCCAAAATTTCTCAAAACCCAAAAATCAATAAGGTTGGAGCTTATCGATACTGCTATCAAGACTTGCGGGTCCTATGATGTAACGTTATGTCTCGAGTGTCAATTTGGTTTTATTTTGCAACCCAATGGATAAGAAAATCATCAGGCTGCAGTCTCTGCCTGCTCTCTGTCGGCTCCTACACACACACGCGCAGCAGAGCGAGAGGCTGCGGCGTCGCGGTGGAATATGGTGAGGGTTAAATTAGCTCCAAACTACTGTGACGTTAGTTGATGACAGCTACTCTCGTTACTGTAAGTACGTGCAATAAAACCTTCGCAAGTAAAAAGACAATACTTTATCAATACACCTGTCTCTAAGGTAACGTAACGTTAATGTAGAAATGGTTAATTTAATCATCTCTGTCATCATTATCTCATCCTGTATGTTTTATACAAGCTAGCTAACACTGTGCTCCAGACACTGTCTTATCTGGAGCACAGACTGGTCTGTAGTCTTAAAAACCCAGCTGCTGCCTGAGACAAACCAGCCGCTTCTCCTTCTACCTGGTAACGTTACCTGCAGCCAGCGAGAGAGGAGGAGGGACTGATACAGACTGATGTTGTTCTTTCTAAACGTCACTCACTACTTGTGATGTCACATAGTTATTGAGTTACTTTGCTGTTGTAAACATTAATGTTGCTGCTCTAGAAACAACATTTAGCTATATTTAAAATATCAAATTAAAAACAACCAGGCAGTTAATTTGTACACTTCAATATATGTTTATTTATTGCAAGTGATATGTCATCTCAATATATAACGTTATCGCACATTGAATATTTTCCTCATACCGTGCAGGCCTACCTCATTGGGTATGGTCTTACCAAATAACCATCACTAAATAATAGTAAAGTATCGATAAAGAATCAGATCATTAAGCAGTCTCAATAAGGATATCAATAAAAATTAACGATCCCCATCCCTAAATACAACTGTAAATCTGATAAAAAACTAATATACAACAGTTATTACACAATTTTTCAAAAATACACCAGGCGAATGTCTGATGTTGGTGCATTATTATATTATCATTATTATCTGTGAGTTAGGTGATTTGAGTGATATGAGTACACAGCTGATCAGAGCTAGAGCTGGAGGATGAGATGAGAGATATCTAGATGGCAATAACTGCAGCCATGTATAGTGTTTACAGAGCGATTTATGTTGTGATATAAGCTCTTTTAGACGCTTGGTGTTTGATGTGTGTTTGGTATGGATAAAAATGGTTTGTTTGAGATTCTGGCTGAGCTTCCTAGCTTCACAGAGGTGTGCCGCATGGATAGGGTGAAAAAATACTAGGGTCAGACATGGATTTCTCACTTGTATTTTGCGCAAAATTGATTGTCCTTCCCCGTACCGGGCGAGTCGGTGCTTGAAGGATCTGAATGCTCTCTCCACCACTGGAGATGTGCGAGGACAGAGTAATGTTTAAGTCTGTCTATGTAAATATCAACTTAAGCAGGGCTTTGCTCCAGAAAAAAAGGTATTGTGCTACTACATTGTAGAATAAATGAGGCAAGTTGGCAAAAAACAAGATAAGATCCTTTTATTCCCTAAACTTAACTGTAGGCTACATTTTAGGGAAAGATGGACAAACGTTGGGGACAACAGCACAACATTAACAGCAATATTTCAACAAATCCAGTGAGCTGGTCGTACAGAACAATGACCACCACCCTTGCACATTTTTGCACTTTTCTGTTTTCCCATGATAATACCGTTAGGTAAGGTAAAATAATTATTCTGTAAAATTAACAGAATGTAACTTTTTTTCATAAAGCTTTTGAAATTTAGACAATCAGAGAGGCCCTAACAATTTTTTTTATTATTTGGATTTTCACATTTATTCAATGATTCATTTATATGTACATTTTATTTCCTAAATGAAGTTCTAAATGCAGTTTTAAATCCTCCTCCCCAGGAAAATTTATAAACCATTCAAAAACAAGATGGTTCATCTCAAGGGGTTTATCCTATTTAATAAACTTGTTTCATCAAAATGTGGTGGGAAAATATTGAAGCCTTTATTGATGTATTTATTTGTTTGCCTAAAAGTAAACAAATTATATGAAGTCTAAAATATACTGGAATCAGTTTATAAAATATGCAAGTGTTTGCCTACTTTTAAGTGTAGAATGCAAACTCCCCCGGTTGCTAAAACCCCAAGTCTTCAGAAGAAATACTGAGGACAAGACCTTCAATAGTAGGTACGGCTCTGCGTACAATACTTTATTGTACTGACAGAATTACATGTGAACTGTAAAAAAATATTGGCTGTGCCCAATATTAAAGAAAGCAACATAAGCACAGATTAATAGAAGGATAAACTTAGATTTCCACATAAACCAGAAATAGTTGACATTCTAATACAGGAAATCTGTTACATGGAAAAAAGGTTTATTCTTGTCTTAATCTGTGATGACTGATTTACAAACTAATATAATCCTGAAGGGTTGAGAGAAATAGTACCATAGGTCAGCTCATCCTTTCAACAATTACATAAGAAACAATATTCTACAGGTTACTTTTGTTTTGCCCTATGTTGCCTTTGACCTTATTTAAAACCTGATTTATTTTTTGTAACTTTCGTCTACTGATTCATGATGTTGTTTATGCTGGATGTCCCTGAGCAGTCTCACTGGCACCATTACACATGAATCAAACTTTGGCCACAGTGATGGCACACTAAACTCCCTGATTGAGTTTGGGGAGATATTAAATGTTAATCCTATTAAACTTCTGCAGCTTACATGTATGCAGACCTGCTTCAATGAATCAAGTGTAATCTATTTAGGGGGCGCAGGCCACATAATACACAAACCAACTCAGTGCTGTCATCATTGTTTTTCTGAATAAAAGTTTTATCTTATCTTAAACATACTTCCAGTAAATCTATTTATATAATGTTTTTCAGATGTCCTGTATGCATCTCACTGGCAGTTTCTCCAGCAGAAAAACAGAACGAGAGAAAGCTTTGGCGACACCTATGGGTGGAAAGTAGACTAGGTGGTTGCACTGATTTAAATGTCAAATAGAAGTGTAGAATATTTTCATCATTATCTGTCTAGCAACTGGTAGAGATGTTTTCCATCCCATCATACTTTTGTATTGAAAGTGGAGCTAGAAACCTGACACAAGAGAGCACATGAAACTGAACCCTTACTGGTTATACTTCCGAAAAAGGTCAAAGATAATAAAAAGGTAGTAAAGGCAGGTAATGATTTAACATGAGCATAGGCATAAAGGCACTGAATGGCATAAAGAAGGAAGAGGCATAGCAGCAACTGCAAAGCATTTCAATTAAAAAATAAATATCAGAAATACAAGCAGAGCAGCAAAGAAAGTAGAATATGAAATAGAAACATTTTGTGTAAATGGCAGTGATATATGTTTTCATGTTCACTCTGTTTAATGTGTAGTTGATGGACACGTGGCAAAAAAATTAAAATGCCTCCCAGGGAAGCAGTAGCTCAGGTGGTTGCTCAGACTGGTCATAATTGGTGTTCACATCCTGCCTCCCTCTGTTGAAAATTTAGCAACCACTGATATGTGTGTTCTGTATGTGGGTGGGGATTTTGGGCAAATGCATCTGCCAAATTAATTTCTTGTGCTATTAACTTAATAAACCTAGATTTTGCCATTTACATCATTTTCTGTTAAGATGCATTTGAATTCAATTTTATGACTCCCAAACTTGAAATGGAGTTTCCAAGGAGCACTTGAACGCAGTCTCCCTGATTGCCTCATTGATGTCCTGTGCTATCGCAAGTTCTCTGAGGAGGAGGCATCTGTTTCATTGTTTGGGCCAGACGGTGCAGCTTGTCAGGGGAATTCTTCTTGACGGCACAGGCCTGCCCATGCTACAGATGGCTTATCTCACAGTAAATGATTCAGAAAACGATAATATGCCTCCAAACGGAGAAGAGGTCATCCCTTTTTGCTAATGGAATGTCTTCCTTAGAGTCTGGGCAGAGCATTTGTTAGACATCTCTTTCATGGTGGAAACTTGAGGCTCTGTGTCAGCTGCTCGGGGAAAGGTAGGCATTTTTAATCCACTGGCAACATTCCTGATCCTCTCATTTGAATAGTAAGCAGATCAATTAATGTTTCATTTAGGCACAAGAAGAACATGAGATTTTCCAGGCATGAATTTAAGGTGTAAATATGACAGTGTTAATTCCCTTATATAACTAACCAGAGACAGCCTCACTGCCAAAAACGAAGCAGGGCGATTTCCTGCAAAATAATGGTTTAAGTTGTCAACTCAGACCCTGGAGCTGAAGCTAAAACCTTTCCCCTGTTCCCCCGTGTCAAAACACTGAAACTTTACGTGTGCAAGTCCAAACCTATAAATAGGCAAGGGATATGTCAGCCAAGGCCTACTGTAATATTCAGCAATTATCAGTCTCTCAGTTTAATGCACAAATGTCAGACAGAATCAGAAGCTGCTCCTCACGGCAGAGTCAAACAGCTGTGATATTAATAGATAAAATGCTTGGTTAAGTGTGACTCCCATTTTGTCAAGTGAATTGTCAATCACATGAAGTATATTAAATTAGCTTTGAAAATGTCTCGGCACTGGTCCCCTTCACACATACACACACTTGCAGACACTCTTTGACCAAGGTCTGGAAGTGAGAAGCACAGGCTGACAGCCGACAGCAGAATCTGCTCTACTACTTTCTCTTTCTCTCTCATGTGATATCACGCCTGATGTGAAACATCAAAGACAAACTCTTATCTGCCCCCTCTGTCCCTTTTGACATGGACATTAGTGCATCTGAGACATGTGTCCCTCCCTATTGTCAGCTTCTTTCTGTTCTGCGTAAAAAGATTAGAAAGAAGCTGAAAGGAGCAAAGGGAAAGGAGAGCAGTGAGGGAGACAGATTTGTGGAGACATGAATGGCTTGCAGGTGTGTAGGTTTTTTTGGAGAAGAATAGAGTGGGAGACGTGCATCCGTGACTTTCCCTCCACGCTGTCATTATGTTTTATGGCAGAAGAAGTGTTTGTGAAACCGAAGTGAGGCACTGTAAGGATGGGCCAAGTGAGAAAGGGTGATAGTTTTACACCAAGAGTACGTGCAGCGAAAGTGCTGTCTGTTAACATGTCTGCTCACAACCAACATATCTAAAAGCGCAGTGTGAGAGAAAGAGGGAGTGTTCAAGTAGTGCTCAAGAGAAAGAAACAAACAGAAGTGAGTGCCGGGTGAGTGAAGGTGAAGGAGTCACTGTTAAGATAAACAAAGGGCAGATGGAGGCGTAAGAGAACGACACAGTACAGTCTGCCATGCACAAACACATACACAAAAGTAAATATGCAAAAAGATTTTAATTGGCATTGTTTTAATCATTCTTGAATCAATTTACATTTTTTTTTATTCATTCTTGTCAAAGGTAAACACATTTCTGGTGGTTGTCTTTAACATCAGTAAATGCTTTTTGACTGCTTTCCAAACCCCGTAACGTAAACTAACATTACAGAAGAGCACATTCTCTCATACACACTTGCATATTCAGATCCTACAAACGACTCCTTAACAGGTACGAAATTTCTAAATGCCACATACTCAAAGCGCGGACAAACACATTCTACATACATACGCACACAAATGTGCACACATATGTTTTTTTTTTTTTTTCTCGTGCTCACCCCCCCCCCCCAACACACACACACACACACGCACACACACACGCAGGAAAGCAGCCAGCTAAAGCCACACACGCACACAGACTCAAACACACGCACATTCCATATCCGGCATGTATTATAAATATACAGTACAATGCAGACTGTTTCTTTTCGCAAGTGCAGCACTTGAGGAATGCTGCCTTCCATCAACATCGGCTGTCTGTGCATTCACAGTTGGTTTATGACATGCTCTTCAGCAACATAATCTGGTTAGCAGTGTCTGTTACATAAGAGTAGGGTTACGGAGTGTACATCCCTACTGATTAGCCATAAACAATAACCCTCTCTTTTTGTCAGGCTGTATTACATCTGACTATTTATCTACATAAGCAAAATGCTGCCGTAAAAATTCCACTGTTTAAAAAAAAGAATAAAAAAATGGCACAATAGCTTATTGAGCAAAGACATAGACCTAAAAATGCACACTAATAAATTAGGTAGATAAATAATATACTTTAATGTTAAAATAAATACATTTTAAATGTAAATCAATTAAAAAAGCACAACATTGTAATTTGATAAATGCCAGCCTACGTTGTCCTGTATTACAATATAAAAAAGTGAACTCTTTAGTTGCACATTCACACGTGTTTTTTTTTTTTTTTTTATTAACAAAATGGCGGCAGCTTTACTTTGAGACTCAAAGCACAATTTCTCCTCAGGCACCTGCCGCACTCTGGCGACTGTATGGGGTCGTTTCCATGGTGACTGTGACTGCTGTAATGGCCATCAGCACTGATTGGCTGGGAGCCTCTGAAGTGGAAAAAGACTAGACAGGGTTGTCTGGGATTAAAAGGGAACTTGCTGCTGAGAAAGGGTTTTTAAGAATTGTAAATTAGTGTTATTCTGAATGACTCTGCTGATTGCTATGAGGAGAAAGGTTTGACATCCGGAAAATCTACACGAGGTGCTGAAGGTAAATGCTTTGGAACAAAACACACATCTACCAAGCCTAAGTGCCGCCAAATTACTAGTCCAGGGTCTGTATTTTTCTAGGGGCGTTTCAGTGTGAAGGCAGGAAATGCAGACAAAGGACTAGTTCTAAGAGGGTACTTGCTATCCTGTAAGAAACGCAGGCTTTGCATCTGTACCTATCACAAAACCAGGGGTATTTAGATGTCTGGAGAAAATGGATTCTTGAAAGGCCAGCATATATCCTCACTCAGTCTTTCGCTTTTCTTAAACATCTTGGGTTCTCATTACCAGCAGCTCACTCACACCACTGTGAAAACATTCCTCATTGCCCAGGACAATGGCAGCAGTTCTCATCACTGACTGATTCGATAAATATCCTGTATAGCCAAGGTAAGATCCGTACAGTTCCAGAGTCCAGCTTGCTCTTCACTACATCTGAGTTTTAGCCATTAGCATACTTGGTCCGTGGTCCAAATGTCCAAGTCATGCAAAGTCCACGTTTGCCACCTTCTTCAAAGCTTACAGCTATGAAAAACTTGCTTTCATCAGCCGAAGACAGTGCAGCTTAAATTCTTCAGGTGAATTGATTTCCAGGCTACAATACGAGTGTATAGTTTACATCCAACTCATTACAAGTCCACTTTCGCACTCGCCTGTTGGGTGTCAGGCATGACAGCAGCACAGAAGTTGGATTCTGAATATTGGTTGTGGTCTCCATGTTGTGGCAAACACACCTGCATGAAATGCTGTGGTATTCATATGATAATAATGTCCAACAACAGATGGCGTGTCAAAATACACTGGTGTAAATATGACAGCAAAAAGGCCTCTCCTTTTTAAAGTCCAGTTGAGTTCAAGATTTTTTTCTGTGTCCTCTTTATTGGTTCTGCATCACCTCTACTTGATTCTCTTCCGTGTTTCTGCCAACTTTCACATCAACAACTTGGTGGATACAAAGCCCTTTGGACGAGGCAGTCCAGGTATGCATGAAGTGTCACTCACGGTGACAGTCGCTAGGACAAGAGCACGGCAGACATGAGCAGCATTGCCACTGTGAGAAGAAGGCGGTCGCGTGATGGGCTGCTGCCACTGACGCTTTTCTCCAGTTTGGGAACTTCAGGGTTAAATTCATCTGGAGAGAAAGACACAAAAAGAGAAAATAACAAAGTGAGTGAAGAGAAGAACGTGAGTGTGAAAGAGTGAGAGAGCGCGTGTGTGTGCCAGACAGTAGGAAACGAACCATTACTACATTATTAATTCATCAATCTAAAGGCATTGTGTGATGCATGCAAATTATGCTTTAACTTATGCAAAGTAAGAGACATGATGCAATTATCAACAAACCACCAATTATCATCATCACTGGTACATATGGCCATTTCCCCCATGGGATGGAAAATTAAAAACACCTTTGTTTCCGATCTGTTTTTTTTTTCATGTATCCCACTTTCCCCACTAATGATGTTTTTATCCTTGAGGGATTTCAATCAAACCAAATTACTATGGCATTGCCATTGATTAGGCACAACAGAACATTAGCTGGAGGGGAAAGACGGAGAAAGAGCTGGTAGAACACATTTTGTAATATTCTGTAAAAAGCGTATTACAGAGTCATTATGCTCTTGTCTCGACATAATGTTTCCCATTATATATAGAAGGTTATTACATGCCAAAATAAAGCAAAATGAACAAAACAGAGCTCTGTTGCTTACACATCCATCGCAGGTTTAAGGACAACCTGGGCTAGGGGCATTTAGATGTTAGGAGAAACCTGTTCTTTTTTATCATGTAATCTAACTAAGTGCAGCAGAAAGCTGTAATTTCTTGTTCTTTCAGACATAAAAGAGAAATGTAGGTGAAGAGTTTAAAGCCTTGATATGTGACATACTGATGTTTCATTGTAAGATTAGGAAATTATTTAGGTTTAACAGCTGAAAATCACACTGGAGAGATGAAAAATACTTGTTTTGATACTTGAAAGGATATATCTATTTGACAAATAGTGCCCAGAAACTGACACAAATCTTGTGTTTGTCTACTAAAATTCCACTACTTTTACTTTATTATCTTGTCATCGTGATGTCCCAGTGCAGAACAGTTCTAGCCACTAAATTTCACTTCCATCAAATCAAACTGACTTTAAGCAGGAAATGAATCAAATTAAGAGAGCAAGATGTCTTCAAAATGCTGTTTCACTGTGACGTTAAATCCTCGTCTGGAGTCTGCTAAATATAATGGCCACAGTAAAAACAAAGAAGGTGATAAGAGATAACAGAGAAAACCATCCAACTGCTCAGGTTTGTCCAGATTGTGTGAGATGTTTGCCTACGTCAGAGTTGAATGCAAGGCCTCTCTTTCTGTGTCGATGACACGTGACACTGACATTCACACCGCAGTGCACCATGATGTGCTCAAAAAGAAAACAGGCAGGCAAGGCAGGAGGGAGAACCTAAAGCAGCATTGCCTCAGGTAGGGCCTACAGGTCAGAGCGGGGCCTTCACACCACTCGCTTTCTCTCTCCAAAAGGTTTCATAAGAGAGGCTCCAGAAGTAAAATGTACACTCAGTGACCAGAAGAAGATACACCCTTCCCCTGCAGATGAGGTGAGCTCTCCCTTACATAAAAAAAAGTATATGCAGCCACAACTCCTTTTCCACAGTTGCTTTGCATGTGAACTGATTCATTTTGTGCAGTGTCACAAACTTGCTTGTGGGTGCAGGTAGCTTTGACAATCACAAAGCTGCACAATATGCACCTCTTTAAAACCCTTGTTATTTAGGGAGGACGCCCTTGGAAGATGAATGTGGGGGACGTTGGTTGCCTCGGGCCATAACAAGTTATCAAAGGTGCACAGTATGACACCTAACATCACAGTACAATTGTGGGATGCAGCAATCAATTTCTGAGAACACAATCCGGCGCAGTCTTGTCTGTATGGGGTATAGCAACAGACAAGCTTGCAGGGTAGCTCTGCTGTCCACAGTAAACCGCCCAAGGCATTTACAGTGAGATAAGAAACATCAGCTCTAGACTGTCGATGAGTGGAAAAAGGTTGTCTGGTCTGATAACTCTTTGTGCCAACTCCGCCACAGCGATGGTAGACTTGCAGTGATGCATAAAAAACATGAGGCGATGGACCCATCATGTAAGGTTACAGCTCTACAGGTCAGTGAGGGAGGTGTTTTAGTGTGGAGGGCATTCGACTGGCTGACTTAGATTAGATCAATTCTTCAATCAGTATCAATACGTCCTGGAACAGTTTGAGGAACATTCAGGGGAAATGACAGTTGATATTGTTCCCAATAAAACCACTGGAATGAAAGTAGCCAAAGAAAGGGACATCAAGCCGTCAAGCAATTATTTGAGAAACAGTCGACCAAATCAGAGATTTGCAGACAGAAACACGGGTGGATGAGATAGATGCAGATGCATTTTCTTGTAAGACCAAAAACAGAATGAACATCGCTTTAATCTGCCAATGTCTTTGATCGTCCTGAAAAGCCTAAACTTAATTGTTCCATGCAACAGCTATTTGTCAATTGAAAATGTCATCAACAGGATGGATACATCACTCACTACTGACTGGTTAGACCAAAACTAAACAAAAGAACCCCCTACCCAAGAAAATGACCAACATGAACACACTGTCAGCTGAATGAATGAATGATGGGAATCGAAATGTCTGTTGTGTAGTTATGTCTACACACACGTTGTTAAGTTGCTACTAAAGGTTTCAATTCTTCTGGTCACTGAGTGTACAGACTGCACATACTGAATGAAGGCTTTTAGTCTGCGCAGTGCAACACAACTATATTTTTGACTGATTTTGAGATAATCTTCACGTAACACACCAGTCAGGGGTGCCGGTGCCTATTGATCCATCTTGAAATGATCTGGTCCACCACCTAATCTATGTTGCAGCCTTTAGCCCTCTACTACTGCTGCAGACACTCAATATAGTTTGGATGTCACAGATGGAGGAATGCACATTGTACACTAAGCTTTGCTACAGGAAACTAAAGTTATGATTCATTTAAGCAGTGAGCAGCAAGATTGATGCTGAATTCTTGTAGTACATTTGTGGCAATAAGTCATTTGCTATAAGAGGCCCTGCTATAACTAATCTCTGCTATTCATAAGAGGTTGTTGCAATGAGTTACGAAAATAAAACTCCAGTCAATCCAACTTGCGTTTTGTAGTTTATGTTACGTAGTGGACAAGTAATTGCTGAGAGTTGAGAAACACTGATGGGGCATGAAAGACAAGTGAGTCAGATGATCAGGCAGGCTGTAAACAAGCCAACAGCGTCCCTTTTCACAAAAGTGATTTGCATGCACTGCTTACAGAAAGATTGCAAATGGTGGAGTCTCCTTTCATAAATGATAAGCTGTGACGAATGTTTACAGCAGACAGATTGGGTAATATTTTTATTGTTGGCCTCTACTTTTTCTTTTTTAAGTAAGTTTGGCTCACCTGAGGATTTGTTTAAATCTGTATGATCATCTTAACTGCTCACGTGCCTTGCCCTGCCTGACTTTAGCAATGTTACCATGCTTCCCGATCTCAGCAATTAACTTGGTGAGAACAGTCTTGTTATTACCCACAGAAATGAAGGCAGAAACTGCACAAACATGGCCCAAGTTGTAATAGACCAGAATTATCCTTAAAGCACCGTGTTAAATAAGGAAAATGTGACGTAGAAGCAAAGCTAAGAATAAAGAAACGAGGATGACAGCAAGTCCAAACATATGTGGAGAGAGAGGGAGAGATGTGTTGATGCTAAGCCAGTCTGTGGGCTGGTCTGGTCCTGAGGGTGAGTCAGAGAGTGGGTGTCCAGCGGTCAGCAGGGCCATCAGGGGTATGGGTTGTTTTTTAAGCATGTGTGTTTGTGAGCGTGCATAAATCTGTGTGTCCTGATTTTGTTATTCCGCCAAATGTATTCAGCAAAATGCATCACAACGCTAGAGGCTATGATTTTTTATGATTCCCTGCCAGTGTGTGTGTTTTTTTTTTTTATATTAAATTCTATGTAAGCTTGAGTCTGAGTTACTGCTGAGCAATTCGCCCACCACCAAGCTTTTCTTTCTTCCTCTGCCCCTTCTCGCCGCACCCCCTTCCTCTGCCCCCACTCTGGCTTTATCTCTTTTTCTGCCTGTTTCTCTCTGTCTCTCTCTCTGCCTTATCTGTCCCTTTTTCTGTCAGGCTTTCTCCTGCTGCATTTCTCTTTCACTGCCTCTTTCCTGTCTTTTATCTCTCTGACTTTCTCTCTCTCTCGCGCTTTGTCTCTCTTTCGCCCTCTTCCCAGCCCCCCCCCTCTCTCCCCTGTCTCTCTCCTCTGCCTTCTCACACTCTCTCTGAAGGTACTCATTGCTGATGGCTCAAGAGCTCTCTTCACTCTGTCTCTGCTGGTCTCAGTTTCCATCTCAGGGAGGTCACACTCTCTAAGCCCTCGTCACACACTGCCCACAGCTCCCAGAAACAAGCATACTAAATGATTCCCGGCAAGAGCCTTTTGTTTTAGATGAGGATGGAGAAAGAGAGAGAAAAATAGAGGGTTTATGTAACCACTCAGCTGCACAATTGACTTGCTCGCTGACATGCTTTCTGCTTAGGTAAACATGAATCTTTCATTCCTTACAAGACCTCTACTGACCTTGTGGATTTGTTCAGAGGAAACAGGAAGTTTTACCTGTGTGTGTGTGTGTGTGTGTGTGTGTGTGTGTGTGTGTGTGTGTGGTACACTGTAGGGGGTAAAGTAAACATTCAAGGAAATTTCTTATTTTTATAGTTCTGGGCATCAGTCTAATCTGTCTTCATAACATTGTACTTACCTCAAGATCGGGTACATTGCGACACAGCTAAAAAAAAGTCTGAGTGTTGTTTTAAACAAACACACATTTGGGAGAGAAAAGGAGGGCGAACACTAAAATGAATCAGCTGTCCTTTGTTCACATCCATCCTAGTTTACAGATCACCTTCTCGGCTCAGCTTTGACCTACTGTGTGTCATAGTTGTAAGCAGTGTCCTGTTCAGTTATGGATTTTTACATTTTGGTAGCACTCAATGGTTCAACTGTACTGCACCTCCAAGCAAAGTGGTTTTTATAATCTGGCTAAACTGTTTTCTTATTAAAACCTGATTGTCTGAGAGCTGTGTTCCCAGATATCAACAATTACTTGCATCAGCCTGCCTTTTTTCTCCTGCTTCCCATTCTGATAACTTAACTTAGTTTACCTGCTATGTATAATATTGAATCAATCCAATACTAATTATTCTTTTTCAGCGCTGCCCAAATTTGTAATCTGAATACCTCATAGTGTACAAGTCATTAAAATACATTTTTATCAACACGAGGCCTGGGATTGCACTAAAAACTGAGTTAGCATCCAGTCATGACTGAATTAATGTTTCCGCAAATGGCTTGATGCATCCATATTACTTTGGTGATTTTCATGTTATCATAAACAATAGAAATTTAACTACGGAAAAACTATGAAATTAAGACTCAAGTTGCAATAAACTGGAATTAACCTTTAATGGTGCATAGTATACAGTAAATTATGGAAATATTGTAAATACAGTATACAGTATGTATCTAAGACTTTTTTTCACTACTGCTGAATCACTTTGCAATGTCCATGGTCTTTCCCATATTGTGCAACGCTCAAGACAAGAAAATAAAGGTTTTGGTCACCAACCAGCTATGGATTTTCTTTTGTCAACCATGGAATAAAACACTAACAAATGGCTGTTTCCTTTCCACAATGATTGGTACACAGATCAAGCACTGCAGCCACAGCCAAATATTGACCAGCATCTGGCAATTGGCTGCTGTTCATTTTCAGAGTCACTCACCAATGTTGTGTATTTTGATGTTTGGCCTGACTGTGTAGTCGGGAGAAGTCTGACTGGAGTCATCATCTGCCTGGGAGACTGAGAAACACACCGCACACAGACAGACAGAAAGAAGAAGGGGAAATAAAAAGCAAAGGAGAGAAACAAAGATGGAAAGAGACAGAGACAGGGAGAGAAAACACACCATTAAAATTGAGAAAAGACTGAGTAAAATGTGCATACAGATGTAGCAGAACATGGAACATTTGGTGTGCCCCTGCCACTGAGAAAGCATGAAGAAATTCTGGACTGAGAATTGAGACTTCCATCTGATGATAAAAAGCATTTGGAACCAGTGGACATAACTCATTTTTACATTTACTGTTAGTCTAGACACAGAATTACATTCAGTCTGCATTGCCAAATTACTGTATCTATGAATGAATGATGTGTGGGTTGGTGTGCATGTGTATACGTCTTTGTGATTCTGATGCATACTTAAGAGGCATTAACAGCATTTACAGAGAAGCGGGCAGCAATCAATTTGCAGCTCTTTGCAGATGTAAAGCATATGCCATGAATATTCACATGTCTTTCTTATCTTACAGTCTCATAACTTAAGGTGGGAGATGTGGAGAAAATAAAAACGGTCTGGAGGCAGCTGAAATCAACAGCTTTTTGATAGCAAGCTGTTAAAATGACCTTGCTGAGTAAAGGTTGTGGACTGCAAACTGACTAAATGCGCCAATGCACATATAGCCATTCATGCACACACACACACACACACACACACACACACACACACACACACGTTAAAAAGATTTACAGCTGACATGCTACCACATGCTCAAACTCCTGCACCTCAGACAGACTCACTGATGCACACAAACACACACAGAAGCAAATGGAGGCGTGGTAGACACATCAATAGATTAGCCGTGACACTAGGATGGGGGTGTGTGTGTTAAGGTGATGTGTACACAGGGGCTGACACTGGCCTGAGTGTGGGATGTATTAGTGCTGACAAGGTTAGAGGAGAGGGGGAGGCATTCAGCACTGGACTCCCTGATCAAAGGCCTGCAGGGGAGAGAGCAGGCTACCAGGGTAAAAATAACACACACACTCTAAAGCGCAGCAGGCATCAGAGAGCCAGAAAGAGAGAAGAGATAGACGGGGGGGGGGTCAAGAGAGCTGGGGAGAGAGGGATGGAGAGTGACAGAGAGAGAGGGAAGGAGGCCAGATAGAGACCTGGATCCTGCATCTGAAACTGTTTTTTTCTTTTACATCTTTTGTACGGCTTCACGAGAGCATGTCATTCACAGAGAGGGAGATAGCGTATTACTGTAATAGCACTGAGACTGAGAATAACATTAAGCCATCACACTAAAAGCGCTGCTTCGGGAAAAGACGCCATCATCAAAACCTCGCCAAGAAAGTGTGAAAAAAAGAAAAGCCTCTCTCTGAGACAAGACTGTCAGATCTTAGTTTCTCTCTCTCTCACTCTGTCTGTTTCTTTCTGCCTCTTTGTCTCTGTTTCTCTATGTGTTTGGGAGATATAAAGAGTTAGGAGTGGAGAGGAAAGTAGAGATGAAGTGACACAGAAAGAGAGGAAATGGTATAAAATGAGTGGGACAGAGCTATGGAGGTTGTTGGGTCTCACCTGTGGAGCAGCACACGTAGACTCGCAGTCTCAGGCAGCTGTGGCCGTGGTGGTGGGTGGGCGTGGCTGAAAGAAAGCGCAAACACACACAATGTGTCAACCTTGTGCCCTCTGCAGGTCACACCACCCTAAACAATCAGCTGTGCAAACTGCAGTGCAGCAACGCCTGTCCTTTTTCCAGCATCCTCAGCCTCTTCCCATCCAACACAATATAATCCAGCGCTGCTGTTTACTGGCCTGACTCACAGATATAGTAGTACTCCTGGCCCACGTTGAACTCATAGCCCAGTGAGAAGGCGCTGTAGCGCTGGAACTTCTCAGAGAACTTGATGGGAGCATGAGGCGCATGGGGGCGGTTGCACTCCCAGCGCTTGAAGCCCATCTGGGGGTCGCAGGTGCGGTAGCCACGGTAGCTGACCATGTATAGGATGTACTGCTCGGCCACGGTGCGCTCAAGCGTCCCCCGCTGGCTGCTGTTATAGTGTGGGCAGTAGATGTCCAGGTAGTCGTTGACGCTGACCTGCACCGTGAATCCCTCCCTGCGTAGCCTGAATTAAAAATATAGACCAAAGGAAGAAGAGAGAGAAAGGAGAGGTGGAATAAAGAAAAAGACAGAAATGTGGATAAGTAACTAGGACTGGAAATAATTCATTGTTTTCATTATCTGTTAAAGGAATAGTTGGACATTTGGAGCCTTGTCAACAGAGTGAGGTTGCCAGGCAACCAGATCCCAGAAAGCACTTCTTCCAGCCAACAAATAATCCCCCATAAAACAGCAACATATCATTTTTACACCTTCCAAACAAACAACATATAACATGTTAATTAGCGCTTTAGAAGTGCTCACAGACAAATTTTTTTACCTTTGGACCATGCTTTGGACAGAGCCAGGCTAGCTGTTTCATCCTGTTTCCAGTCTTCATGCTAAGCTAAGCTAATCATCTCCTGGCTGTAGCTGAACAGACAGATATAAGAGTGATATCGACCTTCTCAGAGAGTAAAGATTTCTGCAAACGTTGCAAACTATTTTTTTAACCTCTAAATTATCTTTACAATTAGTCAATTGATTCTCCAGTCCATAAATGTCCGAAGATAGCCTAGTGAAAAATGCCCATAAGTTTCGAGTCTGAGCTTATGACAAGCTGAAAGCAATAGATATTTAAGATTTTTACTTGATAAATTACTTAAATTATCATAAAAGCAGCACAAAGAGGCCGCAGAGACAGACTTTTCCCTCAGCGTACATTAACACCCTCTTCTCTTCAAGACCGAAACTATAACACCTTTCTCGGCCCTCTGCATAAAAGAAAACACACATTTTATCACTAAATGCCTCGTGGCGAGTGCTGAGAACGGTGCTGAGAATGATAATCTGCACTCCTGTCTCTCCCCCTGAGCCAGCTACAGGCCGGGTCATTGATGCGGAAGGAAATCCTGTCAGTGGCGATGTATGCTCTGGCCGCAGGGGAACCGGCCTGCGCGCGGTACATATGATGGACCAAGCTCCCCTGGTAACCGCTGATGGACGAGTACGCTGTTAGAAGATAAGGAAGGCCACTCTAAGGTTGGGTATGTGTGTGCGTGTGTGTGTGTGTGTGTAATGTACATGAATGTACAGTAAACCTTTAGTTGATTTAAGACTCCTCACTGAACAACTGAGACAATGATGTGATATGATTTCACATTCAGCTGACATGCTGTGATCTTCGCTGTTTATAATACTAAGTATACTTATTATATAAATTACACAATCTGTAATTAGACAAAGTAGAAATCATTAGAAGGGCTCCTGCAGGTGAGCTGATGAGGTGGGAATTGTCCTTGGCTGCAGTGATGTGTAACCTGCGCCAACTACAGCTGTAATGACACATTTTCGCCACTAGGTGGAGATATGGTGCTGTATTATGCTTATTATGTTTCTCCTCTGCACTCATTTTTTCCTCTCATGGTTGTCTGCTCTTTCTTACACATTTTCTGTTATACAATGGAGCACACACACTCACAACCACCATTCACTGTGTATACATTGTGCCTGCACGCATACACACACACACACACACACACACACACACACACACACACACACGTTACTAGGTCAGGCCTCCAGAGAGATTATTATTCAATTACAAAATGTGGATCAAGAATGTCATAGCACCTCTCTCCCTTTCTCGTTCTGTCTCGCCATCTTTCTCGCTGTGGCGTTACAACTGTTTCCTTTTTTGGGGGTCCTCTCCTCCATTCCCATCCTCCTTTTCATCTCCAACCTTTCTCTTTGTTTCCACACATGCTGAGGCAGGTGAATATCAATTCTCTTAACTGGTGTTTCTTTTTGGGCCATCAATCTTATCTGCGCTTTTTATCCCCCGCTACTCAGATGTGAGATGACAGACTTTTGTCTTGCAGTGTTGCTGGAAGAGACAACACAGCTATGCTTCAAAGGGACTATATTTAGAGAGGGGGGTTGGTGGTGGGGAGTTGAGATGGGGTAGAGGGGAGGGATAGAGATAGATAAAGAGTTACAATGGGTGTGGGATAGAGAGAATGGCAAGTAGATAGACCTAAGATGAAAGTGGGGGAAAGAGGGTGCGTTGAATATGAAAACATGCAATGAGGAGAATCCTGGATGCGAGTGGCGGAGAGACAAAGTCGGAGAGAAATGCAGTCATTGAGAAATAGGTGAGAGGACGCTGGCGTTCGAGAGGAGCTGAATGCAAGGAAACAAGAGCAGGAGAAAGAGTGTTTGTGTGTCTGTGTTTGAGCACTCAATAGTATTTATGGATAAAGGCTGCTGGATAATACTAAGACGGTACAGCAAATGCAGCAAACTCACCAGCATTTGTTCTTATTGTTGGACAATGGACAATAATGTCTTATTTGGTGCATCCGTGAGGCTTGACTGTACAAGGTGGGGATGGATGTAGGGCCGCAACAATTCACTGCAACATCATTTAGTCTCTAACATGTCAGGAAGTAGTGAAAAATGACTATTACAATCTCAATCTTCAGATTGCTTCTTTTGTCCAGCCCACAGTCCAAAATCCAAATATATTCAATGTACACAGAAAAAGGAAGCAAATCCTCACATCTGAGCACCACATTTAGGAAGGTTTAGCATTTTTGCTCGGTAAATAAATAATAAATAAATTACCGGTAATCAATTAATTTAATTTTCTGCTGTTTGAGTAATCGTTTCAGGACTAGATAAACATGCAACCCTGTTACTTCACTGTTTGCTATTTTGGTTATCACTTATACTCACTAGACGTAGCTACACAGCAGGAGGAGCGTTTGTTCCAAACGTAAAGTCAGCACTAGCAGAAGCAGGAGAAGAAAGGAAGAGGGGGAGGGAAAATGACTCTGGAGGAAGAAGAGAAGGTAAGGTGGTGCAGAAGGGGAAAACAAGAGGGAAGGAGACTGAAAGGGTGGAGTGAGAAGAACAGGCTGGCTGGGTGAGAGGAGTCCCTCTAGGTGTACGCTGTTATATAAGCAGTCCACTTAGTGGCACAAGACAGAAAGGTTGCAGGGCAGAGAGGAATGGAGGGAGGAGAGGAGAAGAGAAACAGAAGAAGGGGGTGAGAGAAGATTTAATAACTTGCAGTAGTGGGAGGAGGGAGATGGGTGAGGGAGGAAAATGCATTGAATGATGACAATAAAGAAAAAGGTGCAGAAAGGGAGGCAGAGGCCTAGACAGAAACATAGTGCTCCCCGAGGATGAACATATATGTGGTAAAAGCGCATAAAAAAGACTGATGGCTCTCATTCTCTCTCTTTTCCTGTAACCCGTTCCCCCTCTCCAACTCTCTTCCTCTCTTTCCGCTGTGCATTGTCTTTGTGGTGGTTTTGCTGTCTCATCATCATTTTCCTATGAGTGGGAGTGCGCTGGTAGTTAGTAAAGGCTGCACAAACTGGTGAAGACTGCCAGGGGAGGCAGATAGCAGGGGAGAGAGGGAAAGAGAGAAAGGGGGGTGCAAGTGAGAAAGACTGAGACAAAGATAGCACCACTGTACCTTTCACATCTGCGCTAAAAAGAGTCTTTGGAGAATACTGCCGTATCAATAAATAACAATGGTGAGGTAGTGCTACAGCTAAAGACACTTACAAACATACAGTGGACAGAAACAGAGCAGCTCCCACAGCCACAGAGCATCTATAATTCCTGTGGTAAAAATAAAGCAGGCAAACGTCATAAAGCCTCATTTGTGAGTAGCAAAAATGAGGAGAAATACGAAACATTGTGAGGAAATATTTCCCTCACTTTTCAAATGAGTGATGTCAATCACTTTTTGTTTTGCTTCACCAAGCTTCAAACTAAAACAAATCCATGTCCTCTGTAATTTTTCTGTATAATAAATTTGCCAGATTGCATCAAAGTGAAAGCAGAAGCACAAGCGCTGCTGGCTTTCAAGGAAAATAATACCAGTGCAATTGTATTTGTTTTTTTTGTTTTTTTCTATTGGATATGAAAAGTCTAAACCCACCAAGGTATTCTTCACAGTCTGAAGTTAGTGCTGTTTGTTCTGCTGCAGGTTCGTCCTACATTACTGCCAGAGGCTGCAACTGTTTTCAAAAATCCATTAAAAACAGCTGGAAGAGACAAGTTGTTGCTTTTGACAAATGTAGTCCAACCTTGCAGAAGAAGATATAGTAACAGTTTTTGATTGTGAAAAAATCCCACTTGTGGGTTTCAACTCTTCATAGGTATTAATGCTGATAGGCGGTGTATAGAAGAAAATTACACCAGCAGCAACTGTTAAAGGTTCACTTTTATGAAATAACATCATAGGGGAACACTGGAAAATGAAATGTCACATGAAAGCCTTCATCAAAACCTTGCATTATGTGGCCAGATTTTCCTTCATGATTAAGTTTTCTTTGCAAAGACATCCAAAGACTTGTTCTCCTATTTGCTTTATGTGTGTGTGCATCTACAAAGCAATTATGAACAGAGCTTTTCTGTGTCAAAAACAGCACCATGAAGGCAATATGGTCCAATTTAAAGAATCGACTTTTGCATAAATGTTCTTGTTGCTGCACTATCACACCCTCTACACCAACAGTAACTAATCTATGTCTAATTAACAATACAAGGTTGTTTTTTAGTGTCTGTATTGTTTGTCATTATTGCTTTCCATGATGGCTGCCATGAAAAATGTGTTCATTAAACTTTTTATTAAAGCAATTATGTGAAATTTTGTACTTGCTGTGTAACTCTACAGTGTCACTGTCTTGCTGTTGTAAAAGCTTCTCTCAGTAAAGAGGACGTCAGCATGGCGTCACCATTGATGACCTTAAAAACTCTCTCTGGGGTAATCAACATCAGCCTCATCAAGAGGATAAATCACTGATGTGCAAAATGGAGTGACTTAAATAACATTCACCAGTCGTCTGTTTACCACCGACAAGATTCCTCCAATCAAGTCCCCTGGCAGGGACAAGTTAGACTCTGTAGTTTTTCTCTGTACCTCAGCACCAAAACTCGTTACTTGTGCACGCACACTTGGTGCACAAAAGGCACAGACAACCATCAGTTATGCATGCCAGCGTACACACGCACACAAACACAATATCTCCTCTGAGTCATCGCTGATTGAGTTAACGCCACAGTTAACAGCCCGGTTTACAATGTTTCGATCCAAAATGGAGGACTGAGGGAGGAACAAGTGCTGAGCCAGTCTGTGGGAAGAGGCAAACGCTGCAACTCTCTTCTGTTACTATTAGACCACTGGGAGTCATCCACCAGTTTCCTGCACAACCTCTGTCCACTCCGGCCTCAGAGAAATTGAGGAGCATTACCTTTTCATATTTACCCATTCCTACATAATCCTCCCTGCGGTTTATTCCCCGGCTTTCCCCTTGCTTCCCTCATTCAAAAAGCCACATTTCTTTCCTCTCCTTTGTTTAATTTAGGAAAGCTTTGCAATAATGTTTTTCAACATTTACAGACATCCACACCTTGGAGATCTCCTGCAAAGCTGAACTGTCCATCGTCACTATAGTTGTGCAGTCTTGCTCAAAGACACCTTGACAGCAATTACCTTTTTGAAGCCGATCACTTTAACAGCAGTTTATGTGTTTGAGCCAATCACAGGTCAGCGTTTCACACTAGAGAGACACACTCTACTCAGCTACTGAGAAATGCCAAAGCTTTAAAATGAATTAATCACTCCAGTAATTAATACATTTGTGCTGATGCTGCCTGGCCATGACATTTGCACAGCATGCCAACAACAATGAGGTGAAACAACTTCATAAGCGCAACATTAAATGCTCAATTGCTGGTATAGCTTGAACGTGCAGCAAGTTATGGATTTCAGCTTTAAAGTGATATTTTATTGATCTCCGATAAGCAAAGTCTCTTTGCTTTCCCCTCTCAGTGGGACGTCACAGTGCAGCCTCAGCTAAAGAGCAGCATCCAGCAGCTTGTGGGGCCAATTCTTGCCGACACAGGGGCTAAGAAATGGATCTTTCAGCTAAAGGACTCACTATTTTACCCTGCAGTTCAGTTGCTTGGTGTCTCCGTCTCATCCAGCCTCGCTCCGGGCGTGCCTTTGGTAAGGTGTATGTGTGGTAGGGGGTGGTGGGGTGCTGGAGGACGCGTTCAGGAATGTAAAGTATTAGCCAACTTATCTGAGGCAAATGCACCTATGAGAGTGCATGCAGTGTCACATATTAAGGATGATAGAATTTCCCTCCTTTCTTTTTCTGGCAGCACCCCTGGATTTATAGTCCAAGCTGGTGGAGGAGATGATGCAGAGCAGAGATGAGTCAGGACTCGAGTCTCAGCGGGTGGTTAAACAACATAGACCACAAATACACTCGAGCTGGAGATTTGAGACCCAGGTCACAGGATGAGCAATTTAGAAGAAAAACATTCAAAATGTCTGATACAAAGACTTCATCTGTCAGTTATCATTATTTTTATTAATTAATGCATTTCAATTAATGCCTTTTGTTTATAAAACATTGGAAAATGGTCAGAAATCCCTACCACAGTTTCTCCTGCAGCCCAAGGGAACAGCGTCATATTGTTTACTTTGTCTTTCAGCTTTTTTCTTGTGAAATACTAGATATTTTTACCCCATCAAGACTTTAAAAGATATTAACACAAAACTATTTAGGAAGTGAGAATCCCCCTTCAGTTGTACTGCTCACATCTTGTATACATGTGCAACATTTTAAACAGGGTTGAGGGTAGACACTGCGCCATTTTAAGGAGGAACGTGAGACACTGGCCCAACGCAAAGAGCACTTCATGTTTGCTAGTTGACTCGGTGGCCATCCTTATTTGAATTGTGGCAGTGGGGGAAACAAAACTGATCATGATCAACATAATAATTCCATTTCCACAGCTCCAATCTCTGATTAAATCACTTGCAAAGCATTGTGGGCTGGTGCCAGCTCATCCATAGGAAATATGAACAGGCATAAATTTCATTGATTAATCTATGTGGCTTAAGCTGCTCTTTACTTTCTAGACATCCACAGAGGAAGTTTAAATATCAAACAGAAATATGGATGACACAGTTGAATATTAAACTGTAGCTCTCTTCCAACTACTCTTTGCATAAAATAAATGGAGTCTTTTTTCCACTTTAGTACAGTGAAATGTTTCCAAGGACCACTTGGGAATGCTTTTCTGGCTATAATTGGCCCCTGTGCTTTGGGCTTTGCATTGGTGTGGCAACTCAGACTGGCAGCAGTATGGCTTACACTTTAGTGAGCACTCAAAGCCAGCAATACACAGCCTATTTTACTGACTGTGGTAGTTGAATGAAACTAAGATTTTGAGTGGCTAAAATATCAGTGCTATAGTCTCTGAAAGGGATGAATGACAAACAAAAAGACAATAAAATGGTGAAATGGAAAAAGATAATGGGAACCGCTCCTCTCCTAATAACAGAAGACAGAAACCTTCAGAGGTATCAGGAGTTGATTTCAGGCTGCAGTCACGGCCAGTCTTGAAAAGTCATCCTTCCCGCTGAGTTTGTGGTGTGATTATATCCTGCGACAAGCCGCGATATCAAAGGTCCATCTCTCTCAAGGTGAGGCTCTAATTGTATCTCACTACCAAAGGCTTGATCGCCCACACCTGCTCTCTCTCTTTCCGTGTGCTCACTTCTCATTGTCTCATACCCAACACACTCCTGCCTATACCGTTCACTATCCATCCACTTTGCAGAATGATGTCGTCCGTACAAGTCAATCTCCTCTTTCCTTCAGCCAGCACAGCCCATTCTCATGTAAAGGTCCTGCACTCATACATTGATAATGGCCCGTGTTCTTAGTTAACTAAATAAGGCAACATGTAAGATAATTAAATCAGTATAATTTCTTTCAAAACAGAAGAGAAATGTAATTCCAACACCATGTTTGATATATTCTGTACATTTGCTATTCTGCTAAACAGCTATTAAGTAGCCTACCTTTAGAGCGGAAAACAGTTTAAGTCTAAATTCAGAAAATGATGAATCATCTGCAATTAGGCAATAAAATAGTGTAAAACTGTCAAAAAAGGCAAACATTTAAAATGTGTAAAATAAACCCATACAATATCAATCAAGGACACAGCCTGCTCTGTCTCACATTATTTATGGATGTGCTTTAATACATTCTCAGGGTGAAATGACACTGACGCTGTTTAATCAACATCAACAATCAATATATTTTCACCTGGAATTCATCTTGGTGCTACAAACTGGTCCATCTACCCAAAGTGGAGGTTTGGGTACATTGTGGCAAACATGACAAATTACCTGTGACAACAAACCAATTTCTACTTTGTTTGTAGTGTACTGCCACTTAAATGTAAAGGGTCCTGGACTTAGACAGAGAGTCAGACAGACAGGCAGAAAGCAAGATAGCAGAGGGGCTGTGACATACAAAAGCAGCTCTCATCAAGATGAATTCTCCACAGTGCACGCCCTCAGCAAGGGTGCCAGGCAGCTCCCGCTAGCCCGCCGTGGCCATGTCCAAAAACAAAGTGCTTATCTCGCCAATCTCCAACTGTCTGGCCACTGACAGAGCAGAGGACACGCTTAAGAAAAAGACTAAGAGGGTTCACAAACACACATCAGCTTGGTATTCATGCATCTAAAGAATAACCTGACAAATTAGGTATCTCAACCAGGGCGCAGAAAAAACTTAACACAAAATAACCGCAACATGAGAAAATATGAGTTAACTATGACATAAAAGTAAATCCACACAGAGGCTCCTGAGCCATGAGACAACTTCTATTATCTTTACAAAGTGCGGTATGCATGCTTTGAAGTTCAGTGTGTGAGGGGCTCGGCTGCTTTCACAGGAAGTCAACCACAGTAGGGTGTTCACTTTCAAAAACCTCAGTCTTTAAGCCCCTACTCTGAGCTGGCACACATAACTCTCTCTCAGCGAGAACGAAAGAGAGGAAAGAGAACAAAGACAGGAGAGGGGGAGAGGTAGAAAAGAAGAAAGAAAGATGAAGGAAAGTAGTTCTGGGTCAGATTTAGACTGGACGATATTCAGACAGCGCCAACCTAATGGGTGCCAAGTAGAATAATCTGGTCTTTTATCTCCAAGCCATAGCAACCGCAGGGTTTCATGTAGGTACGCAGCCCCCCTAAAGACCACCAAATACATACACACACACACACACACACACACACACACATCATGGACCTTCAGAACTATTAAAAAAAAGGTCGAGGCAAAATGAACACTCTCCCTGATGACTGAGACTAAATACAATTAACTTACACACTGCAATGAACAAATACACGCCGTCACATTAAGTCATTTCCGGTTGGTGATATCCCCAAATACACAGAACATACAGAAGCACAAACACTTCCGAGCAGGCCTTCATAAATAATTCACCCATTTTCTTAAAATAACCCATCGCCCTTTTAAAATAACCCTCTTTTCTTTGTGCAAACAACCCTCCAGCTCGCACAGCAGAGTGGTCATGGAGTAATTATTTACACGTTCCACCAGAGAGCACTGATAAGAGCCAGTATAGGTGGAGAGAAAGCTACTAGGGGGAATGTGGTGGGGTTGTGGGGGTCTGCTCAGGTGGCATGTCAATCTGTGGCCCATTAGCAGGTGATGCCAGGCATGCATGTTCAAAGCAGCCCCCTAGGTACGACGGACCTCTTTCTTCTGAATAATTGACTGGTCGCAGCGTACGTGTTCTCCCCTCCGTTCCTCTCTATCTCCTCTGCGTCACCTGCGCAGTTCTTCTCCTCCTATTGTTCTCTTTCCCCCCTCTACATCCCATCTCTCTGTCTTTTGTGTTGTCTTTCATTCTTTCCTCTGCCTTCCATCACTCTCCGTCTCCCACGGCTATGAATTGTGAAGGTTGCCGGTACATATAGGCACTTATGTAACCAGGGAGATAAAGAAGGGAGCATTCTGAATGCATTCAACGTGAGACACCCTTGGAGAGGCGAGGCATCTTTCAGCGTGTTTACTTCTTCAGGACAATTTCTAACACCACAGCTGCTGTTTGGTAATGCATGCAGACAGTGAAGGGAGAGGGAAACTGGGAAGACTTGGTGCAGGAGGCTGAAATGCTACATTTTTGTGCTGTTTTCTGTTTAAATACTTCCAGTGGATTGAGAGAAAGACTTAACTGGACACTTGAATACTGAGCAGGCTCAGGTGAGGCTTCACAGACATAGACCTGGAACAGAGGGAGAGTTGGCAAGGGATAGAAGAGGGGTTGTTACACCGCACAATGATACTCAAGGAAATCCACCTGCTCTCTCAGTAGCCACAACACCTCCTCCTGAATATGGAAACCCTCTTTCTGAAACAACTTTGTGATGAGGCACAATACATTATCCTGAGGAATCAAATCAAATTCAAACGCCCTCCCTGCCTCCCTTCGATATGCGACGCAGCATCTGGCTGGGGCTATTAATGAATGCCGCCTCATGCCATCTCCTAATGGAATTGCCTTGTCTTGGAGTTCACTGCTGTGACACCGGCTCAGCAGTGGCAAAAAGATTACTAGAAAGATTAAAAGACAGAATAAACCAGAGGCTGCGCATGACAGGCACCCAGGCCCCAAGATCACACATTAGATAATTGCTGCAAAAAAAAAAAAAAGTCCCCATCTCTGTCTCTCCTCTGTTTTCTGCTGCGGTTTGGAATTGGTGGGCAGCAGACCCCCGCCTGGTGTGCTGTCACACCTCCGCAGTGTAAACCGTTTGTAGAGGCTGGAACAAAGCCTGTGTGGTGTATGTTAAGTCTGTGTGAAAAATGTTGCCTTTGTGGGCCCAGTGATGAGCCTAAATCCAATAGCATAGTTACGCAGCTGGTTAGATTTGAGAACGATGCAGCGTCGATCTTACTGACATACACACACAGGCAAAAATTCACACAAAGACAAGCACACACACTTTTTTCCTCACTCCAAAACAAACACCCTTTCACTCCACTACACATGCACACTTTATCTCCCTGTCTTATTGTGCCAGTGCATCTTTCTCTCCTTTATTTCTTCCCACTTTGCTTCACTCTACTATCTTTCTATCTATCTACAATGTGTAGTTATCTCTCCCTCCATCTCTTCCCCTCTCAGAGCAGCCAGCAATGGGCTTGTGCCCTTTCATAATTCATGGAGTTGTTCTTATGGCTCAGGCAGCCATGTCGGATGGGAATCAGTGCACCTCAAAGGCTCACTGAGCCTACACCACCTCAGCCTGGGTTACTGCTTGAGCTGCTGTGCTCAGGTACTATACAAAACTAAATCAACACGCTCAATCACACCTGGATCATGCAGCACATGCAAAACCCTGCTTTTTTTTCCAAACCTCCACAGACTATACCACCTTTTTTTGAAAGTCAATTTGGTATGCTTTTATGCAGCCAACAATAGAGCTGGGCCAAAATCTATTTGATCATTAATGAACCTCCACCAGAACCATATTGTGATTATACGATTGTATTGTCGTATTGTTCTACAAATTTGTGAATGCTTGTTTTATTATGATTCTGAGCTGGTTGTAATTAAAAACTAAAAATATTAGTTGATGAAGCAAAGTTATTACCTCGCTTTGATACATGATTATTTCTTTGTGATTTGTGTGCATTTGCCATATGTACTCGATTGATCAAAATCCATATAAACTTGCAGTTTTTTGGTCACTTGGGGGCAGCATACACAAAAATAACATATCACCTTATGAGGAGGGAACTGTTAGCAAACAGTGACTTATTGAGCAGATACAGAGGGACATTACCAATTATTTGAAGTATATATTTATATCTATATGCATTCACTCTTTCTTTGCTCTGTTTTGGTCTCCACAAACTCCTGAGGGAACTCCTTTCATTAGCTGATAAATGCTCCACTATGTGGCTAGCTAGTCAGTAACTTTGTCTTCCATTTGGTGCTGGAAAGGTAGAGTACAGTGGGTTTGTTAGAGCATTTTAGCTGAAAACAGCCAACTTCTGCTGCTGAGAATGCTAACAAGACCGGTTAGAGAGGACGAAATATTAGCTGGGGAACTGCAGAGTTGGGTATCTGTGGGTCCGTCACTACAATAAAATTATAGATACATTATAATTCATCCATAATTCACATAAGATATTGATTAGAGCAACTTTATATATCAATATTTTGATTTCAACCATATTGCCCAGCCCCGGGCAACAACATTACCTGCCTTTTTTTTGTACACCAAATCTATCTATGCGGTCTAAACTATACTCTCAGAGAAATTTCCGTGAGATTAGTGAGAATTTTTTTTTCAGGAATTCAACCCATTCTTGCACATGAAAAAATATGCACATTTTCAAACAAAATGAAACACCATGACACACTTAATTTGTTCTTGAGATAAAATGACAGATTTGATTGGAGGTTGAATTAAGCTGCAGGTCATTTGGATCTTGCTGTGCAGATCTGTGGGTAAAATGGTCCATGTGGCAAGAAAACAAAGGATGAGAGTCTAACACACACACACACACACACACACACATGAACAGCCTGAGTGCAATCCCATTAAACACACAGACACCTCAACTGCTAAGCACTCACAGCTGGGCTTTTCTTTTCTCACACACCCAGCCCAGATGAATGACAGCTTTATGGACACGTTCTAAACACAAAAACACACTCACAGAAACACATACATTGAATACACAGTCTCACCCTACAACCACTTACATGCACAGAACCTCACACCAACAGAATGAAAAGGAGACTCGTTAGCCACTTTAATCAATGTTAATCACTGCAGGCTCGCCTCACTGTCAAGACTGCCACAATGTCTGTCTGAGGTGGAAGGGAACGAGAGATGGAGCTAAACAGACTGAGGGAAAGGAACACAGACAGACTGGGTGGAGCAGGGCGGGGAGAGTGTAAAACTGTGAAATGGTATCCAAAAATATACACTGCCCATGGAGCAGTGAACCCATTACAGTTTTGATGTAGTTTATCTTGTTTTTCAAGGTCTGTTTCTTGGGTCTGTGTGGCTGAGCCTCAGTGGGAGACGTGGTCGGGCCAGGCTCATGCCAACGGGGTTTAATTTCAACTGAAGGGGGCACAGGATGACAGAAAGGGAGGGGATAGAGGGCACAGAGAGGGAGGGTGCAAGAGGTGGCTGGGTAGAAAGATAGAGAAAAAGGATAGGAAAAGAAGAGATGAAGGAATATAGAGGGGAAGATAAGAATTGAGTCGAATGGGGGATGTGTGCCCAGGCATGGAGATAGTGGAGAGGTGAAACGCTTTAAGCGAGGCAGAAGAAAAGGATGCAGAGACGGAGGGCGGCAAAGGAGGGAAAATTGAAAGATGAGAGGAGAGATTATTAAGAAAAGATGTGTAATGCATAAATAACTTGTGACAAAGGGAATGGATCCACTGAATGCGCCATGAATGTGGAAAAAACACAGTGTTTTGAAGATGGAGCGGGGGCCAGTGGGGGCCAAGGTGAAGGGAGACCAACGGGGAGGAGGGAGGGAAGGAGACGGCAGATTGGGGGCAGAAAGTAGCGGCAGATTGTGTATATCAATATGTAATACAAATGTGGGTGTTATGAAATGGGCTTTGGCCTTCACGGTTTAACCAAAACTTTAGTGCAAAGCTTAGCCGTTGTGCAGGCAGCCAGCGGGAGCACAGACTGAATAGTAATGTCTGCGAGTGGTGATTGGAATTTCAGATAGAGACGGGCAGGCTGCTTTGCCATGATTCCTGGGCCTAATGCAGCCGGCCTGCGTAGTGAGGCATACAGGAGATCTGAATGTGACCTTATGTGCGTAAAGATGGAATACTTTAATACTCTAACAGCCTAATGTACTGAGCTGTGTGTGTGTATGTGTATAGCTTTGCATTCATTTGGGCTGAAGCATGACAGAGGAAGATGATCTGACCGTATGCACAAATCAAACATGCTGTTCACACATGCTGTTCAGAATGGCAAAGCAAACACAGGGTTAAGTTGACCTCAGACGTGGGTCACGCTAACAGGCTTCACATCATATTATGCGCAAACAGACAACCGCACACACTTCACGTGCTGTTTCTGCGAAGTGTGTCCGTTCGTCTGAAATTGACGGCTGTCAGTATGTGGGGATCAGCAGGAGGAGAAGAGGGAGGGAAAGGTGAGCGGTGTCAGGGTAGAAATGACAGGATGAAGCAGATGGAGGGGGCAGAGATTGGGAAAGGAGGAACAGAGAGGGGGAAACTGAAAGAAAGAAAAAATTGTAAAACGGAGAGAGAGAAATGGGCACAGAGATGTAGAATAAAACACTGAGAAAGAAAGACAGAGGGGGAAACAGAGAGAGATAAGATGATAACCCCTCCCTCCCTCCCTGTCAGTCTTTATGATCATCCATTCCTCGTCTTCTCTCTATCAGCGATTCAGTAACCTTCAGCACAAGACCCAAGTAGAGATGATGAATTGAGACAGAGAGTGGGAAAGGACAGAGATTAGCTAACATGGACAGATGATGAAAAATGACAAACACACAGAAAGACAGTAAGGGAGAGAGGAGGAGGAGGAGGAGGAGGAAGAGACGTTAGAGGAGCAGAAAGTAAAATGTAGAGAGAGGAAAGGTGACATTGAGGGAGGAGTGTAGACGAGAGCAAGCCGCTGGCTTTTAGCTGGAGGACGGCCACAGGATGACATTAGAGGAACGCACTTTGGCTGCTCCTGCTGGGAGACACACACACATACACACACAAGTAGATGTGCACATACAAACACACAAAGAAACAGGCGGATAAACAGACACATGGACAGACAGCTCTGCGCACAAGCACACACGGGTAAAAATAAGCACCTAACTGGTGCTGCATACTTATGCCTCCTAACCTGTGGGGAGCCCGCCCCACCTCCCCACCTCCCCTCCACCTCTAGTCTAGTTTGTGTGCTGGCCTGATAACCTTCATGGCAACTGGGCTAAACACACACTCAGGGTGACAGGCCTGCCTACCTGCAAAAACAATGATAACTTTGTCCGGGAGGGCTTTTAAGGCTGTTGCCAGTTAGTCACAATACTGATACAGTTATTAGCACCAAAAATGGAACATTTGACATGTTGTAATTTAAGCCAAATGAGCGTTATCACATTGAAGCAGTTGTATTTGAGTATTAATTTCGTGACAGGCGGATATTACTTATTGCTTGGGTTAGACAGATAAATCAGCTTGCTAATATATTTGACTGATACTGGCCTTTAATTAAATATCAGATGTCATCCAGCCAGTGTTATAAAGTAAAAATATGGGGTTTCCTCCCTCCAAAGATACTTAAAACAGACCATAAAACCAGCAATGACATTTATTCTATTTCCATTTTTGATTCACTCATTTAGTTGTTTAATGTGTTTTTGTGAATTCATTATTTATTTAAAAGCCATAATTTATCCCAGACGTTTCCATGCTTTTGCATGAGCATGCAGAGTTCTGCCATTTCTAAATTCATTTCATTAGTCAATAATTTGAGCAGCAGGGGTAGAAAAGGACTAATTGCAATTACAATCAGTCATCTGCAACAAAGTCACTTTTTGCACACCTGTATTTTTACAAAACAATAATGTTCTCTCACTGAACTCTTTCCACCTCTTTCCATTAGGGACTTAAAGCAGCATAATGGTCAAAATCACTGAAACAACTTTAATTGGACTAAATAAATGAACAATAAATAAAAATGCTAATTACCGCAATGACTGATTTAATTTCAAATGACAAGTTTACTTCTTCAACCTTATGTACTACTTTAAAATCTATCATAATGAAAGTACAATGACAGTGTTGCTGTTTATTGTCCCTGTACAGTACCTCAGTGTTCAGTAATTGCTATGTTTTTTTTGACAAGTTGTAGATTCCAAGACAACCACCAAACTAGTGTTGAAAGAAATGTTGATTAATTCATTAGTGGAGTGACATAAAATTATTTGAAAACAATTGTGATAATCAAAGTCATTTATCAAGCAAAAGCATGAGAAGATGGAACTAGAGACTGTTTTAGTGATTCCAGCTTCTCAAATGTGAGGATTTACTTTTCTCTGTTTTTATATCATAGTAAATTTAATATTTGGGGGTTCTGGATTGTTGTTTGGCCAAAAAAGCTATTTGAAGACTTCACTCTGGCCTGTATGTAACAGTGATGGGCATTTTCTGACCTTTTTTTTTTGATTGATTGAAAACAAATCCCCAACAGATTAATAGATAATTAAAATAACGCATCCTCACTGGTTGTCCAAACCTCAAACCAAACAACAGGATATTAAAGTGTATGTTGTCAAGAATACAAGGCAATAAGCAAGCACACAAGCTGGAAGAACAGCAGAACCTGCATTTGGAACGGAACAACAAGGCAGGAGAGACGGGACAGTGAAGAGAAAAAAAGGGTGGTAGAGGACGAAAAATAAACTAATAAAAGGGAGGGTGACAAATTCGATGATGAAAAGAGCATTACACTCCTTTTCCAAATTGCCTCCATTCTCATATGAGCCACCCCAACAACACACATACACACCAATAACTCTGCAGCCTTTACCTCTCCCTCGGAGCGAGGCATAAACAAGTGGAGTGACAGACATTGAGAGCCGATGGTCCCCCTCCCCAGAGAGGGGAAATGCACTCATCCGTACTGATCTTAAAACAACAACCTCCCCCTTGCGCTGGCTTTTCCTTCTCCCTCTCCATCCTTCCCTCCATCTCTTTTCACCTCTCAACTCTCAGTCTTCCTCTGGCCTCTCTCCTAGCCTCCTCACATCGAACGACTCCCTACTTCATTTCCTCATTCCCCATTCATTTACATTTGCTGCTCCTGATTCACCCCCATTATTTGTTTGTCTGTTTGATTGCTCAGCATTCGTTTGATGTTTGCTCTTGTTCTCTCTGATACTGCAAAGCGACATCACTTCCCAGACCCACATCAGTAATCATTGCTCTTTCAAACCTTCATCTCTCACTCTCATCCATTTGATCACATTTTCATGTCACTCTTTATGTCTCATAAATATCCAAGAAGGATCCCTGACCCTGCTCTAGTTTCTAGCACAATCAGTTCTCCTATTCTCCTCGTTCCTTTTCCTTCTTCACTCCTTACTAGAGATGAATGATTTGCAGGGCATATCTGAGCAATATTGCAATTTAAATTCAGTGTATTTTCTATATGTTACACACCAGGCCTGTATTTGTGGTCTTCGTAAACAAACAAGATACATACTGTACATTGTGTCAAGCATAATCATAAAACATACTGCATCTTGTATGTAGTATCAAACTTATCTCTACATGAGTAGTGGAAAAGTCACATGCAGTTAAAAACTCAGAAAATTAGTAAGCGGACCTTTATTATTTTGTTACATATACTGGCATGCTCAAAACCTCTATGTAGGTTTTCTTTAAAAAGTCCACATTGATTAAGATATATATATACTTGACATCAACAAATTTTATTCCAATAATCAGGATACTCAACATTGGTGTTATATCTATCATAATGGTTCCAAACCTGTTAAATTATGGTAATAATGTCGAGCTGCTCCTCCTCAATTGTGGCTGATAATGTTTTGGTAATATCTGACTGGTACTTCTGACAGCTTTGCACTGTCGCTGCTTGAGTTAATGTTAGCGACAGAGATTGAGAGGATGAGCTGCTTCACAGTTGTGAATACTGGAGGTCAGCTTAAAGTGAAGGCATAATGTGCTTTTACGGCATCACTAACTAACAACTGCCTCGAGTAAGAAAAAGCTCTTAACATAAATGATCTGGATCTAGACGGTTGCTACAATGACACAGATTGAAATAACCTTCTGCATCAAGCACAGACCTTCTTAAAGTCCACAATACATAGACTAATTGAATTCAACACATTACATAGAACATATAAAGACCTCTTTAAGTTCCAGAGATTAATAAAAATATCTCACCTGTGCACCAAAAATGTAAAAAAGTACGGAGAACATTCATAAATACACTTAATTTACTCCAAGACTGTACACAAGACATATTTTCTTATTGTCCTTGTGCTGACTGCACTGGACGTATTATGTCTTTCAACAAGCCTTTCTCGTAGCAGACATTTTGACTTTTAAAAGTAGGAAAAGGTGTTATTAATAACATTAACAATGGCTCTGTTCTATTCAAGCATACCAGTAAGCACAATACCAGGACCCTGAAACTGAAGCAGCTAAATGGAATTCAGTCATCATTAAATGTATTATTTACACCTGTGGTTTCTCTACAGTGAGGTGTCCTAGTGTCTTTTGTGAGAAAGGCCTAAAAATAGATTTACAGCAACAACAAAAATACTGTTTAAATGATAGATTTCACAACTCTGTCCGCCAATTGTCCATCATTTCCACTTGTTAGCTAACAAGCTCACTGCTAGCTTCCTGTCTGATACCGACATGGGGCATTGAGATTTTTTTATCTACATAGAGTTGCAGCCAAGTCTTCCAACATCAAAAATTAAGCTGAGTGGTATTTCTTCCTTGACAAAACCATCTTTGGACACTTGTACACCAGCATAGAGCATTATAACCAGATAATAGCTAAGAATGTCTGTAAATTGTAAGTTGTCATTATATTTTGGGCAATCAGTGGTTGCCAAGTAAAACTTTCACCTCCTACAGCTTGTTAAGACACCAGTATTTATTGTTAAGTTAAGTTAAATCACAGCTTTTGCAATTTAAATACTAAAAACACTGAATCTGCAGTGTTGATATAAAAACTATTAATGGTTCAGTTCTGTTCCCTACCTACAGAATATTGCAATCTTTTGTTTCTCTCTTTACTGCCCCATCACCTCATGCTGCCCTCTTCTACTTAAGAATCAATTTGGGACAGAGGTGCCAGTGCCCTTAGTTTTCATTGTTTTCCAGCCCACATTTAAAATGGTACACAGGCAATCTCCACAAGCCTGATTCCCATCTACACTTCAGCTGAGTGAGCGAGCTTTTCTTCGCTCCATGACACCGCTGAGATGCCACTGACGCAGTCCAGCGTTTGACAAATGAGCCAACAAATTGACTTCTCCAAGCATTCCAAACAACAAAGGCAAAGCAAAACAAATCTTGCTTAACTAAATGCTTGATAAAATGGCGCAATAGAGCGCGCAGGCTATTACAAATGATTCCACTCGTGCGCTCCATCTCATCGCTCCTACCCTCTTTTTCGCTTAATCTCCTCTCTTCACTCCTTGATTCTCCCCCTCTCCTCCCTTTTTCCCGTTTCTTGTGGTTTGTGCCCCAGACACACATTGACCCACATGCTCTGGACCCAGTAGGGGGCCTTGTTCCTCTGCATTGCTCCACTGCACATGACTGACATTCTGCTTACGGGAGGAGGAAGAGGAGGAGGAGGAGGAAGTATAGAGGAGGGATAGAAAGAAAAAGAGTCAGTGGAAAACAGAGCAGCCCTGAGTTCAGGGAGGAGGGAGCCGGAGCTGAATGCAATTCATGATCAATGGTGCTTCTCCAATTACATTCCAATTAAAGGCGAGTCTCAAGCACGGCTCTAGTACACTGCACCGCAGAAGAGCTTTTGACAAGCTTTGCTCTGGGTGAACTATATCCATAACAATGGCCATTTATGCAGGGACCAGCTCTCTGCCTCACACAGTTTAGATATATATCCACAAATATTTATGTGTGTGGGGAAAAAAACGCTTCTGCCACCAAAATAAATGTGAGTTTATTACAGTTAGATTAAGGGTAGTTCAAAGGGGTAATGCCCACTATTACATCGATGCTGGTTTAACACCGCCTTACACTCAACAGTCAATAAAGAGCAAGGGAGATGGAGGGAGAGCAGTGGACCAGAACCACTGGGGATAGCGAGAGAGAGAGCGAAAGGGAAGGATGGTGAAGAAAAGCAGCAGTGTTAAAGGGGACTGAAGCATGGCTAACATGGATTGGAGCATAAAGCTTCAAGTGATTCCAATTACACTTAAATGATCAATTAGATTGTTACAATTGTTAGATTAGGTGACTGGCAGAATGCAGATCAAAATCAGAATTAGTCTATTTGTAATGTGCAGCCAATGTAACGTGGACTGTCCTGACTTAAAAACAGCAGGAGACAGTGAAAGAGACAGGAAGGAAACAACACTAAAAGAGCTGTAAGTATAAATTACTGAATCATTCTGTGTGCTGGTGAAAAGGCACACTATGGTATAGAGGCAGTGCTGTGTATCAAACCTAAATACTTAGTATAGACTGAAATGTGTTTGTAGCATCGGGTATCAAAAACTGACACGTAATGAAAGTTGGCACCAAATGGTTAGCAGCATTCTCAGTCTTATTTATAGTTTGACATTTCCTGATCTATAAAAACTGGACATTTTGCTTATTTTACTGTGTTTCATTCAGGCATAGTTCTTGGATGGCTGCTTATCTTAAAGCAACATTCAACTGAGGCATTTGAGAAATGTGGCATATTTGAAAATGAAAAAGAAAGGATTTCTTTCAGGAAAACGTTCATGCTCTACAATTAAGATAAGAAAAAGAGCATCTTGGCAAAATACAACTCTTACTCAAGGTACTAGTTTTTCCCAGAGTTTTCAAGCACATCTCACAGTCTTCCTCAGTGGATGGGGTTTTGGAAAGACTGTAAGATGCAGTTGAAAGCTCCATAAGTAGATCTCGAGTTATGATTTTTTTTTTTTTATCAATCTACTATTTCCAAGTTCTAAATAAAAGTTTCACATAGGGCTGTGATGAAATCAATTAATTTATCAAATTATTATGCATATCATATCAAGGTAAAGTCTTTACATTGCTTTTTGTGTCTAACCATAAGTTCAAAAACCAAATATTATATGTTCATTGTCACACAAGACAAAGAAAAGCATCATTTGAGGAGGTGGAACCAGAGAATACTTGGAATATTTGTTACAAATTGACTTAAATTATATATCAATTATGAATAATTTGCCGATTACTTGTTAACTGACTAATCAACATCTTGTTTAAGCCCTTCTTTCATGCACATTGTAAATTAGACTGAATATTGTTGGACTCAAGAAATAAAGAAAGTTCTGTCTGTCTCACAGCTGAGCAGCTGATTAATAACCATCTAATTGTACCACTTATTGTTGACATGATGATGAAACTAAATGCAAAACAAAAAAAACAAAAAACAAGTCTAAAGCCTATAATCATTCACAACAAAGACGGATGGCTTAGTTATCACCCTGCGCTATCTCTCACTCTCAGCAAACAGCATTGTGGCAGAATGGCACTTTGGACTGAGCTTGTATTTAGCAGCAGAGTTAATTATCTGTGTTACATACTATAATGCATTCTTAATGTGTGAGAACAACATGAGTCAGTGTTCTCTGGCCCACAACGGCATTTGGCTCAATTCGAACAGCTCAGTCATTGCAGATGAGAAATGTGGACAGTGCCTGAGTTGGGAGGAAATTGCAGCCAGTTTCAGCCGGTTGGCTGCAGTTTAAGGCCCGTATTGATTTGTGAGGAAGTTAGAAGACCTCTGACAACCCCAGTGTAAAACCAGTTCGATCAGTCTCCTCTCTCGCTGCCCCCCGGCATCACTACGTGCTGAGCAAAGGGCCCTGAACCACCCAACTCTACAGCTGAGAGCAGCTGGACACGTTCCAGTCTGTAGAACGTCACACTTCACAAAACAGGTACCGACCTCTACTAAACCAGACAAACAGCAGCCGATTACCTGTACTGTTAAAACTGGATGGTTGGAAATTAAAGCAGATTGTGTATTATCATATAGTATATCATACATGCTACTAGCATTAGTAGTGATATTCTTTTATAAATGCAGCAACAGTTTTATCCTTTTATCACAATGTTACTAGCATCATATATTTTATTTATCCTGCAGTTAGTTGAAAATTCTACTTTTCTGCTGTAATATATCAAGTAATTACATGTTTTTTAATTAACACAAAATGTAATATACAGTCTGCTTGAAACTGGAAAATACTGTAACACAATCTTAGCTGTGGTAGCTGTAATGAATTGGAGACCTTATCAAGGATTACTGGAACTTGAAGCTTAATCTCAATAGATAAGTGTCTAGCATCGACCTGGGATATTCAAACACATCTCTTAAGGCATAAGCATGGGCAACCAAAAGAAATAGCAATGCTTTGTTCTTACAGTATTGTATCTCCAGTCGAACAGGAGCCACGTTTGCTGACTGATTTATGAATTAATAACTGGTCTATTAAACATGGTAATTATGTCCTTTTAAATGAATAATCCATCATTTTCTGTATGTATGTTGGTTAAAACATCATCCATGTAGCATGAAAGAAACAAGTCTTGCATCCCCTACTTTCCTTTGCGTGATTCCCATGTCTGCAGGTGCCTCTTCATTTCCCCATCCCTTTCTCCTGCTCATGCTCTTCCTCTATTCTCTCCTTAAATTAAATTAATTCAATTGCCTTGCACACAAATCGCTTGGTTGGCATGACAAAAGAACATTTGTGTTGCCAAAGTGTGAACACAAACAAACAAATTGAGCAAGGAAACAATAAGTGGGAACAATGAGCAGTGATTATGAAGCAGAATTAAACCAGTAATCCTGTGAAAGTGTGTAGAACAATTAGAGAGAGGCAAGGGTTGACAGGCAGGTGTTTTTTTTTCTGCCCTACCTGCTGTTTTGAGGGTTATGGCAGGTGGCGACAGGTTTTCTGCACACCTCGGTGTCGCTCTCAAGAGGGGTTCAGAATTACTGCTAAACTCATGTTCCCATTTACCGGCAGTTTGTGCACAGCCAGTGTTCTCTAGCAAGAGGCAAATCATCCTCTCTGACAGAGACAAACAAATACACCCACGTCCTAAGAGGTACATGTAAATACAGTGACACTGCCCCCTGCAATTCACCATGGAGAACAATGGATGAGGTGCGCATAAAAATGGCAGCCTCTTCAATTGACATCTTTCTGTCCCGCAGAGCCATCCCACAATGCAATTTACACCCCACGCACTTGCTCCATTCTTTGCAAATAATTACCTGTTGTACTGCTGCCTGCATTTGTGTAAGTTTAAGTACCTCCCCCTGCATACAAAAAAAACAGAACTCCCAGAAGCAGAGCGAGATGTATGAGCACACACACATAATGCTGAAAGAAGCAGCAGCAAAAAAAAAAAAAAAGGGGGGGGGGGGGGGGGGGGGGCACAGCACACATGATGGGGGCAGATGGACATTTTGAGTCATATGCAATACTGCAATCTGTTCCACTTGCTAGCAGTCAGTCACTCTCACATTATTGCATTGTAGTGACTTCCTACTAACAAGGAGCAGATCTTTTCATAGACTTAGTGAGGATGAAGCTTCAAAAACTACAATGAGCTGGACAGAGTTGGGTATTTTATTCAAGTGTTTCAGACTATTGATTTTTTTTTTTCTTGTCCATGTGGTGTTTCCCAGTGTGTCTCCAACTTAGCTATGTAAAGATTAAGTGGAGGTACTACTTTGTGGTGATACCTCACTCCATCACTTATGTTTGCAACCCATATTACTCTCCAGCCTGAGCATATATATTCAGTCAGCTAAATGAATAAAAATCTTTATATTTAAGTATTCACATAGCCTACAGTTGCCATACAATCCATCAGTTGAGAGGCACTCAATAAGAATACATATGTCCCAGCTATTGCATTTCTCTGTGTACTGTTGTTTAATTTAACCTTATTGCTAGACAGAACATTAATCATAAGTCAACTCTGTAGAATGCCAGATTACATTCACTCAAATAATTAAATTATGGATTTCTTTTCCATTCCATTCCGATGTTTTCATCAAAAACAACCTAGATTTGGACCTTTTCCTTGCACACATTAGAGGCAATTTTGATCTTCTGTGTCCTGCTCAAGGACACATCAACATACAGAAAGGAGGAGCTGGGGATCAAGTCGCCAACTCTTATGATTAATGGCCAGGCCTGTCTTCCACCTACTGTGGTGTGTGTGTGTGTGTGTGTGTGTGTGTGTGTGTGTGTGTGTGGGAACTACAATATGGTTAAAGGAACATGCAATATTTTCACACATGAAGAGAAGTTTAGTCGTCATGGTTGGTGTAATGTTTTTTCGCTTGCAAAAACATTTGCATTATGTCTTCTGCGGCTATAGGGTCGTTCGTAAAATTTGAGAAATACAACCTGGAGGATGTCATAGTGATGTCATCAGGGTTACCTCGGACTGGAAACGTGCAATGAAGTTGCATTTTCGGATATGTAGGATGCTGTGGTTTTTGGAGATTAAGAGTTTTGATATTTACTATTATTATTACTATATTGGGTATATCCATACTAACAGATACAACTACGTGGTCATGAAGTTATTTAGCAGCACTTCTCAGGAAGTGTTGGAAGATAAAGTAGCAGGAACTACTTTGCTGCATGACAGTGCCAGAGTGGATGCCCTGAAAATTACACTCTTCTTAAATACTGCATTTTGTAAATTGCATAGAATTTTGATATTGAGCTTGAGAGATGTGGGTGATTACCAGGTCATGGGGGTCTACTTGAAGATGCTGTTGAGTTGACTCCTGCAGAAATGTAGGATCTTGTGTTTTGCCTCTGCAGATTTTGACTTGAGGGAAAAATTGTGAACATCAATTGTTGGTCTGTGATAGGGATGAAACGGTATGAAAATTTCATATCACGATTATAGTGACCAAAATGATCATGTTTATCAGTATTATCTTGGTATTGTAAAAATGTGCCAAAAAATATTAAAATGTACTGATACACACACTGAAACCATTTCAACAAGTTTTATATTGAAAACTACAAATACAATTGCTGTTTTGTTTGAATAAAAAATAAAATAACAGTAAATACCTTTTGTAAACATATGAATATCATCTAAGTGTGCATTATTAAGATTTTATATTATATATATATATATATTATATAGGTAATACAATGACCCCGTGGACAATTACATGAAAACAAATAAGTCAAGTGATAGTAACTGTAACGAGCCCAAAAACTGACATAAATACAGAGGAGTCTGTAGCGTAATGTGTTGTCATTTGCAGTGGACGAATAGACTGCCGACACACGATGCACACCGCAACAGAGCAATGTGTGGCGTTTTTTACAAGAGCAGCTAACACTGAGAGCTTCAGTTTACACGCTGTTAGCAAGTCAGAGAGACAAACCAAAAGCTAAAAGTTAACTCACCCTGCGTTCACTATAAGGTTATTTTCTTCACTCAGGTTTCCCTCAGCACTCTCATAAAAAATAAAATATGACCGGACTTAAGAGTGACTGAAAAATCTCTGCAGCGGTGTCTTCTGCCATGTTGTCATTGACCCAAACAAACCCACGTTGCATTCTGCCCATGCGCGCCTGCTTCTAGGAGACGCTGGACAGTGTTTGCCGTGAGATTATAACAGCACGGTTAACCCTACCCGGTTATCATGGTAATTAAAATGTGTACGGTAATAATAACCTTCGGGAATTTTACCATTGTTTACCGTTAAACCGGTAATCGTTTCATCTCTAGTCTGTGACAGGATGTAAATGGCCATCTCCAATATGAAAGTTAGAAGCACTACACACCCATCCACCCTTGTAGTATGACTGACGATGTCTTATCCATCCTTCCTGCAACTGAACGTTGGCATTCGACATAAGTTGTGCATTCAGCATTCTTCAATAGAAGCATAATGTAATGCTATTTTATTTTATTCCCTTAAGTGTTTGCTGTGATTCCAAGAGGCAAACCCTTCCACCATGAACAATTAACTAAATACTCGGACAGTTTATCATCATTTACACCAACAGACAGCTGCAGTAAATACAGGTGTTGTGTTTGAACATCTTCATTTGCTGGAATGTAATTCTGTTGCATATGTGATGGTGAGTAAATGAATCAATTAAGTCATTCTATAGTGTGGTTAAAACATTTCTTTGGTTGAACAGGCTTTCAGGAAATGCAGATGATGCAACATGCCTCTGTCTGACGGGTTATGTACCATACACAGCTTATATTCATGTATGGTACAGATTGGCCTATAAGCTGTCAACTTGTGGCAGTGCGCCTTGTGAGGCCGACAACATGTTCTGTTGCCTTTTCCCCAGCCATCTTCAACTTCCTGAGGCACAGAACATTTCTGAAGGCAGGGCTGAAAGAGGGCAGAGAAATGCAATTACTGGTAAATAGAGACTCCCTGCAACTGCAAATTTATCCAGGGTCCAGAAATCATTCCTCACAAGCCTGCTAGAGGTGTGTGTGTGTGTGTGTGTGTGTGTGTGTGTGTGTGTGTGTGTTTCTGTGTGTGTCTCACATGGTGTGAATCATTGTGGCGGTGCCATTAAAGCTTATCAGACTCCAGTGGAGCTGCCAAGCTGTGGTCGGCTCTCTCCACTCCCCCCCTCCAGGGTGTCTCTGAGTAGCTGTGACTGCCAGTCGTTGCCCACTCACCCGCTCCCGCTGACCCTCGCTGGCTCTTGGGCAGAAAGGCAGAAAGGCTTTGGCAGCTAGATTCTAGGAGCCTTAAAAGACAAGTCAGTCTAATTCAATTCTCCCAATTCAGGCTAATAACAGGTGGATAGGGTGTTCAAGTTGGGGGCTGTGATAATGACGCTGGTACATTTTGTGCCAAGTTCTTCTGCCACCTCCTTTAACCTTGCCTCCTCTGTTACCAACTATTTTTCTAAAGCCTTCCACAGACTGCAGGTTTCCTCTGGTCCAAGTTTCTTTCTAACACTCACAAGAGAATGACTCATGACAATAGTGACAACCTTCTCCTTCACAGGAAATGTACACTACTGACTATATTGTGCTCTGTGACGGTTCATTCAAGAACAGAACAATAGTGAGAGAACTGAATCAGCGGAGGGCACACAAGCGGCCAACGGATTCAATAGTTACCACTGGATTTTGAAGCAGTTTATGTTTTTCTTCTGACGAATATTAATCAGCTGTCACTTGCTCTGTCTTGTGATTGATTAAAGCTGCTCCTTATTTTCTGCATGGATTTCCTTAAAATGTGTGTCACTGCCAAAACCAGGGATGCTGGATTTATAATTCTGTGCTAGAAATGGTGGCCCTTTACTCCAAATTCCATCATCATTGTTTTGCATAATAACTTAACAATTAGTAGCTCCAGCGTTTGGTACATAGCCTGTCAGCTCATCCTGAATTTTCTCACTCTCAGATTCAACTTGTCCGCTGAGTACAATAAATAGGCCGTAATTTGTCTCAGTGGCACTGGTGCAGAAACATATCAACATATCTCATTACAAAGCAGTTAATTTCGTCGCACATGGTACAAAGGCAGCAAGCCCCCCAAGTAACATCACTAAGTATTCATTAAATATTAGATGCAATTGCCTAAATCCAGATCCTCTGTATATCTATTCCACAGCCACCATTGTTACTATTAAATAAATGCAGAAATGTTCCTTTTATTCTTGCAACATTTCTGATCATCTCTTAGTATGTAGAATATCTGTGAAAGTTTTGCTTGCATTGCTTTCCAATGCGTGTTTTCAGCCACACCTAAAATAAATAATAAAATGTTTTTTGCTCATATAGAAAAAGCTCCATGCAGTTTATATTTAAATGTGACACCTTTTTACAGATTTCAGGGTGCCTGACATGATAACAAACAGCCATGAGGGACTTTACATGCTTTTTGCAATCAGAGTGATGTGAGCTGAGCTGAGCTGAGCTGAGCAGGGAGTGTGGTTGCCAGTTTTGCTAATGAAAACAGAAATCTGCCTGGTATTTTCTCCGAGTGCTGATGATTTTGTTCAGGTGCAAAGCAATTCTGATTCCATCTGTTCTTGATGAATATAATATAGTTTTACTATTGAGCTAAAATATTGGCAAAATAACTAAATGTAGTATAAGCAGCTGCACTCAAAATCAATACAGAGATTGTTATATACAGTCTGAAAGTGGAAGTCTGTTGTGTTTCATACAATATAATTTATTAATATAATATTTAATTTTTTATTTTAAGGCAGCTTCTTCTTTTTGTCTTAGTGTAACAGAAAGATTTAGGCAAATCACTTTTAAAATATCTGCCAGTCTAGTAATGTTGCCTAGAAGTGTTTTCTAGCAAATAGGAGAATACCCCCTTTGAGCTGATATTACTGATCGTAAGTCTTTTGCGTTGTCAAAGTCATTTCTTTAGCCTGTCAGGCATCAGCTCGTTCCAGGTTAGATACTATACCACCTCCATAGAACATAACCCGTTTCAAAGTCTTTGAAAAGACACAAAGCCAAACTCCCCCTTTCATTAGCGAAACCTGGCAACTGAGCACTCAGCCACTCAGTCACTCTCTGACTGGAGAGTCAGAAATGATGTGTCCCCCTTGGCTCATCACACAGAGACATCAGATGCCTGCCAAAAGTCTGCATGTGTACAAGATGTGCTCCATGCATTATTAATTTGTGAACAGCACTGTGTGTATGTGTGTTTTTTTGTGTCAGTTTTACACATTCATATGTTCATCCAGCAGCTGCAACGCCTTTGTGAAAACCAGGTTAGATTTGTATCATAAATATTCTTCAACATATTCAAAATACACGTACAACTGATGAACAAGTAAAAGAACAATCTCGGGACAAATCATGATAAATAATTAATTACCATAGCGGTAAAACTAAAGAACACAAGAACACTACCACAGTAACAGCAGGCCTATCAATTTATACTGCAAAACCAGTACTGTAATAAAATGGCTTTATCACTTCTTTGTTATGGTATTTCCATACGTCCAGGCTGAAACAATAAAAGAAAAACTGATAAAAAGCTGGAACCATGTAACACTGGTTCATTACTTGGCACAGGTGAAATCAGGAAGGCTTAGGGAGGGCGTAATTAGATGGGAACATCTATCGATCGATGGGTTTCTCTGATTAATTAATCTTTTCTTGCACACAGACTTTCTCATTCATTACTTTGAGTGCCACTAGCAGCTTCTGCTACAGCTGAGTAATTTCAAATTGCAAAAATAACTGGTAAACTGTAAAAGCATTTTTCCCTGTACTGTTTTTAAAGTAAACACACTTACAAAAGGTAGACTACTCAATAATACAACCAGGTATACAATCAGTATAATCAATACTTTGGAACGCTGAATTATAAAATGTTTGTATTTGATCTGCAATATTATCACAAAGACAAGGCCCTTTTGAGAAGCCGATGTGTATGTGTATGTGTTCATATTACCTTGACTGTCAGCATCAGGCCCTACATGCCACACGTCATAGATGGGGTCATGCATTTTTCATAAGGTTGTACATGTATTTTAATAAGCAGGGCTGATGAGGTGTGCTACATCGGCATGGTGGATGGCCTTCACCACTCCCTCTCATTCACCATGTGCCTCACAACCTGTCAGTCAACCACTCCAAGGCTTCCACACGTCTGTCTCTCGCAGTATCCTCGAATATCAATCACTGCGAAATCTTTGCATATTTTCTTGAGATAATTAAGAGGAGATTGCAACGTGGTGCAGACGATCAATCTGCAAATCAGTGGACCAGATTAAATCCAAATTCCGACTCAGTTTTGCAGATGGCAAACTAAACAGCCTAAACTGACAGAGATGCATTCGGATGGCAAGTCGGATACCCCCCTGCCAGGCGGAGGAGCCCATGTCAGTGCCTGTGTGTAATTTGGAATTAATGGGACGGTAAAACTTTTAATTCAAAATCCCAGCCTTGGGGACAAACACATTTGCATACAAATGAACACAATTTCCTGTTTGTTCGGTATGCAAATACAAAAGAAGGAACTTACAGAGGGACTGCCAGAGTTGAACAAGCACCACAACTCTCGCCCGAGTGCAGAAAGCGGAGGCACCCAACCGAGCACTTCAAACACAGCTATGTTTGAGATATCAGACTACGGCAGAGGTGAGCTGAGACCACCCTGAAGGACTGCACAGTCTTGTGGGGCTCAGGGTAACCTTTCTCTCCTCATCTCATTTACACCTGGAAATAACAAGTGGGGTGAGTCTTCCTCCAAACACAAAAGGCAATTAAAGACTACTAATCAGAGGTGGAAGAAGAGAGAAAGCTGTCCATCCCAGGGGCGGAATGTGGCCGAAATGCTAACAGTAAAAATTGGAATCATTTCACAGTGAAATTAAGAAATTAGACCTTTCATTGGGAAACACTGAGATCTCCTAAAGTAATTTTTGTTTTCCCATAAAATAAGCGGAGATAAGCTTTTCTGAATAATGCAAAGAATCCACAGCATCTGTTCTCTGTGTTTTTTTCAATAAAGGTTGCAAGAACGCCTTGGATGTCAGTGACATTCAGGATATGATAGCACATAACTCATCACTGTAAACATTAAAGAGACAGAAAATGAGGGAACCTGTTTTCATTAACATAAATGACTGGCATGTTGGATGAGGAGCAAACCCCCAGCTTGTTAAGTTCACCAGCCACAGCAATCTGCGTGCCAGGTTGGACTTGGTTCAGACACTAAACAGTGCAGTTAATGCCATGGTGTGTTATGTTTGCATTGTGTGGGATGTGGCTAACTGAGGCTGGGATTACTTATTTATAGTTAGACATTTGAGTGACAGATAGATTTTTCACACCAATATCTAGTCACAGACTGGCAGTTGCACGTGCACGCGCGCACACACACACACCCATACACTAAAAAACAGGATTTGTAATTAAGTCTCAGGTTGTAACGGAAATGACCCTGGACAGAGGGCTATGTTAAAAAGCAACCAATTTCCCAATGACTTCTCATTAGTAGGCTCTGCAGCAGCTCCCTATGTACAATCCTCCCTTGGAACTCTGAAGGTGACACAGCAGTTACAGTGGACTTTGATGGGGCACTGGGGAGCTGTACTTCATATCACAGGACTGCTTCCTCTGCAGAGTAAAAGGTTTCAACAATCAGCAGCTGCAGCCATCTGGGAAAATCTTCCCTATCTGGCAGGGGGAGGAGTTTTCTCTTGGCTTTCTACGCAGCTACCCGTAGACAGGCTCCGCTTCTCTGCCAGTAAACGAAAGATTAACCTCCTCCAGATCGTACCTGCCTGCCACAGACATAATCCAGACTCTAAATCATTAACTAATTGAGTGTTTGCATCAACGGTAACTCTTTCACAGGAGCCTCTGTCGCCTCGCCTCCTCAGCATCTCACAGCATCTAATCAGTGGGTTAAAGGGTCATCAGAGCAAGGGTTTGTGGACACTGCCAAAAGTAGGGGACAGCTTCAACATGCTATAAGTTTATTAAAAGTGAAAAAAAAAACACGTCTGCTGGTCAGATAGGATCAAGGTGTGTCCTCAGCTGCCAAGCCAATCCTGAGGCCCATGGTTGGAGCCCAGCGCCCACACCGCTGGGTCTCCAGTTACCATCGGCCTGATCAGATTGCGTATTCACTCGCCGACTGCAGGGCTGATTAAATCTATATTTAATTGGATCAGATCTAGTCGTGATGGAGCACTCCCCCCGGCGTTTAACCCACGGTCCTCTGTCAAGTGAGAGTGAAAAAAGATACTGTGGGGGAATTAGGAGCGAGAAATGAATACCAATGATAGGCTGTGCTAATAGCCAGCGCAGGAGGAGTGGACCACACCTGCAGGGCTTTACAGAGAGGAATCAGAGTTACCAGCTTTTCTGTCTATGCATGTTATGTGTGTGTGTGTGTGTGTTTCTGCACGCGCGTGTAGCCTTTCTTCCTTGATTAGGTAGACATTATGTTATTCAGGTCGTACAAAAACTATTTTGGTTGATTAGCTGTTTCATAAAAGCACATCATTGATAACTCAACATCTTTCAAAAACTCTCCCCCAATCAAAACTTTAATCAATTTGTCATGATTACTGTACATGTATTTGGTGAAAAAATGGTGGAACAAGAACATTTGCATAATTTCTCAATAGTCAATACAACTTCACAATTACTCCTCAATTAAGAATCTTGCTGAGTCTAGCCATATTGTTTGTGTGAGTGTGTGTGCACAGAAGATGTAAAGAAACTTCAAGCGGATTTACAGTGTATTTAGGTGTAAATCGCAGGGCTTATTGAAGTGTGAGGTGAGGCATCTTGATGCTACATCTCAGTGTAAAGTGCTCAGTGGTTGCAACTGGAGGCTGAAGTGGGTGAGTGTATGTGAGGGATGCATCTCAGAGAAAGAGTTGCAGCAGAGACAGCCCAGCATCGTTGGCAAACTGGTGAGGAGTTCACCCTGGGTACACTCTGTTGGTTTGTGGACCCAAAGATCCCCTCTCACTCCTTCACAATAAAACTATCACACTGACATCAAACAGAATGGAAGGAAATATTAGCTTTTAGCACGTCGGCAGAGACGTGTGTCAAGTGTGAATCCCTCCCTATTCCTCCTCTCTGTCTGAATCACACACACATAGGCACAAGCACACATGCACACATATGCACAAGCGCACACACAGACACACATACGTGTGCCACATGCTCACATTTGTCTATAATGCAGGTTTTTTATTTTCTTTATTCTACAAGCCAAGTTAAGACTGAACCAGTAAAGCCAAAGTGCCTTAGAAACTTAATTATAACTTTTCTCCATTATCTTAGTTTTACTTCGGTTTTTGTGTCATTTGGCCAATGCAAATCCATTCAAAGGTACTGAGTGGAAGTTAAGAAAAGTGTAATAGTACTTTATTTTGCTGCCAACCTGCAAGAGATCCACGCAGACCAACCTGTGTGCCATCAAGTCTGCTGGTCTGATTCCTCATACTGAACAACTGTGAGAAAGTGGTCCCATTTGCCTGGCTATAACAAACAAAACCTCCAGCCCGGCCAACACAACTCAAAGGAGGCACACACCTTCATCACTGCTCTATGATTGGGTTGATGTAGAAATAATACTATTAATCCATAAGCCTGATTATAGATAATTTAGTGTTAATTACTAGTACAGCCATATAATAACTAATCATATTTTCTCTTTCACCATTGCCCACTTCACTGCACAGTTAATTTTTATCATCACATACCAATATTGCTTGCCTGCTCCATTCTGATCTGATTATTTGATTATTCATTTAATTTATCCTGTGTTAATAGATTATAGATTCATAAATATTCTCATTTAGACCAATCTGTTGTCATGAGTATTCCTTTGAAGTAGAGACAGAGATCAATTTATCGAAAAGTCTACTGTAGTTTGGTTATTAATTTCCTCTGTGGAGGTGGTGCCCCAAAACAAGTGTCTTTTGATATTCTTACGACAGAGTGTATTCCTCCCTATAGTTTCAGACCTATCATATAGGCTGTTGGGTGAAACACTTCAGATTTTTTTAACTCTTTTGTGTGTTTACCCAGACCCTACAAATTTTTACAGCATTGGCCTGAAGTCATGGAGGATGGTCACACACATAGAAAAAGCCAGTCCTGTACCACTGGCCAATAAACAGCCTTTCTGAGCAATTAAAAGTTTATTGCCTTGCTCAAGGGCACTTTGACGGAAAGTGTTGAAAAAGGGTGAAATGTCTCTCTTTCAGGGGTTCACAACCAGATATTTCAACCCTACCACTAGATAAAAATGTCAGTCTGGGATTATACTGCAAAATTATGTTCAAAGACAGTGTTTGTTTGGTCGTTTTACATTTTTGCTTTCTGCAATATCTGCACATGGCAAGTACATGATAGTTAAGGTCAGGGCAGAGGTATGGTTACAGTATGGTTAGGGTTAGATTACAAAAACACAGTTAATAAGAAGGTGAACATTAAATGCAAGTCTGTGTTGGGACTCGAACACTAGTCTTCTGCATGAAAGTTAGACACGCTACACGCCATCCACCGCCATATAAAGGGCACGGTACTTTCTGCATTGGCACTGAAAGTTGGTTTTGGATGTACATTGTAAGATGGCAGATGGCCAAATACAGATGTAATTCCTAAGGAAGGGATATTTTCAGGCAAATATTGATTTATTTTCAGAACCCCCCACCAGCAAGTATGTCCTACTAAGATTTTTGGCACCTGTACCAATCTGATTATCTTGAATTCCATATTTTTGCATTTTTGCATAGTTGCATTAATAATAATAACAAATTTGTGATTGCCTACTGTTTCAAAAACTACAGTTTTGAATAATAAAGACAAAAAAAAACAAAATAGTTTTACAATGTAAGAATTAAGACAATATTAAATTTACTTTTGTTGACAATACAACAATTTCTTGTTACATTATTTACCAAGTTAACCCTTCTCATTTTTAATTGCCTCATTAGCACTTCTGCAATCTGGGCAGATCTTATCTTGTTTCAAATATTATGTGCTCTAACTAATTTTCAGTGAAATGTGGTCTGACCTCAGATGGTTTCTGTGACACCTGCGTTTTTCCTGCCGTAGAAAGAAGCCACCTGGCGAGTCAATCAACAACAACTTCAGGTCAGTGCTAATGTTAATAAAATGCAAAATTACCTATTAAGTTGGCACCTAATGTTTAATTATTACCCAGCATCCAGTTGTGCTAACATGACTCAATCAGTGCCATTACGCCATCGTCAGTACCTTTTCTAAATACAAACTCTCAGTCAGTTTACTTTCAGTGACCTCCTCTGTCTCTTCGGAGGCTGTGAACATTGAGTAGAGGTTAGTCATTAAAGGTGTCATTCCACCAGGTGACCTTGGAGGTCAAAGGAATTCTGGGTAAATTACCTTGCAGAAGGCCAGAGCTATATTGAATGTCTCAGAATGAACCACAAGGTTGATTGAAAAATGGGTATTTGCATACAAGGCACTGAGCAGAGGCTGGCAGAGCAGCAAACCCTGGCTCTCTGCTTGGGTGGAGGTGGCAACTCTGGGAGGGAATGACTCCTCATTAAGCAGAAAAGCATCATTTTCTCAAGCTTAGAGTGCTCTCTCCCTCTCTCTGTATACATAATAGGGCTGACACTAGTTGAAAATATAACTGAAACCTAAATAACTAAAGAAACCTGTGCTGTGTGTTTAGAATGAATTGGGCTCTGCTCATAAATAATACATATGATGATAGATTGCTGATGAACTGTCTAATGAAGAGGAGGGGGAGGGGAGGGGAAGCATGGTTTTTGCTGACGAACAGCAATTAATTTTTTTTATAGATTTAAAAACGGAGACCTCGCACACACAGCACGATGCAGGAATGCTAATGTCCCTGGCATTTTTGAAACTGCTGTTATCTTCCTGGCACCGCACATTAGCTAGAGATATGGTTTCCTTGGCACTAATTTACCCCTATACAGCAGGTGATGGAGGTTAGAATCAAAACTTAATGGAATCTAATTTGACCAAAAGTTCATTCCCGTTAGGGAAATTAAACCCCAGTAATTAGGGATTACAGCCTGTTTTATGAATTTCAAATGCCAAGTCAGAAGTTATTAGAGACATTGTGATATTGTGACAATGCAAATACACTTTCTTTCAGCAGACAGGATTTATGTTGACAGAAATCAGAACTAGAGCTTGATGTTCCAATTTACATTACTCCAGATCAAATGAAAAAAATAACCGCCAGAGATGTGAATTTGATTATCTTCAGTCTCTCGCTTTTTTCAATCACGCCCCACAATGTTTTTAACGGCAGTAAGGGCTCCCAGGGAATAAACCTCCTGGTATTAGATCAATTTCCACATGAGAAATCCATCTTCTGCAGTCTCTGTGTGTCACACTTGCTTTTCCCATCATAAACAACAACCTCAGGCTGTATTTGTTATGCTCTTCACTACATCATTTAGCTCTTAACAATGTGCTCAGCTGTTGCTCTCTCTGCCACCATACTGCATGTCTATACTTCCTTTACATCTCTCTGTCATTTCCTATATGAGGAATACCATATTAATTTCCTTTGCTCCCTCCTGTCTTTGGGTTCTGCCTCTCTGACAGGCCTGTTCTTGGCCTTGTCATTGACTGTCACCAGTGACACAGGCTTCCACGAAAGACAGCGTGTTTCCTTCTTGCATCATGTGGTAAATGAGCATCGCTTCCCTCTCTCTCGCCTTCCTTTTTTCAATTCCTTTCCTCTCACGCATGTGCACACGCGCAACACACACACCTGCAGCTCCCTCTCTTCTCCCTCTTGCTGTAGATCACGCCGTTGACAGGTGCTATGAGGGATTTCAGAGTGTCTTGGAGTATGTGCATATAATATAGAAAAAAAAGATGCACAGAGCAAATGAGAAAGACAGAGAAAAGAGTAAAAGAGAGCAATAATTAGATAGACAGAAAGGAAGATAGTGTGAGAAAGAGTAAATGCGGCGCAGGTGTTGCGGGCCAGATCTCTACCTCCAGGCAAACTGATTTTGATAATGAGAGAAAAACAAACAAGTCACCTCTAATAAACATGTTTTATCGGGGCAAACAAATGCTCTTAAATGCTTGACTAAAAGGGTGAAAAGTCCACCAAATGTGATATTGTGGGTGTTAAGCCTTCTGAGTTATATTTACTTTCCAGTTGTTCTGGCCATTACAATTTGTTTCCTGCAAATACCACTCCTGGTAATGAATATATGTGGGTACAACTCTGCCATTGATGCAGTTCCTTATTCTGCATTTTCTTGGTTTTACAGCAGTACCTCCAAGCTGCTTGTTCCCATACATTACGCATGAGCACCAGAAGAAAGGTTGAGGTCTTTAAAGATACTCCACTTTCTGACACACCATTAATATTCTCCATACAGACTCTTCCTCTCCTCTACATATGAGTACCCCCTTCCCCCTCCTCTTCCCCTATACCCACTTCCACTCCACTCTCTGCCTTTACATCTTTGCACTGCCTTATATCTCCTTCCTCCATCGCCTTCGTTTTCTCCACGTTTCCCTTCCCCAACTATACCTTCTTCCTCTCCCTTTTGGTTATTTTTTGTTGTAACTTTTTCTACCACTTTCTCTACCTCTTCCTCCTGGGAAGTGGCACAGAATCCCTTTAAGTGCTGCAAAAGCAAATCTATTTATCATAACCATCTATCTCTTACTGTACATATATCTTATGCTATACTGAAAGACACACTCACACACACAAAGACATAGACTGCAGATAAAAAGAAAACGCAGCTTCTCTCATGTGTACTTACAGTGTACTAGAAAGACAAGTGCATGCGCAGTAAGCGAAAGAATTTCAAAATAATGATACAATCTATGTGATTCACTCTCTCAAAAGCAATAGAGCAATACATTAAAAGGGAGGTAAATGGGCGGGAGCGCCCACTCTCCTCCCACGCACAGCAATGCGGTTGAGCGAAGCTGTCTTTGGGGACTTCCCATTGACTCCGCACAAGGTGAGAACGGAGCAGGAACAGAAGGCTGAGCAAAAACACTTCAAACAACACGGCAGGAAGACAGAGAGGGCTGCTGCTCTGCAACGAATAGAGAGGAAACACAGGCGTGAGGAAGGGACTGACCAAAAGAGACAGAGTAGGCCAAGACAAGGAGATACAATCGTTACTTTCACAGTCAGATAAGCATGTACACATGCACACACACACAAACCCAGACAAATGATGAGACATGAAAACACCTTAAATGCCACCTAATAGCAGCCAGACACAAACACACACACACACACACACACACACACACACACACACAGAGTGAGAGAGCTCAGCAGGACATTGATATTCCATACGCCCACACACAGCATGGTGAGGATCTGGGCTCGTCTCTGTGTGTCTCCCAGTTTTACAAACTACGCTGGTCTAGGCACAGTCCCACGCAGCATTACACAGGTTGCTACCATGAGAAAAAACAAGATGTAGGCCTTTTTCCGACACAAACTGTACGTACAAAGTACATGGCATTTAAAAGAATGTAGCTTTAACACTTTTATGGTCATAAGAACACCATACTGTACTGTACATAGCCCAAAGCTGCCAAAAGGCAGCTGAACCACCCAAAAAAACATTGCAACAGATTGGTACATAGCCAGAGGAGAATTTGCACACTTTTAACAAGGGAGTATGGTGAACAGGTAGACTACTGGCTCTGCTATACATCTCCTCTATAATCCAGTCATTAATAGTAAGGCACTCAAAATTTAGTGATAACAAGCAGGGCGCCACCTCTTCTCATCCCTCCTCAAATAACGCCCCTGGCTATAACAAATGCAAATAACAGACTGTAGAGTTGTTTCTCTTACCAACACTACACACTGATCCAGAGAGATAAGGCAGAGAAAATGACACCCCCACCACCACCACCACCCATTGATGGAGAATGCCAGTAGTGCAAGACGAGTCACGTATTGTCCATATAAATCAATGGGTGAGAACAGCAGGAAGGGAAAAAATACATGTGTGTGAGTAGAGAGAGACATGATTATGTGTGTGCCGTACCTCATGTATTAACCATAACTGAATTTACACATCAAGGGCGGCAAATGAATTCCAAATAGATTTTTGATGCAGACCAACACGAGACCTGATTTAATGATGAGATTGAAGATATGGAAACATGGAAGGAAAGAGTGTGATACCACTGACAAGAGTTGTACTCTGATCCACTGACTTTGTATTAAGTTTCCAGGGTTTAAGCCAGAACTAGCAATGACTCCTTTAAAAAATAAATTGTCCTGCCACTATAACTTTCCTGCACCCAATTGTCCCCCATAAAATCAAGGGCAGAATCAAAGCTGTTAGCAGGCTTCTCATTTCTAGATTTTATTAGCTGTATCAACAGCTAATAAAATCAATCTACAGCCAATCTACAAAATTAACCTGCTCATTGCTATCTGCTAATTAGAGCCTGACCCTTGTGTGATTTTTGAGGGGAAAAATTTACAGATTACAGATACTTGGCATATATAGTAAATGTTTGAGCTGGAATGGAAATAGAACTCGTCTATGTGGATTGTGCATCATTTTTTGCACAGGCATGACTAAGAATACTCAGAAGGCTGCTTTCTTAAACAAATAACTTTATTAAAGATTCTTTAAGTTACATATTCCTTAACATGTTAAATAATTTAACATAAACATTGTCAACCAATTCTTAAAACATGCAATGGAAATACTCAATTAGAGTGGCTCTAATTTGCACTAGTACTTGTACTAGTAACTAGTAACTTAAATGTACTTAGTTACATTCCACCACTGCTCTTTACTAAAACGCATTTTGCTTATTAAAACATGTCCTCTTTATGCATCTCATTAGGTAGATAACAGCATAGCATGATATCAACATCAACAGACAGTTGTCTGCTGAGCTACAGAACGAATGGGAAGAGATGCTCGGATGCTTACTTTTAAATCTGTTACGTTACTGATTGTACTGACTGCGCTGGCTAACAGCAAACAGGTGTGATAACCATGAGTGACATGGCGGTGGTCAGGAAAGGGTTAACGTGTTATTAGTTACTTAATTATCGGGTCATTGTTTATTAAATTATGTTAGTAAGTATTTCACAAACTAGTTAGCAACTTAACGTGAACACATCACTTGACTCCGACTGCAGCACCATCCGCTCAGCTGTTGCGCACTCTGCTACATGTACTGCTGACAGTGCTGACTGAGAGTACTGTAAACAATGGAGTCAGAGCATGCTCTGCTGAACACCATGTGACACCATTTCTAAATCACCCAAAGCATTGTTTTCTGCATTATATGTTCTGTAAAAAAGGTTTTCTTATCTGTGCATTTAGGAAAACCTATATTCTGATAGATAGATAGATGTTTATTTAGTCCTTGCGGAAATTCATTTTGTGTCATACAGCAAATGTCAGACCAGACAACCGCCCCACCAACACAACATCCTGCCCCGAGTGCTATACAGTATATCTGTGATAGGCCCATATCGGCCAATAAATCGGTCGGGCTCTATTAAATATGCATCACAAGCAAGTATTGTTAGTGAAATGCCACTATGCATTGTTTTGATGTTTAGTCAGCAAGTTTTTTGCTGTTGACAAAGACAGAGAGATCTGTCAGGCAATAAACTAGTGTTAGCTGCCTGCTCATGTCATTTTCCATTTTCCTCACGTTGTAGCCAGTCGTGCACTTACCCACAGCTAATTCTGGATGATAGTAAACAAGAATCCCTTACTTACAGTTTAAATACATCACATATATGTTTTAATCACCTTAATCTATATTTCTGGACAGTCAGAGCTGAGCAGCAGCTTCTTCTACCAGCCTGTAAAAACACAACATTAGCTAACATAAGGTTAGCTCAGCATCACAAGGAGAGTCGAAAGGATACATTTAGATGATATCTGATATTTACAGCTTTATTCTTCAGATGTTACTTACCAGCAATGTAATGAATAGTATAATGTATAAGTATAATGTAGTATATAATCCCCTGTCTCAAATTTCACGTGTCCTCACCTGGTCCCCCTACTATTATCATTGAATAAAATTTTTTTACACATTAAAGTGGTCTGATTTTCTTGATATATTTTAATTTTGAAGTTGACTTCAGTGTGTAAGTTTTAGTGGCATCTAGAGGTGAGGGTTGCAAATTAAAACCAAAGGCTCACTCACTGCTCACCCCTCCTTTTCCAAGCACAAGGGGGAAGCTATGGTGGCCGACATGCTCTGTTGGCTCTTGTGCTAAATAATACGCATGGTCCTCCATTTGTCCAAATTTCACTTCTTACTTCTAATAAACCAACGACTACTACTACTACTACTACATCTTCTTCTTCTTCATACATATTCAACGTAGCAACGAAATGTGCTCTGTAGAGCAGTTTGTCTGTTATTTTCTCAAAAATGTTTTCATCCATATTTAATAATTTATCTTAAACAAATTGTAATTTCTTTAGTGCAATCAAAAAAGAAATTTGCTGGATGTTCAGCAAGTACCTCGAGTTTGGCACTTTGGCTGTCACCATCTGTGAACATATTTGGACGAGAGGGTGGAGGCAGCTAGCTTGGTTCACAAGGTGCATCCGTAATTCACATTAACTGTGATATTAATTTGGATGCTAATTTTGGCTAGCGAAAAACAGGCTTAAAACAAAGTACACTTACCGGAAAAAATTAAAAGCACACTCCATAGAGTGTCTTTTAGAACAACTGACCTCTGAAGAAGACATTTTTAGGAGGTTAAAATGTTACAGTTAACTTTCATGAACTGAAAACACACTGTGTTAGGGTCAAAGCTGTTAGACAAAACAAAGACAGCACTTAAAAACAAGTTCACGGCAAGTTAAATGTACACTGTGCAATGAATACAATACACCTCGATTGGCAGGTATTCGTCGAGCGACTTGTAAATTACAAGTTAGCCACACCCTAAAGCATTCCCTGCTTTATCGTCTATTTTCCTCTAAATGGGACCATAATGAACAAAATGAAAACTGTGCTGTACTGACTTGAAACTAGCGAGACTATGAACTCATTCGTAAAGTGTTTACTGAGGTAATAAGTGAGAAGGAGGGTCGCCCCCTGCTGGTCATTAGAAAGAATGCAGGTTTAAGGCACTTTTGTATTGGCTCAGACCCGTAGGTTGCCACTTGGCTCAAACACTGCATAATGGCTTGTGTATGTAGGTCATACTGTACAGTTTACTCTGTCCAAAAGCATTTTATTTCACCACTCTGTGTAGCTACCTCACCAGGCAGAGTATTTAAATATCTGCAAATGTAAAATTTGAGCAGCACAGCCCTCCAGCTTCCACACAAGGATATAACTTTCATTTCTTGCCAGTAGGTAGCTTCCCGTCCAATCCACTTACATCACACTTTCAAGCTCTAAAGACTTTGCTATCATATTCGTAATAGAACAGTTTCGCTTGAAGATGATTTACTGATTTAAATGTTCCCTCTAACAATATAAGAGGGATACATTAAGCCACTGGAGGTGGTGGCTGCTGCTGCTGCTGAAGGGTCAAATTACTTTTAGTCATTCTGGATGCACAGAGCACTAGAGAGAGATTTCAATTTTCTTCAAATATTCTAATTACAGAGATGATGGCTGCCAAAGGGTCTTAGACCTTCATATAATTACATCTTCAAAAGGAAAAATCTCAATTATAACAGAATACCTAATTATTACACTGCCCATATTCGAAATTGCCCTCACATGAAAGGAAAGCTAGAGCCGTATCATCCACTAAGCTGTGAGGACAGTTTCCACTTCTTGTACACCGCTGTTGTTAAGCACCCAAGAGCATTAGAGGGAAGACCTGTCACGGCTCAAGACCTGAAGGGAATGAACAGAGAACAAGATATGACAGAGCACAAACCTGTGTCCTCACTCGCTGCCTTTTTTATGAAGGGACACTGATAACTCTGAGGGCGCTGGTCAGTGCAAAATACCACATCAATTGCCATACCTCAGAAGAGGCCTTCTGCTTCAATAACAAAACAAATTATTTTGACCAACTGCTGTGGCTGCCATATCGTTTTCCAGGCGATGTAGCGTAACAAGGCCCATTTCCCAAATAATCAAACTCTAGCCAGTGACCATCCAGTTATCAACAGCTTTGATCTTTTTCCTACATGGCAGCCATTTCCATCATAGCAGGAATGTAATTTCCCAGTGGGTAACGGGCACTGCAGTGCAGACTCCTAGTGTAATGTACTGTGGAGCTACCTTTCGGAAGTTGGAAAGCCCTCTTTGTGGAAAGCATTTGCATTCAAATCATTGAGTCTGAAATTGGTTCTACCTGTCTGGGATCAGGACTATCTCCTGTGGGTTCCCACTGCCAGTTAAGTACAGTTTTTATAACCTTGGAGCGCAAGGAATGCTAATGGTTTTTGATGGCCTAACTATGTTTTTCTTTGGACTCCTAAGAAAGTAGCACCACCCATCACCTGGGGTAACTCCAAATGAGTCCCATGGCATGTTCCCATCAGAACCCATGATCAGGCTTTAATGGCCCACCAAACCTGCCCATTCCTCATGATAATAACGCTGAGCAGGCTTGGGTTCTTTTGGACCTATAGTGGGACCAGAGAGGATACAGACGTAGAAACACCAAGATGGAAGGTTTTATTGTGAAAGAGTAGTCAAAATGTTCACAATTTCCCTTCACTTCAGATCTATTAAATTCCAGGTTGATTAAGTGCCTCCTCCAGAGGTTTAATCTGTATCCCCATCCAGCTTTTAATTTAACTCACATTCACTACACAGTAAGTCCAATTAGTGTTTACCAAGAGCAACAGCCCTCTTGTGCTGCTTTATTAAGTCTTTGCAATTATTTAAGTTTTCATCACGTTTGATTGTAAGTGTGGAGAAATCTTAACAATGAACATCAAATAACAAATCATCTTTTTTTAACTTGCTTTAAAGTGTTAAGCAGATGAGGAGTGAGATATTTGGCAAAAAATATACTGTATACTGTTGTTCTCACCTAACCTGTGAATCTGTGAAGCAGGCTGAATGTAAATGCATTCTCTAATGAAAACATTTATTTTTTTCTTGTAGAGGAATAACTTACAGTTTGTTTAAGTCTCACAAACGTATCTTTCATCTGTTTTTTTTAACCTTTGTCTTCTCTAAAGTGGCCTCTGCTGCAAGACCATGTTTAGTGTAGACATAGTTCAGGCCTCCATGGCGTATGAACCCGGAGCAGTGACTGACAGGCCTGTAATAATCAATTCTCAAGCATGCTGTTCCAAGGCAATACTTGATCTGAGTTTCCTGAGCTCAGCTCTAAATACTTCATGGCAATTTACTGACACCGTGAAATCCAATCAAAAATGCATTTGGACATTGATCACTCAGATTGATTGCTGCTCAGAAAGCAACCTTGTTGTGTTTTTGTTTGGCCAGGGTCCATTCACTTTCCCATTCCATATAAATTTATTGATCCGCACAGCCACTCTTGGATCCATAAGAACCATTAGACATCCTTTCAGTGTTTCTCCATCCATTTATGTGACTCAGAGCAGATTCCACTGAGCTAAAAATGTCCACTTAGCAGACACCAATACAGGTCTACAGTGTAATGAAGCCAGGTGATAATGTTAACTATCCCTTTAAAAGCACTGTTCATCCAAACTAATCTTCTGGATGCCTAAGAGAGATAAAGAATATAAAGCAGTCAAATGTATACAAACATTTTGAATAGTTGGGAGGAGAGAGGATATGAGAAGGAATACTTCATTAGAGGTGGAGAGACATGTTTAATTCAAAAATGTCTAAAAGGTCAATTTGCACTTTTTAATCAGTGTTATTCACACATTCTCATTTAACACAACTGCAACCAGGGAAAAAACTACACACTATTTAACGCTGTTTGAGACATTTGTGTGGTACAAAGAATGTGAAGAAATTGAATGCCAGCGAGTAAGATGCATTTGTATGCCAAGTTACAGAGGCAGTCGAGAGACAGAGCTGCATGCAGACGGACGTGCATGTAATCAGGAATCAAATCGACTCGTCTCCTGTATGCCGCCTGCGCCGTGTTGCAAAGGGCAGAGGGGCAGGTGAATGGCGGGTGCTATTGTCTCTGAGCATTGGTCCACATGAATGACCCAGCCTGTGTCCACATTAGCACGGATCAACTCCTGAGGGTATCATCGCCTCAGAAAACAACAGCTACAACACATTCGGCCAAATAACCTAACTTCCATATCCAGTAAAACCCACGGTCTCTTTCACCCTTCCTGACTTTTGGCCAACTCAATCAATCTTTCCCTCGCTTTCTTTTCCTGACAGACTGCTCCACTTTCCACCTTTCTAGCGTGTTCTCCTTCCATTCCGCCACAATCTCTCCATTGCACTCACCTCTCCCCCACAGTAGTTCTCTTCACACTTTGCATCCTTCCATCCATTTTTTGGATTTATCCTTATCCATCACTTTCTCCATCACTCTCTTTCTGTTTTCTTCATTTCTTAGTAACAATTCCCTTTACTGCAACTTAATATCAACAAACTTTCCCCTGTAGGGTTTCAGGGTTCTCCTCTGCCCCCCGGGGAACCATCTCCAGCTAGAGCTAGGTCTGCACACACCCACACAGACCGACCTGGTGGTTAATGAGCCTGTTATGTAGACTGCACCTTGACTCAACATTGATAACCAGGCCTCTACACTACAAACTCTCAGGGAAGATATTTCTCAAGATGATCATTTATTTTGTAGCACCAGATATGGTGCGCCGGGGACTGGGTTGTTTTTTCTTCATGTGGTCCAGGGGCCTGACGGACACTATTTCAGGTTCAAATCGGGGTCATAATGTTTGGCATGAAACACGCAGAGTTGTAACTCACTGAGGATCAGCCACAAACAGCAAAAGAAAACTGTAATCTTGCTGAGCACACGAGGGAATGGCAATTTAGCAAAGCAATGTGTGGCACATTTTCTCACTCAACTCAATTCCCTTCTATTCCTTCCCACACTTTTTGCTCCAGTGTCCTGCGAAGTTATAGGCATTAGTAGAAACACTGTGTGACTTGGGGAAGGAGTGGGAGTGAATGAAAGCAGCGCTGTTGTTTTGATCATGCTAGCATGGGGTGCCCAATTATGGTGATGCGGCCTGTCTAACCAGTGAGACCAAACACCTGATGGGAGGAGGTGGCAGGAGCAAGGGACGGCGCTTGTGAGTAGGCGAGGCTACTGCAGTGCACCGCTGCTCCCGCGTGCTCTCAAGATGTTCCACATCTCCCCCCTCTAATTGGCAGATGGCCTCAGATGCGAGATGATTTAATGGCCTGCGTGTGTGTTTTTTCCTGCCTCAGTCAGCCATTAGCAGGGACATCTGTAACGAGTTGGCCAGGCGCACTGCTGAGAGCGGAAGCTGAGAGCAACACTTTCTAATGGGGGGTAGTGCGATCGTGACGGACTTGGGTGGTAATCAAAGCACTCTGAGCTATTTCTTTGCGTTATGATAATCGAGACATCTCGTTTCAAATTGTCCGTGGCAGAGGGAAAAGCTATGATAAATTGTCTAATGTTGTTTACCTCAGAACGGCGGCAAAGAATCAACAGCACAGTATTACTGGCTATCAACTGTGTGACAGTCCCCTTTTGACTTTCAATACACCAGAGCAAGCCATTTCTAGCTGAGCGTTATCATAAAAAGCCATTTTCATGGCTTTGGCACAAACAGCTTGGCTTCCAAGTGATCCCATTTCTTGCAGCTGTGCCGTAACCATCTGCGCTAAATGCTGCGCTCAAGGGTAAAACATTAAGGCCTCAAACAGAGCTTACCCCTACAGGCCTCTGGTTTCTGGCTGTCTGTCGCTGCCTTCATTTCTTACTGCTCCCTCCTGAGCTGGTCTCCATAACCAGAATTGGATGAGGGAATGAGCTGCATCGTTGACCAAGTGAGGCCTTCAGCAGGTTCTGTATGCATGTAGACATAGTGTGGAGAAGTGGCCGCGAGCCTAAGGCCTTTTAAAGCCTGATGGCCTTCAGTATTCTTGCCATAGCCTCTGAGGATTTGTCTGCTACCTGCAAAAATGGGTCAATTTTGGCATTATTTTAGAGATTTGTATCTCACTGTGGAGAAAGAGGTTTTGCACACGCAGGCATATAGAACCGCACCTGCACTTTGTCTCTGTTTCCCTCCCTCTCTCTCTCTCTCTCTCTCTCTCTGTCACACACACACACACACACACAGTATTCTGAATTCATTAATATGAGCACATATTTGTAATTTTCACACATAAATGCCAATTTAAAGCCACAAAATATGCTAACACTGCAATGAATGACTACATTGAGCAACCTTACCCATGCTGTGAAAATCATTTTAGACGGAGCACATGCCAAAAGACTAATTAAAATTGATAAATAGGACTAATACTGATTATGACACTTAAAAACCAGACACCTTTACAGAGCTTAAATGCAAGTAAGTCTCACTTAATATACCCCTTCTCTATTCATGTCACACTGACAGGATTAACTGCACTCATAAATCTAAAATAGTTTTGAATGTGACTGTGCCATTCATATATTAACATTAATGAGGATGTGCTGCAGCACCACCTTGACTGTTTCCATCAGATTTTAGAGCAGTTTCCCACTGGCGGACTGGAGGAAACCTTCAAATATTTGAATTATCCTACATCCACATACAATCAAATAACTTTCACACAATTTCTAATTCTAATCATCTACCGTACGTGTACTCTCGGCTGAGAGCCTGGGAGGTGAATGAGGGACCAGGAGCAGATGGGGGGGTGGTAATGAGATGTAGAAAAAAGGGAATTGAGGGGGACAAGCTGGCTGGTGAGACACAGCAGAAAAATAAGAAGGGGAAGAAAATAACCAAAGTATGAGATAGAGAGAAGCGATAGGAGAGACCCATGTCTGAGGTGAATACAAATGGACAGAGGAACACAGATAGAGGAGGAGGAGGAGTGGGGGGAGGCAAAGAGGGAGGTTGTGTGAGGACAGGAGATAAAAGAATGTGAGAAAGATGGATTCACTGTTGGCTAATGAGAAGACAAAGGCAGTAGAATCCACATCGATCTCTGCCCCACAGCAAGCTGGCTTTATAGCTCACAGGTAGAGAGAGACAGGAGAGGCCCGGGAAGCTTACCTGAGGGTAAGCAACCTCACTGTTGTAGGAGGAATAGGCGCTGTTGTGTGTGAATACATGAATGTGTGTTAAAGAATTCATCGTGAGCGTATATAGTCCAGCAGATTTAAGGAAGTTTGAGCAGTGCATGTGGATGCTGTATTTGTGCTGCACGGGGGAAGGCGGAATGATGGACAACACAAAACTAAAAGCAGGGTAAATGAAAAGATGAATACTTAAATGAGTCGTCATTGTAAAGCGGTAGATGGACTAAATGTGAGGTAGAAATCAAATATTTATATAGTAACCACTCTGCATGCAGGGCGGAAAGAATGAACAATGAAGAAACAGTTTCCCTGTGGAGATGCATTACTGTAATCTGATTAAATGATGATAGGGGGAGAGAAATGTGGCGCTGAAAATTGTTTCAGAGATGAAAATAAGCATCTATTTAGTATTAGTATTTTACTATTTAATAAGACAGTTGTTGACTATAACAGACACTCAGGTTGATAGTCTGATGATGTCTGGGATAATAATTGGCTTATTGGTGGTAGGCTATTTAATGTATTTCAGGGGTGTTTCAAGGGCTTAATGCTGTAAATAAAAGAAACGCGTCGCTGCAGAGGACGACCACTGTCTTGTAAACAAGTTCTCATCAGCACAGGTGCGCATCAACAAAGAGGAACACAAGTTAATTTGGTGGTAACAGGGACAGGGCTGCGTTACAGCTGCAGAAAGCCACTTACAGTAGGTTTGAGCTGTTCCAGTACACCGCGTGCCGGTCGCTGGCTCTCGACAGGTGCAAGTTTGTAAGCGCCAGCGTGATGAGGCTGAGAGAAAACGTTGCGAGAGCCATAATCCCTCCGGTGCTTGTCCAGCCCTGGTTCTCCTCTCTTCCTTCTACGTCCCCGCTCCTTCTGTCCCAGGCGCCGTGCGGCTCACAACATCCCAGCGATCAGAAACGCTTTTTCAAGTTCCCAGTTACCTTAACAACGGGTTGAATCAGGGTGACTTCTGAGTGGTTACGTGTTCTTCAACTCAAATCCCATTGCGACGAGACCCATTTGGATATGTACTCACTTGTGCCAATTCTATTAAGGACTTCTTTCTTGTACCCGCACTTTCAAGTCACTCTGTTTGACAATTCTGCTTTCATTAGAGAGGAACAATACAGGTAGTAATAAGGCAATAAAGGTTACCACATTCACAACTGACAGCTGAAGTCGGTGTTTATTATTCTTTAGACAGCTTTAAAGCCGCTGGAGCTCCGTTGAAAGGTTTGTGTAGCCTACCTGCCGCTCCTCTCATCATCTTCAGCAGCAGCAGCCAAGCGCTGCGTACACAACGCTACAAGCCCGCCCTCTGATGGAGGAGCTGCGCTCACATGTCCATCTATTATGCCGCCCCGCCCCCTCTAAACGTGCACCATGTTTGTGTGTGTGTGTGTGTGTGTGTGTTTCAGTAACTGGAGAAAATGCTATCCTATTACAGTTTTTTTCAATTGCTAAGATGCAATGGTCAAAACTGAAGCCACTTTTTCAAAACTCTTCACACAGTCTGCATTAGTAACACGCATCTTGGCCAAACAGTTAATCTCACCACCAAAAGTCACTCAAACCCCCAAAACACTAAACTCGTTCAACCAAAATACTGGCAACAATTCTCACTCAGAAAGCATCAATTGTCACTCATAACACACTGACCTAGAAAACACTAACAACAGAAAGCATTATGTAAATTTGTTGAACTTTTATCCTTGAAATTTCACTGATATTTTAATACAAATCAGTATTTCATTATAGAATACAGTTGTTTTCAGTCACTTTGATACATTTCTCCGATCAGAATTGAAATTCTACTTTTTAAACCTCCACATTATCTAGTCGCTTGTAAACATCATATATAAAAGCAATTTCTCAGTCTTTTCAGAAAATTTATGCAAATTATTATGTACATTTGTCTGCTGTTTCCTACATTATCAATTGCTTACTGTATGTCATTGTGTAAGTCACTACATGCAAAATGGTTGAATACGTCATAATCTGCATTTTCCTACATATGTCTATTAGGCTTGTTTTGAAAATGTGTCCTACAGTAAATTGATGAAGTTCTGATCTGTTGGGCTGTGAATAAGAATCTGTGGCCCAATAGACAGGAACATCAACCGGAGGGGGTGTTTTCATGTTTCCATTTCTTATTTTGTAATTGTTTCCGTTGTGCTATGCAGTGCTGTAAAATAGTCTTGTTTTTTTTATTTTCTGCATCACAATGACATGCTGTCAACAAATTACAGTGCATACAGTAAAAGTGTAACTGTGAATCCTATACAATCTCTTGCAATGTTTTACTGTAACTCTGTACTGTTGAAATGTATCTATGCCATACAGAAAAAGTACAGCCTTGTGCATTTTCAATCATTCATCAAAAGTTTAGCCATAGTTTAACAATACAAATAGTTTTGCAAATGTACCAAAGCGACTGAGAAAAAATGGAAGAAACCTGTAACATATTTTCACTTTATTGACTGTACTATAGTATATGTTACAAGAATGAATCAGAACTACATTCAGTAATTTACTTGTGAAAAAAATAAGTTCCTGACATTTCAGTGTTGCAATACACTTTTTTTCAGTTGTGATGACCAATGACCACAGTCTGTAATAGAAGCACCATCACCTTGGCCAATTCTGCTAAAATACAAGCACATTTCTTGCATTACACTCAGCTTGCAGTTTTACAGTAAAACCACATATTTCCCTAAAACATAAAATGGATGTAAATGTTCTGCAAAGATTTTCTATATATATATCTGTCCAGCTACAGCAAAAATGCAGGAAATTTTTCAAACATTTTGTTTTGAATGTGTTTTTAACAGTTTTGGATACAGTGTATTAGCATTTGAAAAATGTGCTGCAGATATATAGTGTTTGCAGGTGGTGAAGTAGTAATGAGAAAAGAGTTCATGAATTTTGGAGAAAGGGGTCATTGAACGCATTTTGTGTGAAAGCAATGAAAAATGATTCACAGTTTGGTCCACATACACTTCTGTTGCGCTGACTGTGTGAAGAGTTTTGACAATGTGACTTCAGTTTTGACCAACGCAGGTTAGCAATTGAAAAAAACTGTAATTAACACCTTAGAATAAAATTGTGATAGCCTACTTTTTTGATTGTACATAATTCTTGGAGGATCAGTGATATTTTAGGTTTAAGATTAAGATGATTGGGAAAAAAGTAGGCTGAGGTTGGGATATGGATTACACTAAAGGTTTGTTTGAAGAGAAGGTTAAATTTATGAACATAGGTTTAGTCCTTGGGCATTAACTTTAATGAACCATAAAAGAGATAGCCTACAGCTCAAGTTCAGAAAGTTCTACTGTTTTTGTCAGTTTCGTAAGTAGGGTATCGGCTAGGTTCAGTTTTACTTTGAGATTAAGCTGGGAACACACTTCCTCACCAGCTGTGAACTGAGTCATTATGACACATTGAATCATTATCATGGTTAATTATGAGCACTGCTGAAATTTCTGTCAACCAGCGAGGAAAAATGGAAGCTGTTTGATATACAAATGGATGTTAAATTAAAAGAAAAAACAGCATGATGGTGGTGGAGAGTGAATACTGGGATCAGACTGAATCACCGGCCCAACTTGAGATTGGGAAAGACGGCAAGGTCATGGTCCAATCATAGCGGGGTAAAAAAAAATTGCATGTTTAAGTAGACACAATGCACACGCACACAAAATGCACATTGGTTCCTTGGTAAAAAAAAAAAAAAGCCATGTGTGATGATCAGTGAAAAGATTTGTGGCTTTGCTAAAAACGTTCACGGTTTAAGTCCTGTAAACCCACACCTGGCGCCACCTATGCCTATCTATAAGTGTGATGCTCAGACTGGTCTGAGGCTTAGTCTGGATGCCAGATATTAGAAATGTACTGTACAAAAGTATATCTTTTGTGTGCTGGCTTTTTTTTAGAAAGAGTTTATTTCTTTAAGTCTTTGGAGTGAAGAATATTTGAGATATTTTGGATTCACTAATCAACAGGGGATAAGGGTTAAGGTTACAATTAGGATTCAGGTTAATATTAGAAAATAAATACAGCCAGTGGAACGCCATCAAACGTATAGTAATAACACGTGTGTGAGTAAGTGTATGTTTGTGTGTGTGTGTGTGTGTGTGTGTGTGTTTAACAGTGAAAAACAGACAGAGGGGAAGTGCATGAAAATTTGGAGACTTTAATTAACCTGTTTAATTTCGCCAGTGGTGGTTTAACCACTCTATCTAGCCTAACGGCAGCTCGCAGTATTAATGGCTCAGTTAATTCCAAATATTAAGCATTAGCCTCGGTTTGATTAACTCTGCCAATTTCATATCTCATAATAGTGTCCTTTTTTTGGAGGGGATATCAGTGATATTCACACCCATAAACGTGCTCGTAGACGCTGTTGGTGAAACTTTAGCTGAGGCGATCGAAACATTAATCTGAATGACCTCGAATGATGAATGAACGTTCATTACATTTCTTAGCCAAATCCCTGAAGGTCAAATTCACACTTCTTAGAGTGAGGAGAAGTAGCCCGGAGTCAGCTGTAGATCTGCTGCCTGCTTCCTCTCTCAGTTTTCATTCATACACACTATCTGTCTAGTTTGCTTTCGTTTGCGCTCACTCATTCTCTGCCTCTCTGTTGTTTTTGTCAGTGATGACGCCTCTCTTGAGTGCCCTCCAGGCATGTTGCCGTGGCGACTGGAGTAAAGGGGAGGATGAAAGAGCAAGTACCATCACTTTTTTCTCCCAACTCTCCCTCTCTCTGTCCCACCACCTATCTGTGCAGCTCCACTGGATCACTCGCCTCCATCCACTCTAACATTTGTCATCCTTTTGTCGCCTCACACTCAGGAGGAAAGTATTGCATAGAAGGGGCATATTCCTCTATTTCTTCATAAACTGATGATCTCCTGTTTGGCTCCTGCCTCCTGTTGCGTGCACCAACCACAATGCGCCAATGAGAATGTGATGGAAATATAGAGAGTGACATTTAATATGTTTCCTGGACCCATCTCAACCAGTAGAAATGCATATTTATGATGCACTTTGTGTGTACGAGTGTGTATTTTGAACATGTTAGTGAAGCTTCCCAGTGTCATAAGTTATTGAACACATTTCTTCTTTCGACTTTGTGCCATGTGATACACTGTTAATGAATGCATATTGTCTCCTGCAGCCTCTGCAGCTGCACAGTTTGTATTTTGCTATAGGCATCAGTACAGACTATGGTTACCTTGATTCTGACTCTGTTTGTTATTAAGTCATAAAAAGCAGCTATGTGTTGATTATTTAGCAATTTGTAATCATCAATCAGCCTAAACAGTTTCTTGTTGACTTGATATTGATTTCCTACCAACTTCATTCCTGGTGTAAACAATATTCTAGTTGAAAATGTGCAATGTGTTTCTTCCTCAGTGGGATTTCTTTACTCTTCCTTCTGGCTTCTATCTCTAATTTCCTACACCCATCTGTTCCTCTTCTCCCTACGTCTCATTTTGGAGTAATCTCATCTTTAATGTTAATGGAATAAAATGAGGTTGTCTTGATTGAGTTAAATGTCCAGTGGCGGTGTCAGTAAACAACAATTTATTTGATTAATCAGTTAATCTAGTGAAATGTCAAACTTTGAATATAAAGTAACTATGACAAAAATAACAACATGAACAGAAGCCTTCTGAAACGCAGACAAATAAACACCTCTGTGTGAAGGTAAGCGTTTGTGTAAAAATGTATCTCTGGCCTGCCACTCGTGCTTAGCATTGTGTCATCAAACTGTGCTGACACAGTCACCTCGCCATCCTCCCTCATCCTCATTTCCTTATTCTTTCATTCGGTGTGAATCTGCATTTTGCAGTCCCTTAATTCCAGTATGCCCATACAAAAAAAGAGTGAGGGCCAAAAAAAAAAGAGTGTGAGAGAAAGAAAGATAAAAATAAAGAAAGCCTGGGGCATGGGGACATCGAGGGTAGGGGTAAGGAAGAAAGTACCGTGCAGGAATCAAGGAAGAGGTAGAAAAGGTTAAAGAAGACTAAAGTATAAACTGAGAAGCTAAAGAGTGTAGAGTGGGAAGATGGAGAGGGAGACATGGCAAAATTAGTTAAATGGATGAAAGGCCCACAGTGTTTTTGGTAATGGTGTGGTGCTGAGGAGAGTCCTGGCCTGAGCTCCAGGTGTGCCTCCTCCATTTTGTCCCCCGAGTGAGGTGCTTAACCTGCCTCGCTTCAGTAAGTACCCTGCTGTGAAAATGGCTAATGTGATTGTGAAGATATAAGCCCAGGATAATGGCATCTGCCAAGCAATCAAGGACAATGTTCCTCGGTGTCAGGATGTGATGAAAAGGGAGCACTGGGAAATGGATGCTAGGATGAGGGCTAAGCCTTTGGGGAAGGGAGTGTGATGTGATGGTAAATGGTTGTAAAGGACAGAGGCTTGAAAGAGCAAGGAGATGAACTGTGGGGACAATATGTTTGGAGGAACAGATTGATGATAAGAATAATAATGATAATAATAATAAGAAATTAAATATCAAAATCAGGTTAGGAGTAAATTGTCATCAATTAAGAGCACAACACTCAAAATATGGCCATCATACGAGGGCTTAGAAGTCGAAAAATAACCATGAAGCCATTGTATTTTATTGCAGGCTATACTTCACTTGAGATGCTTGACTTGTCTAAAAGACCAAGAATGAATGTTATATAATGCATTCTCTACTTTATTGTGAGATGTATTAAAAAATGGTTGGAAAATTGCCACACCTATTCCATCAAAATTTAAGGTTATAATATTCTTGAAACAAACTAGCTCATATGACAAGTTGTCCAACCACCTCTGAAGGCAAAAACGGAGCTCTTTCAAACAGCAAACTTGAAGCAGGGGTGAAAAACCTGCCATCATGCATACATTGTACATAATAAAAGGTGAAGGATTCTATAGTGTGAAGAAAGAAAAAAGAGAGGTTGAGAGAGACGTTCAAACCCTGCTTTCAGTCTTTCCCCGCACACCTGGCCAATTACTTTGTTGAACTGGGTGTGCTTGTCAGATTTGGAAGATTACAGAAATTCAGAAATGGCCTGACACAGCCCCTCCAATTCAGACTACGTAGAGGTGTGGGAGAAGGGAGTTTCAGACGCTGAAGCATGTTGGTGAAGCAACCTGATTCTGTTATGGAGCCACTGTATAGATGTGTGGGAAAATGTAATTGCAAAACCTCAGCAAACCGCCTGAGTGACTAAAAGCATGCTCTCTGTATATGCTAACCATAACATAATGTGTGTTTAAAGATAATAACAAAGTGGTAAATATAAAAGCTAATGGACGTGACTAGAACCTCACAATGATACTTAATAAATGTCGTAGATGCTAGAAAAGCAGGAACTTGTCAGGAAAATGGTTAAATGATCCCAAACACACCCACATACTGACCACCGAGAAATAACACACAAACTTATTGGGAAATCAGGGGATAATCAGTGCAAACAAACCGTTTTAATCGGGCAAACGCTCCAGTATTCGTTTCATACCAAGGTTAGGTGTAAAAGTAGCCTAAATCACATCAAATTTGGGAGGCATTTTAATGCTTTTGACAAGAGTGCTAAATTAAGTCCTGATTTTCCAGCAGAAGCTGAAACTTGGTTAGATGGTAATTTCTTTATAGGCCACACACACTTTCAGTATTCAATTATTCAGCAAATCAAAAAAGGATTTAATGTAGAATATTTGGCCCTAGATGTGTATCATATCTAATCTAATTTAATCCACAAGACTGGGTAATAAAGTTTAGCCTTTGCTATGCTGAACAGTGTACTCAAAATCATCTGTGGGGCAAAAATACCGTGATCTGCTGTTGTGGTGGCAGCCCGGCTGACGGTGAGAGGCCTGGTTATTTCTCCTTTTCCTACCATTCTGTTTTCCCCTGTGTTTTGCCTGCTTCTCTGTGTCTCCTCCTCTCCCCCTGCGTTTGGGTCCTCTCTGTCCAACACACTACATCTGCCTTGTTTTGACAAAGACCAGTTTTGTGTTTGCCATAGGATTCACTTTAAGCTTAAACTCTTAACTAAACCTAAATGTGGCTCAGAAGATAAATAAAATCTCTCAAAGTACACCTAAGGTCAGCCTAATGCATATGAGGCCTCTGCTTGGAAGACCGAGAGGCACTGAGAGGGTTAAGAAGGTGGAGGGGTGTTGAATGATAGAAAATTATGTTTTGACAGTCAGTAGGTGGCAGGGCATGGGGAACGCCGAGAATAGATGCACTTCCAATGGCATGAAATATTGAGGAGAGGAGAGCAAAAACAAAAACTGAGCAGCATGTGTCTGATGAGCAAACAAAAAGAAGAGAAAATTATTTGCATGACTGTTACAGGGAAGAGGTATATTTTCCACTGCACAGAGCCTTCAGGAAGCTGAAACAGAACAGTACAGAACAATCATGTGTTTCAGTACAATTCAGGAATCTAAAAAGGCTTTTTTTAAAAAGAATTGATCTTTTACTATAAAAGTCGTAGCAGCACTGGGAATGTTGACCCTGTAAAAATGGGAGTAAGCTTTCATAGCACATAAAATCTCAAATGTAGGCAGTTGAAACCATTAACTTGTTTTTCTTTTTTTTGAAAGTATAGATAAATATCAGGTATGATTTAATTACTTATGCAAACAGAGGTGGAAGGAGAGGCTTCAATGAAAGACACATCATCGTAAAAGAGAATTAAACTGTTGATCTTTCATTCACAGATGTAATCAGAAAGCTCTGAAAATATGGAGCTGACATTTTACTGTAGTATTAGCATTATTGATAGAAGCAGGTGCAATTCAGTAACTAATCTGATAAAATACAGTTTGACCTGTAGTAAAAAACGTGTCTGTAATCTACTGCAAATATACAGTACAGACTGGCTAATTAATATGGGTTGATGAATTAATAACTACAATATATTAACTGTATATTGATCTGGCCGGTATTGTCACATGGATGGATGATAGATGATAGATGGACAGATGGATAGAGGATCAATGGGTGGATGGATTGTTCACTGCGGCTGTGTCTTGGAAATTAGGTACACATTGTTATAGAACACCAAGCATTAAATATGCCTACATAAACCTTATTCAGTAACATTTGACAAGTATTGATGAACCTGATAGCATGCTGAAAGCCACAAGAGATATGAAAATTGCTGCAAAAATCTGGAAGCCAGGAGGTGATGATTCGCCATTTTCTAAATGTTTTTTTTTCTCTCACTTGAGTCTGTTCTAAGTGAAGCTCAGAGGACTGGTTTTGTGCGACAAAGCAAACAACAGCTGAGTCGATAACCAGGCTCAAATCAGCAGCCTCGACTGACCACAGGACGAGCATCGATTGAGGAAGCAATTAAGCAATGTATTCATAAAGAATTGTTTCTCTCCTCGTCCTCTCTTCCTCCTTCTTCCGCTCTATCATTTCACATTGCTGTCTGTTGGTAAGTAACCGTTATGTCCCTGACGTCCTTTAATGATCAGTAATTGGCTAGAAGGAGGGTGTGGCCAGCAAACACCAGTTCCCTCTCATTGTGCAAACTTAACGACACTCCCTGAATGGCAAAGATTTCACTTTGCATCTCATCCCTGTGCTTGCCCACAGCTCTAATGAGAAGCTATGGAGGTAGAACTGCACTGGCGGAGAGAACTGACTGGCAGTGTGAATCAGAGTCAAAAGGCAGTGTTAGTCATTGCCATCACAGCCTCAGGGGTTGGCTGTATCCTGCATGTACAGGCTCCATAATGTGCGCAGTTATTTTTAGCATAAAAACGACTCGCAATATGCCATAATAGCTTGTACAGTACATGCAGCTGGAACACTCCAGATCAAAGTCTGACCACTTAGCCCGCTCAGCCTTGTTATCCTTGTCTCTATATAGAGACTTTGCTCTGTGTTGTCAAACAATGATAATCCTTACTCACTGCCTCCACTCACCTATCCATCTATCCTTCATCCAAAAATATACAGCCCCACTAAACCTGCTGCGTCTTCACACTGACAGCTATTTTTTGCCTCCTCTGTAAATGTTAGGTCGAAAGTTCACTTTGAAATAATGGAGCATGTGACCTTTTTCTCTGTGAGCAGAAGATATTGCTCCCGAGGAATTGGAGCATTTTGGATGAGAGGGTGTACAGAGGAGGAGGGGTGAAGCAAAGCCCTGAGGGAGAGGGAGAAATGTCACAATCACTACCGGAGCAAGGCCTGGCGTGGACATCAACCTTTCTCTGTGTGTGCTTTCTGGAAAGACAAAAAAACAACTGCTGTATTATGGCTTCATATTATGAAATAGGAATTTGAATGAGACAAGTAGGAAGACAAGCTGATTATGGAGCATGATGGCACACTGGGTACAATATTAATCCAGCTGATAATTAATGGTTTAATTGTTTATATATGCAGACAGCAAAATGCAGTGTCATTTATAGTATACAAACCTGTTATAGGCTCTTACTCATAACCAAATGGTCTGCGTGCAACAATTTACTGTAGCTCGGCCTTATTATTATGACTTCTTGTAATACTTCATCTTAACATGTCAGATTAAACTGTATCGTGTGTATATCTTAGATCAGGTCAGGGCCCTAAAGGGGTTGCAAGATAAATCTGAGGTGATGTGAGGGAAATTCAATCTCTGACTTATTCTTATAACTGTGGCTATTCTCACTATGGCCATGCTCTCTGAGTCCAAATGAAAGTAAAGACAGAAATGACCACTCAGTCTCAGCTTTTGTATCTATCTGCAGATAGGGATCTACTTCCAGGGAAACTTGTCACCTCAGATACAACATTTAAACCTCACAGAGTATTTGCTGACAAAACAATCTCAGCTCCAGAAGTCCACATAGCTTTTGACCATTTCACTTAGTCTTCATCAGCAGGTTAACTCAGCTAGTGCGGAACTGAAGATCTCTGTCATTGTCATATTGTGCCACTGCATCTGGCACTTCATGCACGTTAGGAATTATTCCATCCATCCATCCATCATCACGGCTTATCACAGGGAGGCTGGAGCCAATCATTAGGAATTATTTGCAAATACAATTTAACCAAGTCTTTGTAAATTCCTGCACTGATGTATGTGAATGGTCTGTGTTTATCGCCAGAAATTACATCAATTGTTGATTCAAGGGTTTGTCTATTAGGTGAAAAAATTAAACCCTGTCCAACTGTTCAAAATTACTTTACTCCTGGTCATCTTCTATCCGCAGAGCACAGTATCATAGCAACACATGGCAGGATGCCCAGAAGGCCTTCACTTGATGCTCATGAGTCCAAGTGATGATTGGGTCACTATCCCTTTGGCTCTGACCAATCCCAGCTAGTGATGCCCAGGCAAGCCGTCATGAGGTCAGTATGTCAGACCTGACCATCTTGCACAACCCTCCGCCTGCAGAGCCAAAGGAGCTGACTGACCTAATTAGCTATTTGAATAATTGCCGTACTGTCTGGCATGTGGCTGATTTGAATGTATGTGAGTGTGTCCGTGCTTGTGTGTTCTAGTGTTTGTGTCTACGTAACAGAGGGAGTGACGGCGAGAACAGATGGCCAATGGCTGGACTAAAATGAAACATTTTCGGTGCCTTTCATTTATTGCTATAGACGATATCGGTTTGTAGTCAAAAGTTGACAAGCTGCCATTACTGCAGTTGTACCTCAATGGTTAAACCACATGTAACACAGTTATCTATGTACCTGAAGTAAGTCTGTCAAAGAGATCCTATAGAACCTGTTACATGATTTCTAGAAGTATTTCCTCTTCTGTACTGTCATCAGCTGCCTCAACAATACACATGAAAAAATAGGAGAGTAAAAGCCACAAGCCTCTGCTCCATGACATCAGTTTTACTTTTATTAATCTCAGTTAAACCCTTGTATTTCGCTTGCATTCTGAGCCAACCATGGACTGCTGAAGACCAACCCTTACCAAGCAACTTACTCTAAACAGGGTAAATGGTGTGCCACCACCCAGGATAGAACCGTTTGCTAGCTTGGTAGTAGGCAGAAATTCGGCTTTTATAGCATCACATGTTTTATTTTTTTATTGCCTATTTGTGAATGGGTTGTAACCTCACATATAACTGAACCATTCACCGGTTTTCTCTGCTCACTCTAACAGCTTCTATACTGCTTCCTATACGAAGAAATCAGGACAGATTTTAAACTCTGAACTCCACACAGCAACAACACCACAATTAACAAAATGGAGTCCGCCAACACCAAAAAAGACAGGCTCCCAGCACAACACAGCACAACTCGAACACAAACTCCATGTGAGAATAAAAAATAACAAAAATGTTTTATGTGAAGCATGGAGAGACCTCGCATTGTTTTGGTGCAGGACAACAACACACAGTGTTAGTGCTACAGTAATGCTCTTTACTCAGTGGCATTTTCTCCCAGAGGCCAAGTGAAGCCAGGCTTCCCCTGTTTTTATCAGACTATATTTATCATTTTTAAAAAACCACAATGTTTTTAGTTTCGATAAATGTTATGTGCTGTTGCTGTCATCTCTGCCCCATTTCTCACTGAGTATTTTATAATAAGTGAATCAACGCCCCTCTAAATGCAATGCGTTGGATGTGTGGTGAATCATTATATTGCACCACCGTAGATTGACGTGCATTCTGACTAGGTGGGGAGGCCAGGCAGAGTTGGCATCCCTTTGTGAAAATAAAATTAAATGATTAACCAATCAAATGAGGCCACTGTCATGCCACTGCCTAACTGTGATTAGTCAGCCGCTGTCTGGCTTCACGCCAATCAAATCACAGCGTGCGATCAACGTCATTCAGATGAAATAACAGGAGCTGTTAGCAACTTTAGCTGGTGCAGTTATGGAGGGTGGAGATTTGGAGTTTTTAGTTATAATAAATAGTTTTACTAAACCAAAACTGGAGCTGCGCCTGCAAAGGAAAAAGGGGTTTCGGCCGTTCAATGAGGAAAATCCGTACAGAGTGGCTAGCTGGTAGCGCCAAACTTCAATCGACTGTTGTGGAAGAACTAAAAGCCAGTGGGAAATTCTATAACTTGGTTATTGACCACTCTGCCACCATGAAAGACAGGAGAATGCCCTCCTTCTCTCTCTGAACTTAACTGAACTGCAGCTATGTGTGCGATTTTTGATGTGGTTATATTGTTTGTTTTGTTTTGCTTGCCTGGATTTAGCTGTGAATGAATAGTCCGCTGAAGTAACCTTGTTTTTACTGCGGTTGTGTACGCACGCATACATGATGAGCTCCGGACAGCACCTGCCACAGGGCACTGGGCCAGGTTAGGCTACATGACTAATTGTTTATACTCGGTTGTTAGTCTTGAGTGATGTTGTGTTATGAACGTTTGGTCAAGCATTAAATAAGAAGTATGTAGGCCTATTTGATACATGCACCACTATGCAAATGTAAAACTTCAAACGTCTTCTGATTGAGCTTGTGAATGCTTCATTTATTATTATTTATTTATTTTAGCACTATATGTATACTATTTGGGTTGAGAGAGAGAGAGAGAGAGAGAGAGCGTACGTGTGTACTGTGTACTTGTGTGTACTGATAACAGTGCGCGGTTAAGTGTGATTCAGTTTTGTGTAAAATTATACCCTGCACTGTAATAGCACATACATTAGATAATTGTCCTCCAAAAAGGACATCCCCTCTCACTTGGCTTCCCCAAAAGTTTACCCCACCCCACGCCACTATACTTACTATGGTTTAACTGTTATAAAGTGTGGAAAGAATCTCATTTATAATATTCAGTCCAGCTCACTAACTTTTTTTATCATCCAATACATTTTAGCTATGCTGACATTGCTGAGCCTTTCTGGTGAAAGATACACAACGCCGACGTATCATTTTAGCTAAATAAATGTAGTCAATGTAACATTATCATGTAATAGGCAAGGGTTAGTTTAACATCAAGCAATAAAAATATTATTGTAACTTTGCAGTGTGAGTTTGCCAGAGTTTCCAGCATTTTGTGTGATGCCATTTCTTGATATGTCTCTGTTTTGGCCAATGCCGAGTGCTTGTTCATTAGTTCAAGCATGCGCATGAGAACACACTAAGAAACGTAGTAGGTGTAATTTGAAAGCTCATAGCAACATGGAGGGCCGGCCCGTGGCATGGCGACATATGCGGTTCCCTTGGGCGCAAAATGTCAGGGGGCACCGCAAGAGAAGGCGCGAACCCACTCAGCCCAGCTGATGCGACACCGGCATACGCCGTGATAGTAATTAAGTGCACCACCTGATGAGTCGTGTCGTTGTATAGAGTTTTGCATAAACATCAAAAACCTGAGGCGCAGCCTTGCTCTGTTTGGGACTGTGAGCAGCACTTTACCGAAGCTGCTGAAGTTAACACGTGTGTGGATTTGTGGTTAGTGTTTTCCAGTTGGTTTCGGTTTCACATGCAACATGCAGTCCCAAACTGTGTTGGTCAAACAGTCTAACGGGGATAATTCCAGTGGAGCAATAAAGTTATGCACAGCAGAGTACAGGACTGGTAGATTCTGAATGTGCATAAAGTTTTGAACATGAGCAGAAAATCTGCTGAAACACAGGAGCTATTAAAGTCCAGGAATTTATAACTGAACTAAATTCATTTATATGTGACAAGGTGCACAACATTGTCAAGGCCCGGCCCTGGCAACACGCCACTGAAAACTACACATGGCCTTTTTAAGATTACAGTTTGCTAGCAAACTCCATGATTACAGAAGTCATGGAGTTTGCTAGCAAGCAATTCCTCCTAAATTGGCTCGCTGTTAGCCATACTGTGGATGCTGGAGAGAAGCGATATATTAATGCTATTTTCCCAAAGCCTTTTTCATAACCAATGTTAGTAGTGCTTTGAGACCAGTAACTTTGACATTTACACAGACTACCACCATCTGGTTAGAACATCTGAAACATCTCTGCCTCAACTATCAGTGTAAACATGTTCAGGTCAACTATGCCACCGCAGCCATGTTGGCAGTCTTTGAGAGTGCAACACTTACATCGGCTGTTGGGTCAACCAACACACAGACATCTTTAACAAGTTAGGAGGTCTCAAGCTTTTTGTTCTGCTCCTGATCACATGTCAGCCCAACCGAGAGCGACAAATCTAACTATTTAAATCTCCTTGTTCTTGCTTCTCCCTCAGCACCCTGGATCCTTTTTTTTAGTGAACACCAGTATGAGCCACATGGGGATCAACTGACGCTCAGAGAGCTATTTCAGCAAGCCACACAGACCGCTCTGCTGTAAGCACTTGTACAAAGGCCAAGTGCAATGTCTCAGAGGAGTATTGTTAGTCTGTAGTCCAATGAGGAGGAGTAATGAGCCAAGCAATCAGTGTTACTTGTTCATAGCACAGTGACACACAGCTGACGTGGTCGCATATGGAGTTATACAAGCCTCATGAGGGACTACATCTGTTTTTAAGCACAATATACCCAGTTGTATGGTGGCCATCTTGGAGACATGTGTCCTCCTTGTTTCTTTTTCTGTGCTCTCTGATGAGCTGCTAATCAACAAGGGCGGAGACGGTCATCAGATTCTATTGTTCTATTTTCGTCTTTATCGCGCTGCCGGACTGAGTTTCTCATGACATGATGATTTTTCCAAATGTTAATTAATCCTCTGCAAAATGCCACTCAGACTTCAAGGGAAGGAAAGAGAAAGGCAGAAAGTAAATGATTGAGTAGGATTTGAAACCCTGGAGAGGTTGGAAGAGAAACTTGTTTAGCTACATTAATGTTGAACTTTGCTGTGAGAGAGAGGGAGAGAGACATGGAAAAGGTAATAGCTTTCTCTGGATTGAGGATGCCTCATTATTTGTGGTGATGTGAATCGCATCAAAGCAGCTTATTATGATCATCAGTGCTCGATAGTGGAGATGGAGGTGATCCACTCCAGGGCTGAGGGCACAGTCGTAGTGTGCTATTGATTTGGCTGTTAAGAGGTGCTTGTGTTACAAAGGGCATGCATCTCAGTCTTCCATTAAGATAATTATGCTTTCTATTGCCTTTGCACACCTCTGTGGCCCATTGAATGAATAAAATTGCAAATAATTAAGTTGCTCTTTATGTGTTTTTTGAAGGGCTCAAAAATTTGAGCAGCAGTGTGCCATGTGCAAGGTTGTGCAGGTGCTACAAGGAGAGAAAGTCTTTCTCAGTGGAGAAATCAGGCTGACTTTATCATAAACTGCAGGCTCATGGTGATTTCCACAGTTCCATAAAATTCTAAATTGACCCTTGAGATGCTTAAAGTTTGAGAAAGCAATTCAGTTTTGTTTTGTGTATGAACTTAATTGGGTGTTTGAAGTTACTTAGATGCTGCTAAAAAGTTGTTCTGCCAAAAAAAAAAAAAAAACACACTCTATAATGAATGCAGCCTGTTTCACATACACAAGGCTTTAACCCCAAAACTTGACACAGTGCCCTCTGAACACACACTGCTTGTGGTCTTCTTCCACCCTTTTATTCGACACGCCAAGGGCCTTCTCGGAGGACCTGTTTTGTAGAGAACCATTTGGTATTAGCATTTTCAAAAGGGCAATCGAGTCAGCGCGTCAGAAAACAGGGAAAGGTCACCAGGTTTCCTGCCGCTTAAAACCTCCACACTCTATCAAGTTCCTGCCTTGCTGCCACGGACCGGCTCATGCCAAATTGAGAGATTGCCCATTTTTCTCCCCAGTGACATTAAGAGGGTCATTTAGCACTACAGCTCTAAAAACCCTGATTGGTCTGAACAAGGCCTTTCTCCCCCGAACTGCAGCAGACAGAAATCAGTGGAATGTGGTAGCAAGATCTCAGACCCCCAGACGATTTAGGGCTTGGCTGTGACATGACTGCCACTGAACCTCTGGGGTAAAACCAGCATGCCGAGTTGGGAAAGGGCTCAGAGCACAGGAGGGTGGTTGCGGGGGGATTTCTTCATGAACGTCTGTCTGGCTTCCAGAGAAACTGGCGGTGCGTGCCTGGTGCGTGCTGTGTGGCAAAGCAAGGGCCCACATGGAGGCTGGTTCCAGCGGTGGGGGAGATGTGCTTACACGGTTGAGTTAGCTAAGCCTGCAGATCCAGAGGGGACAGAGGGTGGCATGGGGAGAGAGGCAGAGCTCCAGGGAGCAGCGTGAGTCTTGGCTGTGGATAAAAGTGCTGCCTCACAGGCACCGATATCTCTGAGTACCCCGGGGTTGACCTTGGCAAGCATGCACTCGCTGCCAACCCATCTGCTCATTATAGAGATGTAATGGTTAGGGTGGTAAGTGAGGTACCTTATTACACATTTGTCATTAGAAAATCTGTTTAAACTGTTGTATGCACCAAACTGACACAAACAAATTCATAGATCAAAATCAAATGTTATTGAATGAAATGTAACAGCATATAGGGAAAGCAATAAGTCTTTAGCTGATATAATGCTGACATTTTGACATTTGCACCCAACCATTTGTCCATTTTCTACACCCACTTATTGTGTGCAGCGTCAAAGGGACTTTAAATTAGATTAGATTAAATTAGATTAAACTTTCAGTGCAGAGAGTGAGGGCAATGAAATGTACCAGGAAGAGCAAACTTTAGCAAAGTGCATATATATATTTGTCATTCATGCATATGTAAATACAGTATGCACGAATGACAAATGGCATACAGAATTAACAATAAACCAATACAGAGTATGTACAGTATGAAATTAAGAATAAAGTATAATGAATGTAACTGTGACATATGAAACACTTACGTAGTGTGTGCTCTGTAAAATAAGTTATCATGTACAGTTAACAAATAGTTGTAGTAGTTATAACAAATAGTTATTATAATTTTATGTTTTGTCTGCTTTTCTCTGGTCTGAAGTGGGAGGGGCTCCGTTGGAAAAGGTTGAAGTTGTGTTATTCCGTGCACCAATCAGGTCCAGCATTTGCGAGTCTGATAGTTGGTGGGTTGTTTGGTCACTGTCAATGAAATCTGATCAAACTACACCCACACAGTACAGATGTAGCAGATTAGCTAAGATTTTGAGTGTTTTAACACTTCATAACTAACAACTGATGATGTTTTTTCTTAACTTAATTAAGTTGTGATTATTTCATATTATTGTGAAATACTGAAGATTTGTCACCAGGGCCAGGTTTTTCAGGGCTCTAAGTACTAACCATATATTTACAACTACCAAAGAATAAACTTCAATTTGTACATACACTAAATGCAGATTTTTTATCATTTAAGAAAAACTGATAAAAATCTGCATTTAGTGTATTTGCCAGCCAATCATCATTGAAAATATAGGACAATTTTGCACCAAATTAATACAAAAAGTGCTGATGTAAACAAACCTTTAACAGCCGCAAAAAACCCAAAATATTTTGTTGTTGTCCCTGCATTCAAATATCTGTCAATAAATCTAAAACTGATATACCTTTAGATGCTGATGATTAGATTGCTGGTGGAGTGCTGTTTACCTTTTGATCACATATTGTTTGTTTCTGTTTCTTTCTAAATATCCATTCATACTGGACATTGCCTCCAAAATGTAAATATGTGCACTATAGTTCAGTGTATGTTTATTATTGCCGAAATTCTTGACACAACCCAGTCACTTTTCATTGACTAATACCTTTCCTCTCCCACCACCTGGTGTCTCTCAGCTGTTCGGTGATGTCTTCTTATGGATGACAGACTAACGTGAAGTGGCGTGTTTGGGGTTTTCATGGATTTTATTTTCTTCAAACCAAATCTCCTGATTAGACCTGAGAGTGGCGCGCTAGGCACAATGAATTCACTGAATCTTAGTCATGTTGTTTTCATTTTCTCCTCCTCTCACCCGGCCCTTCATTGGCTCTGTCAGTCTGTAAACGACGACTGAATGTGTCTTTCCACCTGCTCCTCTCATCATCAGCATGTTATCATCGCCTTAACACTCATTGCCTCCTTTCTCTCCTCTGTCTCTCTTCACTTGTCCTCAACCAGTCCCTCTCCCTCCTTCCTCCTCCCCTCTTTCTCTTCCTCACCATTTTCTCTCCCTTTATTCCCCTCATCTTTTTTGCCTGAGCGGCATGTGGTGGGCAGGTAAATAAATCACTAAGCAGCTCTGGAGAAGATAACGAGGCAACGGGGGATACTCTGCACTCTGCAGATGTGTGCAGATGCTTTGCCTGGAGCCACATGGAAGAGGACCATGCCACTTGATATATACACACCAAATATCTGCTACGCCCCTAGAAAAACACATGGTCTCTAATCAGAAGCTCCAAATAAACAGTGTTTCGAATGCATGAAGCGTAATATTTTGCTGGCCTGCCTGCATTAGATTGGGAAACATTTGGAGGGGCAGCAAAGGGGGCAGAGAAAAGGAGGGATAGAAATTTGCCCATATTCAACCTTTTCTTTCATGCTCTCTGCATTTACCATTCTCCCAAAATAATTCATCATCTCCCAACAGGAGTCCAAGGAAGCCAAGAGGGAGGTTAAGAGATGGTGAAAATATGCCCAGGGTGAAATTTCACTCTGGGTGATTTTACATGCAGCAGATACAGAGAAAATCACCAACACGCAAAGGCCCAATTACATTTTCTGAAAAGAAGAAGAAAGAGACAAAACTGTGACGTTAGGATAATGAAGGGAAAACTTTGCTAATGAGAAAGAAAGACACAGAAGGAGAGAGAGAGAGTTTACTTCCATGCTGGTTTAGTGACAGACAAAGGAGCATAGTTCAAGAACAGTGAAAGACTCAGAAGAGGACTTTTAACTTGCAATTAAATCCTTGCTTTGCAAAATGTATTATTCTAGCCTTGAGAGAAAGAAAGCTATAGCTTTCATTTAGAAGAAAAAAAACAGCGGGGAGACGAGGTGGGAAATATGAGGAGCAAAGTGGGGAGTAAAGTCTGCCATCAGAGAGATATCCTCTTACCAAATGACACTAATAAGCAACACAGAGAGCTGAGAAACACAGGGACAAATAGATCGATTGTCCAACCACCGACTGAATGTTGGGCGAGGAAAAAGATAAATGAGTGAGGAAATATTATCACAGCACATTATACAACACACAGTTTGCCATGATTGCATTATAGTGTTATAATTAATGTTGGGGTGGGTCTCCAATATGAAAAGGAGGTAATTATTGCAGAAATTGCCAGGGTATGTGTGTGTTTGTGTGTGACGCTGCACATAGAAGTTTATGACATTGAGGAGTTTTCTTCCTGCTGATTAGGCAGGTGAAGTGCTACAGTACATTAGGATTTGCTCAGCTAAATGCTTCATGGCATCCAGACAATGGCTTATTTATTAACACTTCTGCCAACCATTGGCAAAGCAAATGGAAGCTCAATTAAAGCGAATAAATTAGGATTAACGCAGAAATGCAGCGCATTTTCATTTTAATTAAATGTGTTTATTATTTATTTCCAGAGGCGTTGCAGGGGAGAAGCAGGGGGAATCAGACGCCTCACTGCTTCCTTACAGGATGATAGACTGAAGGAGAGTTACCCAGGTAGAGGTCTTTGTAATCAAAGTGGCTGCTGGATGATACACATTGTGCACTTTCACATTTTATGACAATATGATATGGTTGTCATTATAATGATAGAAATTCACAGAAAATTCTCATCCCACAGCCTGATCCAAAATGCATTTATGATCCCTGCAATGCGACAGAGGGAGCCGAATCAACACGGCCCTTCCATTTCATTCTTTTAAAGTTACGCTTGGCGAGGTTTTATGAGCTCCTACACAAATCATATTAGACGAGTTGCCACCAAGTCATTTCTTATATATTACTGCACCTCATCACATCCCCAGAAGGAGAGAAGGCAAGAAATACAGTGAGGGCCCCACACGGAGCGCCACATCTCTAAATGGCAGAGAGACAGCGGAGGGGTGACACATGTCGTGTCATCGATGTCACGGCAGCGCATTCCCGCTGTCTTGTACGGTATAATCTAACCAGCCTGGGTGTTAGACGAGCTTTTTCTGCCATGCCAGCATGGGTTGTTGGAATGGAGGTGCAATGACAAGACAGACAAAATCAGGGACATGATGCAGGCAGATGCACAAACAGACAGACATAATCAGACACACACTGTATATCCACCCACACACAGACAGTTATATCCATCTCAGACTGAATTATGGGCCTCTGTTGAATGGATTCCCAGAAATTCCATGCCCATTATGTAGATTGTTGGCATATTTTTCTTCTATTTGTGGACAAATGGCCAAACATAATTGGTATAAAATGACATTGCAGTGCTGCTACAACTAAGTTTAAAACCAGAAATGTTTTAAATTTCACTTAAACTTCATTAGGTCTTGAAGACAGCCATGAATCAGCTCTGTAGAATCAGACAGCAAGGTTCTTTTTTTATTTATTCACCATTTCAATTTTTTTATGTAAGTTCAGCATAGAAAAACAGTATTACTACAGTGCAATTTTCTACAATTGTGGAAATAAACTTGAATACAATTCACACAATATATTCTATATTCTACATATTCTATAATCTATATGATTAAGAGACTTTTTGGAGAGGAAGTATTCCCCCTTTTCCTGTTACCAAATTTCACTTTTCGTAATCACTTTTCCCAGCTACACATACCTATGAAACAAACAAAATGAGGACAAATGATTCACTAGAAATGTGTCACTGAATGCAGACAAGTACACTTGAAGTGAAGTAAGGGTGGTGTAAGAGGAAAGCAGATACAGCATTCATGTAATTTACAGTGTATCATCAAAAACAATTCTTGAATCAAAATCTTCATTAACATATAAGTAAATACCCAAGAATGGATTTCTTTTTCTTGGAACTTACTTCACACACCTCTTCTTCTTCTTTTGATATTGTTACAAGGCGACAGTCTATACCCACAATGCTCAGTTTGCTTTACCTTCTACACATAACACACCCAGATTGGTACACTGTAATATTGCCAGAGTGAAAGTGGTATTGGACAGATAGGCAACAGACGGAGGCATCCAAATCTCTGGTGCAAATTCCCCAAGCTGCAGGGGAGAGTGACATTTTACTGAAATGACCAGAGCATAGCCAATCACTATCGCTGAGCAAAATCTGTCAAAGAAACATGCATAGTTGTACATGGTCGAGGGTCCACCCTACAAATGAAAAGGGCATCCTCTCAGTTTAGTTTAGTTTAGTTTAGTTTAGGCTAATTGTCTTTTTTGTTTAATTTTATACAGGAGTAGTTTTTCAAGTGAGAAGGGTTAGGGTTTTAGGACTTTCACTATAGCTGTCACAATTCAAGACTAGTAAATGTGTTTTTAAACAAACTCAAACTGGAGATAAGTGTTTCACTTGGAGCTGGTGGAGGTAGGTTGCTTATTACATAATTACATAAAACGTAACCCTTTGTTGTGCATTAGCTCCCCTCCACACCTGAACCCCGTAGGAGTAAAACTGTAGCCTCAGCAGCACTTTGCTTTGAGTGGTATAAATACACCTATACGTCCATTGTCTTCTTGGATAGATACAAGCATGAATCAGCTCTCCATTAGACTTTCATGAGGGAGCAGAAGGACAACCCACAGCTTTTATTTCGTTTACATTACCTTTCCGGTCACAAAGGTAGAAGGGTGCTTTGCAAACAATGACATATGGCACATACCCACACAAATGTATTATCATAAAGAAGAGCCCTACAGTTATTTATCACAGGAGAGAGCCCTGAGACAGACAAAGATCAAAGCCCTGTGGTATTCTAAACACCAAGATTGGGAGGCTGTCTGAATAGAGCCCATTTCAGTATTGGGTTAAATTAGGTATTAATTCTGTGCAATGAGACTTGCATATCAAGTCACGTTGACAGAGGCTGGCGACAAAATTAACAAAATAATGAGATTTCAACAAAGAGAAAGGAGAGAAAGGGCAAAAGAACCGGATGGAAGGGACAGATGAAGGAGAAAGCTGTGAAACAGACAGACAGACAGAAAAAAGGAGGAAAGAAAAAATAAAGATGTCATACAGAGGAGAAAGCAAGACAGTTGCGGAAAATGAGGAGGTAAATGCAGTGAGAGAAAGGGCAGAAAGGGAGCCATAAACTGCATTTATAAACACGTCTCTATAGTAACCAACTGGTAATTTCACTAGCGGGAGTGCGGGGGAGGAAGAGGGGGGACAAACTGGGCCACCATTTACCAGAATCACTAGAATCAGGCGAGTTATTACATTAAAGAGACACGGAGAAGGAGAACACTGGGAAAGGCTGGGCATTAGAATTTAAACAATAAAACTGACTTAGAGGTTGTTTGGAATCAAAAAAGAAGAAGAGGAAAATCCTGGACTTGCAGATGGAGAAAGAAAACCGAGGGACGCTCACTCAACGCTTTTTTCTTTAAAAACGAGCAGAAAACAGGTCGTGCTCCATAGGTCTCCAATATTCTGTGATTGGTCTGCAGTTTTACCCTGCTGGGGGAGTGATTCCATCCTTTCCTTTTACTGTGAGCAGCTTCCAGGGTGCTCTAAGCCGCGCTGTGTAAAATCACATGCAGTTACAGCCCACCTTTACTTCAGTAGGTAGGTAATAATGTTGGCAGAGTAAAGACAAAAAAAGGTGAGACTGAACATGGAAGGTAGAGGTCATTTTTCCTGTATCAGTACGTGCTCCACATACTGTACAGAGCTGCAGCACTTTCCTACTATGTACAATTACCCTTAAGCTGTGTGATTGCACATAGTGATTACTAGGTTTCTGTGCGCGCAAATGTGCATGTGTGCAAGTGTGCATGTCTTTTGCTGTTGTTGTTCTTTCATTATTGAGGCTCTGCTGCCTGAGCCACAATGTTTTTTAATGTACTGTAACAAACAGCCATTCCCCGGTACTGTGTGTGTCTTTTCACCTCCCCTGTGACTCTGTCTTTGTCTCCCTCAAACACACACACGCTTGAATACTGCACACATGAGACACAGATCATACAATACACCATTACGATCAGCATTAACAACCACTTCCACTAGTAAATCTCAAAAAACGTGTCTGAATGAAATCTTCATATGCCAACCCTGACAAGGTGTTACATCTGGAGTGACTGATATACTGTTGCATCGAGGTTGCTATCCAGGACACTCAGACAGCAAGAGAAAATTTTTAATCTACATTCAAATTTATCACAGTTTCCATTGACCAGGATTATTTGAGCCCGAGGGGATGAGGCAGTATTCCTATACTTTCAATCTCTCTTTGCAAAGCTGGAGTAAAGACAATCCCCATGCCCCATCCCTCCCTCTAACTCCTCCCCCTATTCCCTAGCTCCCTCTGTCTTTCCTGACAAGACTGCAGATAAGACAGCAGTGAACAACAATGGGAGCACGGTCTCGTGCAGCCCACGGTGTCACCAGAGACCAAGGAGGAGCCCCCCCAGGGACTAACCAGGGAGCAGATAAATAACAGTGCATGCTTGACTCTTTGGACACCATGCAGACTAGAGAATTAATCACCGGCAGTGCAGCCACTCCTTGAGCCCTAAAGACCAGCTGAGGCGTGCTTGCAGGTCCTTGACATGCACTACATTCATTTACACGCATATACTGTCAACAACCCAGACAGGGACAAATACACACACAGCAACACACAAACATGTGCACACAAACAAACTTGTGCATGCATGGTAACAGAGGGCAAAGCAGCATTAGTCTCCCCGCATGACTGTCCTTGTGAGTGACGGCAGTGGCATATATGGCCTCAGGTGAGGGTAATCTCACCACTTTACAAACTCTGCTGGGCTATAATATGGCACCAACATGGCTAATAACATGCAACCCCACCCCTCCTCTTCACAGTTCCACATCTCTCTTTCTCACATTCACACTTTGGCTCTCTCCCGCACTCGTGTAATTGCTCTCCTCCCATCTTTCACTGGTCTCTTTCTGCTCTCTCGCTTCCTCTTTGCGGCTTTCTGCTTTGTACTTTCTTTTTCTCCCTCTTTCTGTGATTTCTGTTACAGATAAAGTACAGGAAATCTGTTCCACGGGGGACCCTTGAGGCAACATGCAGAAAAATGAATGCCAGGACCATATCACACAAGATGCATATAGATATACAGTACTTAAGTTGAGCAGTGTACAGCACACAGGCTGCCATAGAGGACTTATGGGGATTTTGCCTGCAACAAAGCATCTGCACTCTAAATGCCTGTGTAAGAAATGTACATAATGTTAAAAGAACAAGAGAAATTTAATGTCCTCAGAGGGAAACATTGTGTTAAATCAGAGGAGCATGGGGTGCAATGACAGTGTATCATTAATGCAGTCTCACATGGCCGATCAACCAAATAAATTACTGGTTTATGTTAAGGCCACCTACTTTATTTATTCTTTTATTATTCATCCTTGCATACATTTCTAATAATTCACTGATTAATAGCAGTGTTTCTTCTCAATATCAGGACCGCCAGTTGAGAATCAGATTATGCAATGCAAATTCATAACACTTTATCAACGAGACCCTGTGAAGCGCTGGAGCTGAAAGCAGGAAAATTCTCTTAAGGAGAGGAGGTGAAAGACCTACTTATGGACTCAAACTAGAATTCATTGCACCTGACAGAAAAAGCTTGTCCATTTTATCATCGATAAACAAATACAGGAGGGCGAGACGTAGTGCTGAACCCAGTCCTGAGCAATGTTTCACTGAGACAATGCTGGGCCCCCGTTCATCTGGTCCCTGCACACAGGTCCAGCTGCCAGATTTTGCCTATCTGTCCAGGAGGGCCCAGTCCTATCACTGCTGCGTTTGGGCTAATCCAGCTAATCCTGCCTATCCCCACAGACACCTCGTGTCTCTTGGCTCCACTCCTTTGATCCAAAGTTGCAGGAGGAAAAAAAAGCCTCCCTTTCTTGTGCGTTTTGTCTTTTGCACTACTTCTCCACACACACGTCCACTTGGAGGAGGGGGAGGAAACTTGGCAGTGCAGCTTCCCTCACTCTCTCATTTCCGAAAATATCCTGTTCCCTAATCCGGCTGGAGACGAGGGGAACAGAGCAGGTTGTCTTCCAAGGTGGAACATTGGATTCTGCCTGTTGCCCATCGCCATTCTGCAGGGACCAACTTTGCGTGATGAGTAATCAAGACCTAACAGAGAGGAGATTCCCTACTACAGCACTGCACAGTTCATGATAAACACTACAAACTGAAACAATGACACCACGGCAGTGATACTATTATACTGTCGTGTACAGCCCACATATTCTCACCAGTCTGTGAATGTTTTTTTCCACACCACACAAAAAAGAAAAACTCTCCTTGAAGACTGAACGTTAAGATGACTGAATGCTGATTTTAGACACAAAGAAAAATGTTTTTGAATAAACTAACACCACAGAAATGTCATGTCAGCCACTGGAGTAATTGCTTGTTTGTGCACTGTTGGCTCACCTATTTTCTTCCCAGATCAATGCATACAAATATAGAGCTGGCACACTCACATTTGCAGTCCATTTTGACAGATGAAGTTAATGAGGAGCACTCTGTCATCATTCAAGGATCAAAGGGCAAAATCTAATTTTATTCAGACCTTGAAAAGTGTAAATCCAATCAATAGCATTTGTTTTTCTGTGGTATTGTACGTTTATTTCATGTTTACGTGAATTAAAGTCAGTCTGTGAACTGTGTAAGCTTCCATGCGCAAGTGTATGTGCATTTGTAGATGCTTTTAAATGTGTCTCGCTGTATGTTTGCTAGTGTATGTGTCTGGGATTGTGAGGGACAGTGCGATGTCATTCAAATAGCGCACTATGAGTGCTGTGAGGCTGCGATAAGCGTAAAGATCTGATTTCACTTCTTAGTCGGCCTACCGCTTCGGCTAATTTTCATAATTAATTAAAAAGCCAGTAAACATTACATCATGCGGCTGATAAGGTTCCCTGTTGTTCTTCTTGCTTCCCATTAACTGTGCAGTGTGCAATGTGTTTTGCCTCTGTACTTCACCACTGAACTTCAAAGGAGTGATAGTATGGACTAAATGTTTGACAAAACAGTGAATTGACACAGTGTGGCCCCCATCAACCTGTCAATCAATGTGATTAGATTGAAGCTGGCACCGAAGACTTCATAACATGCCTGGTAGATGGTAAATATACACTCACTGGCCATATTATGCAGATAGGCCCATTTTGTTTTCCATCAGCAGCTTAATGTTCCCTAACATTAACTTGTAAAGGCTTAAAAGTTGATATTCCCTCAAGATAGAGAGAAATTTATTCACAAATCATGTTGTGTTATTATCGGCTTCCTTCACATCCTTTCATTAATGAGCAGGAGGAGGAGGCTTCCATTTACACTGTGTACGTTTACTGCAGAGAGAAAAAGAAGAGGAGTCTTTTTTAATGTTATTTTTTATTTTAATTAAACTTCATTTTTATCCAAGTTACTCCCACCATGATCTAGGATCTCATTTACAAGCCAAGACAGCAGCTTCACATTGAGGCACAAACAAACCAACAATAAAATAAATAAAATAAACAATTCATAATAAGTGACATGCAATCTAAGCAAAAGGAAGCAGGCGAGCAAAGACAGGGGGAAGAAAGATGTTAGAGAGGTTTCAAAATGATGTGCTAGCAGCTGCCTGCTGTGAACAAGCTCTCTCAGCATCCAGGTCCTCATTGGTTAGGATGACTTAGAGTGGCGCCACGGGCCCTTCACGCTACTCCACCACCATCCTCCATCTCCGTCTTCTCCTTATTAATCTTTCACTCATATTCCTTCTCCTTCTTCCCCTTCCTCTCACTTCTCACTCTTGAGTCTTTTCTACTCGCTCTTCATCAGCCAAGCATCCTCTTCACATTTTCCCTTTTCTCTAAATATCTTTATCTATCTCTCTCTGTGGGTGCCATTACACTTGATACTAATCTAGATTGCCTTACTGCTTTATTACTCTCTCTTCCTCTCTCTCGCCCTCTCTCTAGCCCCCACACACTGCTCTAGCTGTCAGCCTCACCCACCCGTAGCAGCTGCAATGTTTGCTTTGGGCCTTGGGCGAATAAGCAGGTCTCCTGTTGTTCGTCCATCTCCCCGTTGCCCTGTGTGTGGAGTGTCGCTGTCAGGATTAAGGCCTCATAATGAAGAGCAGAGGGAGAGCCACGGACCTGAAGGTTGGGTTAGAACAGTACTCCAACGGATTAACGCAGCACGTAAGTGTTTGGTTGCACCACAGATCGTGATTTGACAAACTCAATCCCAGGGAAATACTCTCTGTGGGTTGCTGCGAAGCCAGTAATGAACACAGTGAGCCTGAGTGAGATTGGCACATCTAGAAAAACAGATCAATGCCATTACAAAGAACAACCTCTACATGTTGATATGGTTTCTTATTTCAACACTAAGCTCGGCTGTAAAGCAATCCAGGAAGATATATGATATTCTGTGGCATGTCATCTAATTGTTTATAGGCCATATGCTCAAAATACTACTTCATACATTAGTGGGAATGCCTACAGAGAAAAAGATTAGGGAAATAAAATGTGCTAATTCCCCCAAGATGTCCCTCACACATACCTGGAGGCAACAGAAAAGATGGCATGGAGCATCGAAAAACTCCAGAGTCCCTGAAATCCGGTGTAACCCTAATAAATTTGGAGCCACACGGCGCAGAATAACTGTCCACTTTAATTGCACATTTTCCCACTGTAATTGACGGAATAATTAAGACTCGGAGGAGTCACCGAAACCATCTGTGCAGGTAAAGAGAGGATGTCCAAGAGGGGCAATGGAGTGGAGAGAAAGAGAAACAGTAGCACTAGCAGAGAAATGAAGAGGATGAGTGTGCATGAGAGAGACAGATCGAGACAGAGGGCAAGACTAAGGAGAGAAACAGATAGAACAAGAGTGCAAATGTGGAGCAAGAAGGAGACGGAGAGAAAAGAGGAGTGGAAGAGATGAACTCATTAGTTTCAGTGTTATTCACAGTGGAGGAATGCTCTGCCAAATTCAACTTCCGCCAAACAGATAAACCCATGATACAGATAGCTGGGTAACGTTTCCCTGTAGGTGTGTGTTTGTGTGCATTCTTATGCGCATGAGTTCATTAACGTACAGTATGTGCGTATGTCTGATCATCTTGTCTATATGTGCACATATATGTGTTTGCATTGGAGTTACAGGTACTTGTGTCAATATGATCAATCAGCTTAGAGGACAAACACTGGGACACACCAGACAAGCAAGAGAGCACAAACAGAGATATGAAGAAAATAGAGGAAGAGAAAAAGATACAACCATCACTCTTCTGATGCCTGTTCTGATGTCTCTTCTTCCTAGCTTGCTAGCTGCTGGAAACACCACTGGTCTCTCTTTATACATGCTAGTTTTACAAATTCTTTGGCAGTGGCCGCTGATCATGTCACAGCAGACATGCCTAACATCATAACTTGCTGACAACAATATTAAATAGATTTGCTTTCCACCATGTTACGATGTTTGTTTTCTGTTTTGTTTTTCCTTCTAGGCTCACCCCACTGTGCATTTGTGGCTACATTCATATTGTCAGTATTTGAGATTGACAAGCTATTCACTAATGAGAGTAAATTTCAATCTGTGGTGCAGAGCGGAGCAGAATGAAATGAGAAGTGTGTGTGTGTGTGTGTGTGTACACGTGCAGGTAAACTCAGTTAGCTCCCTTAACCAATGAATAATGCCTTAGCTGTTATTAAGGTCTGTAACCATGGCAACGTTTAGTACAGACTAAAGAAGGTGGCTTCAGCAGCTACAGTATTTTTAACTCACCTGAGCAGCCAAGCTATCAGAGGAGTGTGCATGTCCATCACGTGTGACACTGACCCCAATAAAAAAGTGAGCTTTTTTTGTCCAGTTAATTCATCATTACAGTGTGTAGTCCACAGAAATGGTGGAACCACAATGAAGTGGTATAAATTGTCTAGCTGTCTAGTGCAGATCTAATACGCATTGCAGATAACAACTGAGTCGGCACTCAGATTTGACACTACCTGAAAATTTCAGGTCCAATGGAGTTGTCACTCTTTTCAAAGTCCAAACTGTGTGAGAACTGGATCAAGCACAACCCAGAGGAGTGACAACTGTATTTAGCTGTGGTGTGAATATACTGTGTGTAGTGTATTGTTTGTAAAGCTCCGAATCTCCTAAAATTTCAAAGATTTTATACAGAGTGAATTTTTTAATTTTGTATTGCAGTTTTCTTGGATCATTCAGATTTTAGTTCCCTAAACTTGCCACTAACCTTAACCAATGTTGTTTTTCACACACTGATGAAAAAAAGGCTCATCCAATTTGTGCCACTTTTCATAATCCAAATCATACTATTGTCACATAATCCAATTTTGGGAGCAGGAATGTAATCTTGGCATTATTCGGATCCACAGCACATAATCTGCATTTCAGTTTTATGAGACTGTATTCCACTATGTCCCCTCTCTCACTCTCTGCCTCATGGTGTCTCTCTTACAGTTTCGCGGAACCGAGACATTAACCCACAACAAAGGCAGGAAGAGTGAATCAACAGGGGAGGAAAAACATTATAAAAGGACGGGTGGGGAGGTAGTCAACAGGCCTCAGCTCCCACAACATCAAGGAAGTCCCAGGAGTAAACGAAGAGGAAGGGAGCCAGGTCCATAGAGGCCTGCGGGGAGGGCCAGAATACATTACTGTCATTGATGGCACAGTTCCCCAGACTCACAGGGCTAAAAAGTAGTGTTGAAAGTGAGGAGAACGCAGAACACAACGGATTCTATGGAACTACAAAGTGTTATAGCTGTCACTGTGGTTGTGAATGATGTAGAGGACGGGATTTGGGGGTGTTTGCATGTATGTGTGTGTGTGTGCTAGTGTGCAGTATAGCCACGTACTGTAGGCTCATAGTAATGAACGACAATAACAAATATGATCTCATTGATGAATTAATGGTTGAATATCTGAATAGCTTTCATTTAAGAGTGTCTGCCTTATTTCTATAGCATGAGAAAAATACAGATACCATTTCAAGCAAGTAGAGACAGAGGCGTAAACAAAATAACCTCATTCCTGCTCCTGCTCAAGAGCCCTTGAGCAAAACTTAGAATCTGTACTAGCTCCAGTGGTTTGCTAAAGCTTAAAGCAATAGTTAGACATCTTAGGCTTCACTGTCTTGCCAAGAGTTAGATGAGATGATCGATACCACTCTCATATCTGGCCATTAAATATAAGGCTACAAGCTGTAGCCAGTTAGCTTAGCTTAGCACAAAGGCTGGAAACTAGGGGAAACAACTCGGCTCTGTAAAAAGTTACATTTACAAATGAAAGTTTTTGGTTTTATGGGGGATTATGCACCAGATATATGCCTTGCACAAATCTTGGTCAGGAGCTGAAGGCTCCGCTGTTTGCTTGGCAGACTCACAGAAAAGAGCGAAGACTTAAGGAAGTTACCGCTACTGGCCAAGACTGTGCTTAACGCCTCATAAAACCACGTGTCATTTTTACATGTTAATTAGTGAGCATCTGAGATGCCAGTAGGCAAATTTTGTTACCCTTGGACAGAGCATGCTAAACTAAGCTAACGGGTTGCTGGCTCCAGCTTCATATTAGACGGTCAGATATGAGAACTGTATCAAACTTCTCATCTAATGCAAGGAATCGAATAAGTGTGTTTCCTAAAATGTAGAACTATTGCTTTAAAAGAGCACTCCACTGAGCATTGCAATCCTACTGTAGTGGAGCTAACAGGAATATGCTCTGGGCAACAGTACTTAATAAGACTTACTTGTAACCTTTTTTACACCTATAACATTGTCATGATGGACAGTTGTCGGAAAAAACTATACAAATTAATGCATCATCCTTTTTTTTTACATCACTAGAGGCAATTTATCTGTCTTTGTGCAGCTTTCTGTGGAGTCGCTTTTTAAAAAGTTTTTTCACATATGTAGACTTTGATGTGTACAATTGGTGGAGTTCCCCTGCACTCTGACTATAAGTGTCACATTAGTCTTAATATGGCAGGGAGCAATTTAAATTTACATTGTGGGATACTACAGCATATTGTTAAACTGCCAATCAGTCCAGCTTATTAACTGATGAAAGTGTCTGGCTGCATATGACACTTTCTTGTAGAATTTTCTTTTGTTAATACTCTCAGCAGGTATTTGAGATATGATATCTATAATTTCATTACAAACTCATTTTAAAACTAGAAAGATGAAAGAGACAGGGCTACTGAAGTGCTCGCATGTCCTTGTGCAGCTATTATTAACACAAGAAAAATGAATATAGAACTTGAGATCAATGGGATTAGTGTCTTAACGCTGCTCTTTTCAAACATTAGCTAGATCCGACAGTCCCTGCCCTCTCCAGGTTATTAAATTGCCCATTAAGGGCATCCATCTCTTCTGATAATTATGAGCTGCCTGGAAAGATCTTCCTTTTATTTAACAATTACATGTCTCAAAGACAGTCTAAGTGTAAAGATATATTTTCTCCTGCCTGTGCCTAGTTCTATCTGGCCCAGTTTTCAGCTGCCTGCTCCTCTCAGATCTAAAAAGCTCCAGCAACAGAAGGGGGCTGTGAAGTCTTTAAAGCAACTCTGAATCTCAGAATGTCTAAAGAAGTAGGGAGCACCAGGAGGAAGAGAGAAGGGATAGAGGGATAAAGTAAAGGAGAAGTGTACATGAATAAAAAGGATTGGGAGAGGAGTACAGAGATACAGAGATACACATACAAAGCGTGTCCGTGAGAGATGGGGAGAGGGAGGGTTCAGCACAGTCAGGGCAGGGTGCGGTGACTGTGAAACTGCTTAAATAAACACTGGAAGAGAGCAGGAGGGGCAGAGGGAGGGGGAGGGACTGGGCCCCTCCGAAGGAGAAAGAAAGAAGAAGAAGAAAGGGAAGAAAGTGGATGCAGGCTATTTTTTAAAAGAAGCAAGAAGGAGAAGAAGAATAGAGCCATTAAGGAGATGGACACAGAGGTAAAGAAAGTAAGGTAGATGCTGCGTGTCACCAAAAAAAGAGAGATAAAGAGGCAGATTACAAACCAGACCGTAGAGGTGGAGCGTCTTAAAAGATGGAGGCATTGATGGTGAAATCCAGTTGGTATAAAAGGTGAACAGGCAAAATAGAAGGAAAAATAGTGAGTGACTGAGGAGAGCGAATCGATGGAAACAGAAACGATGACTGCCAGAGGGGGGAAAATGCCTCAGGGACCACTTCAACCTTAGCTCATATAACGCTGCTGTGACAGAAAAACCTTTTATCTCCAATCACTGTGATTTCCATATTCACTTCAGCCAGTATAAGCACAGTCTGTTACGTGAGGAGCTAGTGTCATGACTCTACGGGGATTATACAACCTATTTAAACTAACTGACATTTACAAAAACAAATGGTAGTTTAACTGAGAGTGCTGTATAAGGTATGAAGCTCTTCATCCAGCCCAGAATCTTTTTGCTAGCGTTCTCTGTGGTGCTTTCGGGGCATATATGGTTTCTGCATTAGTCCTCGCAGATACAGATACATAAAATTATGCATGTATTTATAAAGTAAAGAACATTGTTTCATACACAACACATGGATTATTAATGAACAGTCGACTGTGTATATGCATGGGTTCGTTGTTAATTCAGAACATATGAAGTCAGTCAAGTATTTTAATGCAGATTTCAAATGATGCTAAAAGCCTTGATAATAATTGATCTTTTCAGCTAACTTTTACAAATCCCAAAGTGGATTCTATTACTATGGCCTCTTTCCAGACCTATGAATTACTAGCCACAATTTATATTTTTTTAAATTTGAAACATTTTCGATCTTTGCTCTCAGTGAAGGCTGTTTTCAGTAGTTGGGGAAACAATTGACCAATCAGCAGAGGTTAGTAGGCGAAATTAATAACAATGACATAATGTTCCTACATACCTAGCTAGCTACTTGGCAACATTTGTGAAAAATAGAAATAGAAAATGATGATTCTTGACAAGTAAACAAATGTATTTCCCAAAATGTTGAACTGGTTCTTTAAGGTTCTCAATATGACCAGATAATACTTTTCCTTTCTCTTGTCGGTAGAGAAAACTTTATGCATTATCCTTGTTGTAAAACTATGGCGCCATAGGAAAGACAAACTCAGCTCATTTTCTCATTACAATGACAAAAATCTCTCATGAGATACTTTCACAGTAAAAAAGATTTTTTTTTCTTATTTCATTTTAACAAGAAACCTTTTTGTTATAACAAAATATAACCTTTACAGCTCATTAAAGCTATTTGGATGAAACGTAATAAAAAAAGAATAATAGTAGAACGATAGTAGAGACAGGAAATGTGAGGGAGAGAGGGGATGACACAATGTTTGTGCAGGAGTTTTTAGTGATTATTCTCACACCTCTTAATCATGTAGGAATTTCGGGCCTCAGATATTTATGTGTGATTTATTTGAACATGTATTTCCTTTTCTTTTCACACAAGCCTGCGCTGGGTTGAAACACTGCACAATTAAAACTGGCTTAGTCACAGTGCAGTTATTGCTTTTACAACACTAATTAGAAGCACAAGAGGAGGAGGTTTGTAACATTGTCTTAATTTTAAATATTACATCATATGTTCATACACACATTTCTTTTATATATGGTACTCCTATATTATAAGGCAATTGTACACACATTCATACACAGATGATGCAACATCTGAGTGTGTGTGTGTGTGTGTGTTATATTGGCTGTGTTTCTGTATATGTATATGTACCCATGTGTGTATGGGCGTTGCTGCTCCAGCTGCCATTTTCTGTCTGCTGTCTTTGGACCAAAGGTCAGCAACTCAACTGTCACATTTAGTCCATCACAGGAGCTGCTCTGTCTTACAACAACGGTGCGAGGTTCAAGCTCCGCTGACAACACTCGACACTCCAGCGTGGGCTGCATGTGAGCCGGGGCCAGAGTGACAGGGCCCGAGCTGAGAAATGGCAGCTGACACAGGGGTCACGGAGCCAAAGGGCCATGAAGAGAGTCACAGGGATGGAGAAAACACAGGCAGGGTGATGGGACAACTTCTCTGGGTAGCATTTTTTGTCTCTCTCATGCTCTCTTGCTCCGCCCATATTGCTCTCATACATACCTGGCTCTGCCTCTCTCTAACCCCACTGCCTTTGTTTTGTGTTTCTCACTTTCTCTCTCTCTGCTGCTCGCTCTACTGCTCTGTTGGCTTCAGGCAATGCTGTCCGTTCCCCTCTCTCACTCTGTGATGGAGGGATGGCTTGTGGAGTGAAGGGGCGATGAAGCGATGGAGGCCTTCAGCACAGTGAAACACACGCTTCCTTCCCTCTATTGCCGTCTTTTGCTGCCCCTAAACATCATTCTGATAAATTATTTATTTTCTGTATGTCAACCTTCAGAATATCGCTTGTTACACTAAAGGGTCAGTTCATCCAAATAACAAAAAACATTTTCTCTTTTACTTCTAGTGGCATCAAGCCACAGAGATTATTTTGGTTTTATTTGTCCAGGTTTTGAGATACGGGGGTCTGAGATTTCTGCCTCTATAGAGGTGAATGGAATTTTCTTTGTGGTGGTCACAGCACTGAGAACTCTTACCAGAAGCAATGTCTGGATAATGCACAGAAATGTGATCATAGGAGTTGTCTCCTAGAAACTACTGGTACTGGTGAGAACAAACCAGTTTGGTGGGAACAAAGTACCATATTCTCATACCAGACAGAGGCTAAGGGAGGTGGTCAGTGTGGCTGGTGGGTGTACAAAGCGCAGGACTATGACCTCGGACACCAAGATTTGCATCCTAAGTTTGGTGTGTGGTTAGGTTTAGACAACAACAGCCCTTTAGTGGACTTTAGTTGTGGTTCAATTAAATGTTAATGAGGTAAACACATTGTGTCTTGTTCCTCAAGTCACTGTTGATTTTTCTTAATATTTAACAAAGAACACAATCTTTCCGCAACCTTAACAAAGTGCAGTGTGTTCTTAAACATAACAAAGTTTTATCATGCTATTATGTTTAAATGCTGGAAGAGGATACTAAATTTCAAGAGCTGATATTGTATGAAAGAAATTTAAATACTTTTTCTGCGAACATTTTACTGATATGTTCAGTATCAACATTTTGCGCCTTGCCAGTTAATTAACAACATTTGCTAATTATATTGATAAAAAAATGCAGCATTACCTCAAAACATTTTTGCTGATGCAAATGAGTTGTATATAACTGGTAATATTTTATAGGAGACAGGGCTGAATGGGGATTTTTGCTTTTATAGAAAAAGGTGAGGAAAACATTACTAGAAATAACTGATATTTGAAAACTGGTAGTGTAATTGTAATTGTGTGTGTGCGTGTGTGTGTGTGTGTGTGTGTGTGTGTGTGTGTGTGTGTGTGCACGTGTGTGTGTGTGTGTGTGTGTGTACGTGTGTGTGTGTGTGTGTGTACTTTGCATGGTGTTTGCATGAGTGCTATTTACACATTTCTACCATGCTTTGTTTTCTCCTCACACACCTTAATGAGCCAGTTCTTAAGGATTGGACCAATTAGTCTCAGTAATCTAGCCATTCTGCCTTCTCCTCAGGGTTTTTAACTCCTTGAAATCACGCTAACGCTCTCCCATTCGATGGTTCAGCATTGAATGGGGTGGAAGAGAAGGAGAAGAGGGGTTTGTGTGGAAGTGGCTGTGGGTGGTGATAGGAGAAGGGGGGAAGCTATCGGCCGTTCGATATCATAATGGTGCATTACAGCTCTGAGAGCTCCCAATGCGCAACGGCTAGCTACACCCGAGGTCAGACAGAGTATCATTTAGCTTTGATAGAAGCATATGCAATTGGAGCAGCGGGCCTCGCTCTTTCTGTCTTTCCATAGGCATTATCGTTTAATTGCAGGTGTGGCGGGTACACAGGGTTAGCAAGGGTTATCCGTAATGCGAGGCATCGTGGTTAAAACCATGTATCACCATCACTCTCTTCTCCATTAGACTGAACCAAGTGCTGGGTTATCGATCTTCAAGCCTCAATTACATCCAATAGGCTGCACAATTATCAGAGCTTTAATGAAGATTTTAAATCTGCATCTGGATCTGTTGTGACCTCGGCAACAATACGTGTGGTCCATTGCCTTATGCACCTTCGTAATGACCCTCGCTCCCCTCTGTCTCATTACTTGGTGACATCTGTGCCACAAGCATAACTTCAATCTAGCATAATTAGCTCCTACCTATAATTAAGGCACCTCTTGTGGCTCTTCAGTGTCTGATTGTTTTGCTTTGGTGTTATTAACTTTGCAGGGGAAAAAACTCCCCAGCTCCTGTTTCTCTGCTGATTGTCTCTTCAGTAAGGTGCTTACTTAAACTTAAATGCTTCTGGCGTATATGTTTTGAAATTCTTTAATATACTTGTTTCTGGTAATTTACTCTCCTCACCTGTGCACATGGCAAGGAGAAACCAAGTATACCAAAGGGATGAGTGAAGAGGTAAGGTATAAAAGGTATAATTCCATTAAACAATAAGATATGAGTTACTTCTTAAATCTTTTTGGGTCCAGCGGTTCTCCGACACATCGTCTTTCACTCTGCTGTATTTTAGTTGTGCATTATTGACTCTCTTTATCAAAGTGTACAGTGGAAAAAATGAGCAGTTAATTGAGATACAGAGTGTTTGTCTTGGACTGAATACACTAACATCATATCGATCGCAAGGCCTTGTTTATGTCACATTTGACTGAGCATGATCAATTCTGTCCTGGCACTTTGATTGATCACCAATATGCTGTCACAAGTATTGATTAGGGCTATGGTTAGAATAATGCCACCATCTTAAATGGGAAGGATGAAGAAGAACATGCTGAACTGGCCTGATTTGTTTCTGGACGGTCCCTTCTCCCACTAGAGTCTCATTTCTTTTTTCCTCTCTGTCACACATTTTCTGAATGTGCTTATTTTTGCATCTCTCTGCACACATATCTTCCTCTCCTCTCTAAATTCTTTCCAATAAACGTCCTCTTTTTCCGCCACATCTCCCTCATGGCCTCAGTCTCTCCCTTTTGCACACAACCACACACTCCTTCCTCTCTGTCATTGCTCATTATCCCTCCGTCCCCAACTTCTTGACTTGTCATTTTTCCAAAGCCTCTCCCAGATCTCCTCTGTGCATCTGTGAATTGTCTCTCTCCATGGCCCTGCCCCTGTACAGCCAGACTCTTCACTCCATCCATCTCTGTCTTTCTCCTGCCTCTCCCCACTCCCCTCATCCATCTCTCCTGCTCCTTTATTCATATCCTCTGAGCTTTCTCTCCTCTCGTCTTTGTTGCGTGTCATGGCAACCAAGTTTCTCCTTGACCCTTTGCAGCACACACAAGCACAAGCACACGCACATGCACACATTACTATGACATACGTCAATACATATAATACGAGTATATAATTTATTTTAAAGTTATGTATTTTTTATTGCTCTCAGTGTTACATTATGCTACATCCATTCACCTATCCATCTATATTTACCACTTACCACTATCTATCTGTCCCACCTACTACTAGCTTACTATACCACCTACTACCACCACTTTCTTCTATACTCTATACAAATAGGACAAAATATGTGGACACTCAAACATTACAACCGTAAGTAATTGTTGAACATCTGATTCCAAAACTAAAAGCGAAGGGAAGAGTTTATCCTCATTTTAACACAAATCTATGCAGAGTCAAGGGGTTGCTTAACAAGCCAGTTTCAGTAGTGTCTGACTCAGCTCAGTTATGTCAAGTTACACAAAGGGGCTGAGTCCAAACTTATAAATTCAGAACTAAACAAAATACATGTGGAAAAGAGTGTAACCATACTTGTGATCCTATAGTCTTATCTATCTATGTGTAACCCTGAATTCTTGATTGGTAGCATCAGTGCTAACACAGGAAGTCAGTAAACACCCAACTTCCCGTTCTCAGCATTCACATCAGACTCTCGATTCTACTGTTACATGCACAACTGTGCCCCATAATACAGCACATCAGAACTAAAATTTCCCTGACGCAAGGGGACATGACTGATGAACTACTACAACGTTTTTCAAAATTCTCTCATTCGCTTTGTTGCCAAGAATTGGATGAGACGATCAATACCACTCTCATGTTTGCACGGTCAAAATGAAGCTGCTGCCAGCAGCTCGTTAGCGTACTGTAGCTTAATTTTAAGACTGAAAGCTAGCTTGGCTGTGTCCAAAGGTTAAAAAAATCTGCCTACCAGTACCTCTAAACAGTCTAATGTTTGATATGTGCAAGAAATGGACTGGATTGTTCTTTATGCTAAGCTAAGCTAACCATCTCTTGGCCCCAGTTCCATATTTAATGGTCATATATGAGAGTGGTATCAATTGTCTCATCTTAATCTTGGCAACAAAGCAAATACGCATATTTCCAAAAAAGGCAAACAATTAATTTAAACGGTATACATAAACAATAGCAATAATTATAGTGCTGGAATTGATGAAATAATACCTATTTAATAATACAACTCTGCAACAGTGTACTATATAGTTGAATTATTCCAACATAATCTACTACAGTATATTGTACTGCTCCATTACAAAACATAACATAGTAAGGTAAACTTAAATAAACTGTAATGAGTACAGTAACTAAGGTTACATAGCTCTGTGAACAAATGCATACACAACAGCTTGCTCATATACACATGCAGCCAAGCAGACAAAAGTCCAGTCATTCCTTTTCCTTTTCTTCTCCTCCCTCTTGTGTCTGTCTCCTCTCTTACTAGCTGTTCCTCCTTCCCTCCCTCTCCACAGAGCAGGTCCAATTAGAGAACATCCCGTGTTCCTTCTTGGCTCAACCAAGACATTCTCCAGGGCCGCTAATTAAACACAAACCTCCCCCCTTTCTGTCGCTCTCTCTCTCTCTCTCTCTGCACTCACACCTCTCTCCATCTGCCTCACATCCTCTTGCTCTCTTCCACCCTCCCTTCCTCCCAGCAACCTCTTTCCATCAATTCACTCATGTTTCCCTCTTTTCGCAACTCTCGCCTGGCCCTTCATCCCTTGTCCTCTTTGCCTATTTGTCACGGTAGAGGTTTGATATTCACATTGGGACAGTCTTCAGAGTCAATCTGTACAAAGCACCAGACTTGTTATTCTCTTTTTCCAGTGTTAACCATGCGCCCTGTGACCTCAGCCATGTACACTTTAGGAGAATGTCCAGATCTGACAGTGCTGCTCATTTTTAACAATGTTCCTCAGCACCTACTGTTGCCCACTGTCCACATCTGAGCCTGCTGACACTGACAACCAGCCCTGTTAATGGGCCAGTCATAGTTACCCGCTGTATGGCTTTCTCTCTCAGTCTCCTTTTTTTCTTTTTTCCCCCCATCACTTAATGTCAGGGCACAGTATGAAGAAATTACATGCAGCTTCATAGAAACACTCACCTGACTTGGAAGAGTGTCAGTCAGGTCTCATACCTGTAAATTTTGGCATTGAAAAACAGAAGACATCTAACATTACCATATGTTTAGAGAAAGGGTTTCATCCAAGAAACTTGATTAGCCAAAAATATGATCCAGCCGTGGTGTTTATTCCCACTGAACATGACTATTTGTTCTTGTTTTGGCTGCTATGCAAAGTCTCTAATAACAAGGGAGCTAGTTAGCAATATTTCTTGTTATCTAATTTTTCCTCTTATATCTATACAACTTTGAAGAAAACTTCAGACAACACAAATTGCGTCATTTTATACCCTCTATCAAAGGAAAGAACACCCTGTTGAGCACTATTTCTATGTTAAAGGCTCCCCTGATGGCCTCAATAAAAGGAAACAAATATCTCTCAAGCAAATCTTTAATTTCCAAGGCAAAATAGGAGCAACAAGAGATCCCTGCCAACTGAAAAAGGAACAGCTGTAGATGCTCATTCTGATTCATGTGCTGCAAACTAGTAGCCTAACTTGTTTTGGACTGATGGAGGTAATTAGTCATGATTCTTAGGGATGGGTTATCTCCAGAAAACAATATAAATTTGAATCTGCAGATGAGGTGACATGTTCCATCTTCTGGTCAGTCACACTCTGTTTTACAAGCAGGCATAAAATTAATATATAACAGTGGTTCCCAACCTGGGAGAGGAAAAAAACATACATCTGCCACATAAGTTTTCAGAGGTTTCTCTCGTTTTTTCTGTTTTCTTCTGAAATGCTGGATAGCTTTACCATTTCACTTATTCAAAATAACAACAAGAGAAGGCAAAAACTCAAGTTACTTCAAGTTATCATAGCTTATAAAAATATTCACAAGCCAACAAGACTAAAATGCTAGAGGATCTGATTCTTTAGGTTAAAGGTTAATGTCAAAATGCTAACTTGCTCACAATGACAGTGTGCTACGATACTGATGCTAAGCAGGTATAATGTTTACTATGTTCACCTTCTTAGTTTAGCATGTTAACATGCTAACATTTTGAAGTTAGCACTTAACAGCTGAGGCTAAATCCATTAGTTTTACAGGTGTTCAGTAGTCTTGAACGGAGATATGATTATATATACGGGTTCTTGGTCACTGACTGCAGGTTCAACCCTTTTATTTACCATGGCATCATTAGTCATAGAAGTGTGCTGCCACTGACGTCCGGTAAATATACACATCGAAGAGGGTCGGGAGTGCTGGGTGAGAGTGATTGTTCTGGGTCTCACTTTGTCAACAATTGATTGATAAAAGGTTTTGTTTTCATGACGCCACCCAGATCACCCAACTCCCTTTCCCTCATTCAATCCCCAGCCCCTGAAGCAAAACTAATCCTAACTAAACTCCCAGGATTCCTCCCATCTCCCATCCCACTCCTCTTTCTCTCACTCCCCCATGTTCTGTCATTCCTCAAGTGGCACTAATCCTCCCCCCTTCTCTCTTTTTTATTCTCCTCTTTCCTCCCCTTCGTGTTTTTATGATCTGTCGTTACCAGAGCAAAACTAATCCACCCCCCACCCCTCTTTCCGTGGTGGCTCCAGTCCTCCTTGCCCCCTGCTTGTAGCCTCTTAGGCTCCCTCCCTCCTTCCCACTCTGGACTCCCTCTTCTTCCTCTGACACCCAACTGTTATTCACCTCAGACCATAACTGTATTTACCTCGCTCCCCGCTCCCTCCCCACCACAGCACATATCTCCTACTCTCTGCGGGCAAAGTTATATTGACAGCCAAGCCTTTGGAAAAGAGGCTCAGTTGAAAGCAGCCGCCATGTATGTGATGTTCCCCCCACAAAAAAGCTTACACAAATTGACTTCATCTGACACTTTGTATCCACCAGCTGCACTAGAAGAAAGAAGATGTACCATGTAATAGTGTTCTTCCACCTTTCAAGTAGGAGACTGTGGCAGTGCAGCAGGAATAAAAGCAGAGGCAAAGATTTTTCCCAGACACACCCGCAGCCTTGCTGGATTCAGACATACTCCGACATCTCATTCATATACTGACATACAGTCACGAGTCCTAACAATGCAGACACACTCAGAGAGCAGCACACGCAAATACGCATGTATTTGTATTGAAAAAGGCCCAGCAGTTTTAGCTGCATCTCAGAGTCCGTGGAGGGAGAGTGGACATAGAGAGAGCACAAGGCTGTCAGCTCATTCTTCACATCTCTGCCACAAATGTGTATATCTGCTGTAGCAGCATAATTACAGAGTTATCAGAGCCTTTCTCAGGTCCTCAGCTAGCGACAGCATATGAAAAGACCCCAATTAAGCAATTATCTTTAAAGGTAGAGCCTAATTCAGTCATTTGAGCTCCAAAGACACATTGAGAAGGAGACCACAGTGGTTGACAGCTAATTCAGAAAGTGGAGCTAAAAGCATTAAGGCTTAGATAAAAATTGAGAGGGCTTGTCATCATGTAATGCTCTGAAAAATTGCTATAGCAGCACCAAAATGGCAGACTATTGCCAAAAAAGATTATAGTTTTTGTATGCATGCCGTGGACATTCGCGCCACTTTATCATACATTGTCCAATACTGTGGCTCTTACTCATGGAGTTCAATTCATAATTCACCACATTGGACAATTCATTATGGAGATTCATTTATTTTTTTGCTCTTTAATGGCGACTCAATAAAGTGCCCTTTCTGCAGCATGCCACCTTTTAGCTCTGCTGTTTAACAGTGGCTAAATGCTGCTTTCATTTTTGCAATTAGTTTCTCACACTTTCTCTCCTTTCCCTCTCTGTCTTTGTCACTATGGCTTATGTGAGAAGTCCTCCTCCTAATCACTGTCCTCACACTGTAATGATCCTCACACATCACCACCACTTACGCAATTCTGTCTTATCAAACGAAAGGAGAAATTGTTACAAATGTGTGCATTTTCTTTATACCCATCTGCTTTTCGCTTTGTCTAATGGCTGATGTGATCATTTGTATCAACAAGTCTGTATTTCACTTTGCGTATTCTGGTATATCCACTCCTTCTTGATCAATTGAGCCCAGTTGTCCGTAACAGAGCTTTCGTGAGAAGACAGTGCTGCTGCTGTGGTCTGCTTTGTCATGTCCAGAGCTTTCTGTGTGTCTCTACGGTTATATCAATCTCAATTGTCTGTGTTATACTGTTTGTCAATGTGTCTACACTACTGGGGCAAAGAGAAATGATAGACGATTTGACTACCTCTTTGCCTCTTGAGCTTACAGCATATGGGGAAGGGAGTGACAATTGCAGTTCTGACTTTTTATAACTTTCTGGTATTGTGCTACAGGATTGGAACTGCGAGAGACTGACAAAGTATATTTTGCTGTTGGATGTAGAGCTAGAGCTGTGTTGAATGTCTTTTCATTTCAACAACAGCGCTCTGGCTCGTTCTGACAATAATCAACACAATGATAGCCAGACATATTGTGATGCATTATTCATTTTTGTCTGTGTCTGATTACCCGCTACCATTTGACAACCATCACACTCAAATGTGTTTGGATTACAAGCAGTGAGGAGTGAAAAGGGGGAAATGGCTCATATATTGCCTATCTATCATGCAAAGAGGGTCTTTTGCAGCATCCAGTGAGCAGAAGTAAAGATTCACTGACTCACTGGGAATATAGCTCATAAGCACAAAGCTCAAGTTTGACACAATGTCTATCCTGAGGGAGGGTAAGTGGCCTCACAAGTGGTCAATAAGTCAGACAGTGCTCCATAATCCACAAAGATAAATCCACAGTACCAATGCAATTCATAACATTTGAGTTGTGTGGGGTCATTTAACCATTTCCATTGATTACTGTCATTTTGGGAGTGTGTTGCCATCAAGGGGCCTGAATGGAGAGGCTACTTAAGACTCGACATGCTGATCAATAGTGCAGTCTCCAGGTCCAGACGGCCTCTCACACATCAAGGCCATGTGGAAGTCCTCCCCAGCTGGATCAATACGCCATGTATACCCACAACAACACACACTCCATTTGCTCATGATTTGCTCAACATCCCAACAACAGGTGCAGTTTAATATGCCTCATTTATACATGTGAGTCACTGAATCAGCCTAGATTGAGTCGCCTTGTTCTACATAAAGAGAGTAGTCAAACGCTTCGACCGCCACTCGCCAGTGCAAGAAATATACTAATGTTTAAAAGACCCCTAAAGGATCTGCCAAGGTTGAAAATCAAGATAAAGTGCTCAGTCGATCCTAAAATTGATTTATAACCCACCTCTCACAACGAGCTCTTGGAAATACATGAGCCAGTGCCACAGTGTTTAAGGCTGATTTCATTTTGAACTGTATTCCCTTTGAATAGATATTGCCTGAATAGAGTCTCAGGACGTAATCCAAAAATATGGTTGGATAATATTTCTGTCAGCCTTGAAGCTACCTCTGTGGGAATGATGGAGAGGAAACTAAAAGACCCTGAAATGCTGTGTATTGTGTTTACAGTGCAGCATTATAAGGACAGGCAACTTGACCCCTGCTGCTCATATCGACAGACATTACTGATTTTTCTGCTGTAGGACTCAGTGTGCCGCTAGAAATCCCAACAGACCAGCTCATGAAAGAACTCTCACTGCCAATCTCTGTATGCTTTTCAATAGGGCCAACTCATAGAACGACTCTTACACAAATACGTCATAAAGTCCAGTGAGCAGAGTCAGGTTAGATCAATACAGCTAAACAGCAACGTGCCGGTGACCAAACATCTTAAAATCTGTGTCACCAGAGGTGCAAGAGTCGCTCCTCAGACTGGATCAATGTCTGACCGGCTGACTCCATTAGAGGACCATTTTATCAACAGGAATGATTGGTGGAGGTGGATGAGTTAGAGCTGGCGCAGGCACTGGCTCAGGCTTTAACCTCTTGCAGAAGGTTTCTGTTGCACTTAAGTAGATGAACTCATTTGAGATGTTGGTGGAACTCCTGCCTGTTTCCCAGCTAAGCTCAGTGTTCACTGAAAACAAGGACAAGAAGATGAAATGGTGAGGATGCGGTGTATTCAACACGACACCTGATTCTGATCCTCACAGTCAATCGGATGGATTTCTGGCAGGTTAGGGGATTAGCATCAGAAATATAGGTTGGTAATTTGAGCCTTTCCATGGTCTACTTTCCCACATGGCTACTGTAAAAACATCTCTTATAAACTGTAGTTGTTTAATATTAATAGTACATATGTATTTAATTATTCTTGTTTTGTTGTCTCGTTTGTATAAACTTTATTTGAAATGTCACCGCAAAAAACCGATCGGTGGTTCTGTGCTTACTTTCAGTGAGAGCACTGCGTCGCCGGTAGATTGATCCTTACAGATTCTGGCTGTGCGGAAAGTCTGGTTAAAACATAACATACAAGATAAACAAAAACACACAGTGTCTGCACATCTTTACACACAAGAAAGTTTCAATCTGTAAATAAAGCTGCTCTAATCAACATGTTTATATTAACAACTGGATCAAGTCACATTGCTCCACAGCTTTATAGTTTTTTAGCCTCTTTCCGCTCATTGTTTTGGGATTACGGACAACAACTTCACTGTTTTGGTTCGCTAACACCATGCTCATCAACCTAAAGAGACAGTTATTTATCTTAGGAGTTGGCAGAGACAAAAACAAAGCTAAAGGAGAGTGAATATTGGACTTACATTCGTCAGGTGACCAGAAACTCTAATAGAATTGCTTTATAAACTTCAAAAGATGATGATACGTCATGTTTACAGCTTGTTGTGTCATCCCTAATCAGCCAAAAATCCAATGCAGGTTTAAAAGGCTCAATTACACACTATAATACTAGAAGATATCAAACCTTAGTCAAAGCAGTTGATTAATATATTGATACTTACACCAACACCAATCTTTTATTTTGTTTGTTTTGAATTAAACAGCCTCTGCTTGACCATATTTACAGACAAGCATCTTACCAGGAGTAAAATGGGAACCACATATTTTTGGCATGAAAATTAAAATTTTAAAGACACAACAGTGCTGAAAATGTCTGGGCATTGGAAACTTTGTGTTGTGTGATGCACTGTACTGGCCACAGGGGAGTGTTCTCCACTTAGCTGGAGGTGAGGTAAGATAAAACAATTACTGTGAATACTTTTGTAAATGTTTCAGATGAAATGTAGAATGACTTCAGAAGCCTTAGAAAATATTTGACTGAACAAAATGTCATTGCCTTTGCTCAGAGGTCTCTGTATTTGCAATGTGGCTCTCCCCTTTCACTCAGTTTTTACCGTATTGCCACGGTTCGACAACATTAATGTGGTGTTAAACACAGCTTCTTGGAAGTTTAATTTATGTCCTCATTTAGTCTTGCAGCACTAATTCTCTGTAAAACTGGAACTGTTAAACACCAGACTGAATCTATGATTAGAGAAAACTGTTATGACAAATGTGTCTTAAGTGTCATTTTAGCCAAAGAGTAGGGTTGAAATTTGAGCAACACAAACTTGAATCAGGTTCCAAAGATTACAAGTTGATTTATTATGTTAACAATTGCCTAAATAACTGACTCACACCATATTAGATACACTACTTTGTCATTACATTTATTGAAACTTGTCCACTGTTACATTTGGACAGGGTTTTGGAAAAAGATTAAGCAACTTGTGACAAGGTTATCTAAAACTTTCATTTTGTAAAAAAAACAAAAAAACAAAAACAAACCATGTATAAAGTTCACAGTGGGGATTTTTCATATATTGTATTAAGATTTGAAGCAAGTTATTTTCTATTTCTTTTTGTCTTCTATAACGTGCTCAGCGGTGTGCCTTTGCCTCTGGACAGATCCCACCAGGAGCTTTAATTTATTATATGACACCCATTTTTTTCCCTTGCTCTTCTGGCACCATGGTCTCATGTCATGTGTCATACGGGGTGGGAGATCATTTCATATTTTCATTTTCCCTGACAGTATCAGTCTGAGGCAAATCAGTAAATCGCATTAACTAAATTATACATTTTGTGAAATGTATTATTCAAAGATTAATTTATAACAGACAGTTTGTTGTTTCGCAGAATATTAACCTTTGAATGAATTGCTGGTTTTTTTTGTATACTTTGATAGATTAGTCTTATAAATTATTTTGTGCTGTTCTAAAATTCATTTTTAGAATATGATTCTCTGGACAGTCTAATGGAGCAATTTTGGGCTCTTTGTTCCATCAGCTGTCTCTCAAACAGCAGCTCTCTCTTCTCTAGCACTCTGTATCAAACTTGGCTTCCTTTTAGAAGGCGTCCCGCTGTGCCGACGACACCCAGACATAAATACCCCTTCTCGCCAGAGCACTTTCCATCTCCCTGTCTGACCTTCTTTCTCTCCTCTCTCTCTCCCAGTGCCTTTCTCTTTTTGTGTTTCTGCTACCTGTAAAGACTTTTGCCCTGTTTGGCTCTCTTTGTCTCACCGCCTTTTTTCAGTGTCAAATTTCCCTCTGTCATTTCTCTCCTCAGGTCCTTAACTGAACACATCTTCACACCCCGTTATCCTCAATCACACTTTCTTCTGAAGGCTTTTCATTTTAAATTATTCATATACCTGGCTAAAGTTAATAACTCTTCAGAGTTTTCTTTATTGAATGGAGGTACAATGTCAAGCACCAATACCAAACTAGAACAGTGATACAGAACCAAACCATGATTCTTTGTCATGCTGTATAAATGTTCATAATGTAAGTTTTGGGGTTCGAACTCTTACAATACAATGAGTTCTCAGATTTTATGGCACACAGCCACCACAATGTAGAATGAAATGTCTTTTAAGCTTTATTACTAGTTTACATAAAAAGGATTTACAAGACTACAACGAGATTAAAAAGATTGTTAATATGATTGCATGTATATGCGCTCTGATGTTGCACTGCTATCAAGATTCAGGTTAGCGATTTAATATATAACATGTAAGGAACAACACAAACAGAATTTTTTTAAAGGGAAGAAAAGTGAGATGTCACTAAGCAAAACTGTTCTCACAAAGGCTAGAGAGCAAGATGTCCATCTGAGAGCCTTTTGTTCGTAAAAGCTTTAGGTTGCATTTCTCATTTGCACAACATAAACTTATGAGAACCATGCATTAAAAAGAGTGTTGTGTTTCATGATCAGGTATTTTGAAATGACGCAATAGCTGGCTGTGACCACGTGACACAGGTTACATATGTACACATACTGTATGTCAGAGAGCTCAAACAAAGACTTGAGGAGTCTCCCCTCTCAAACAGTTTAATTTGAATGATTTGAGTCCTGAAGATCTATGAGTCTGCAATATTTTGTATAGAGAGCAAGGACTGGAGAAAAATAAACTTAATTTTGTGTAGCCGTTTCTATTTTCTTGTTGATCATCGTGCAAACCTTAGGGAGGCCCAGAAACTACTAATAAAGATAATGTTATTTCAAAAGCTCAACTTTGCACTTTTTGTTTCCACAGTAGATGAACATTTAATTGGTAGGGAATACAGTTTTTTTTCCTCACTTCCAGTGGCAGGGGTGGTTTAAAAAATACTAATGTAAATTGGTTTAATTATCTTCCTTCATTTGTTATATTCATTCAAGCAATCTGTCAACCAAAAATGCCAAAAATTCATGAGTTCCAGCTTCTCAAATGCAAGAATGTTCTGCTTTGACTATTTTGTAGACTAAACGATCATTTGATTGACACAATGATCAAATTAATCAATAAGTGAAATAAAAATGTCAGTTAGCAGCCACATTTCAAACATTGTTTTTATTCAGCATCAAACATCCCTCTGAAGAGTTTTTTTTAAATGAGCATGATGGTATTAGTAATATAAGTGAATAATGCTGATTGGTAGATTTTCAATAAAAAGGTAATTAGGCTGATGAACTGGTTCATTATTTTTGCTGCACCTAGCTATTCTGTAAATACAGATTTAGGTTTTCATTTACCTTTAAGGCTTCAACAGGAACCAGTTTTCAGCATGATTCATACATACCTCTGGCAGACGCTCAAGCTTTTTTCCACCTTAGGCATCAAACATCTTATTCTGCCCACCACACATCTCTGGATCTCAGCAGGAGGCTCAGATTGCTGACCACCACAGCCTAGTGATTACCTCGGCAACATTTCCCAGAAAATCTCCCTGTGATTCACAAAACATTTCCTTCCTCCATTACCCGTGACTCCCAAAGTTGTGCAGTTACTACCCGCGGTGTCTTGACTGTCTCCACAAGCTCTGCTTGCACCCACTGTTGGTGTGTGCGCATCTGGGACACACCGACTAACAGATTTCCTTTTTTTAGATCACATTAAAGAAATGTTTTTACAAATGTGAGAAAAATGGAAAGCATAGATTAAGTCTTAACATAAACATTTTGTTTACATTTTGTGTTCAATGCAGCATATATGCAGAAAGCCAACTGAATTCATGTAGATTGTAGCCTCCTTTTTCGTAGTTGTGTTGTACTGCCCTCCACAGTCTAAAGTGTGAAACTCTTTTGGGCTTTGTTTTTAACATCCTACTGTAGTTTGGAAGGGGAATTTTAATTTTTGCATTCAACCGTTTGGTCTCACTTTTGATTATTAGTGTCTAGAAGCATTCAGCCTGAGGCAACTGGACATGCTGGCAAACAGGAAGTCTTCTTTCATTTACATATTCTACAACCACAAATAGTATAGTAAGACAAATAAGCTCTAAGACATTTATCCCTTTTGGGGTTGGACTAATTTGAAACAAACTGACTATTTTTGATTGCTAAACCATTCTTATTCTGAACATTTTACTCTTATATTGTACCTGAATTATTACGGGGCATTATTTTAAAAAATGACCAAAAAGACAAGAGTCTACTCGTCTTTTCTACTCTTTTATACATTTAAAACATGTCGATATTCATATAACTTTTCATAGTACAAGCAGTACACGAAAGTTCAATATTGTGGAATGGTGTAAAAGGGTAAGTGTGACGCATCTGTCTTAATAACATGGCCAACATACACCATGATATAACAAAAGAATTACCAATTGGTACTGTATACCTACTCTATATCCCACAGCAAAAAATAAAAATAAAAGGCAACCGGTTTACTCCAGCAGTGGAATTGAGAAGCGATGAGATGACAGACTGCAACACTGGGACCCCCACCCTGATGAAATGAACTGAGTACAGTATCACCTCTCCTCTCTTAACAGCCTCCTCCAGCTTGAAGTTCAGTGAAAGTATTACCCCACTTTTTGTCCCACTTGCAGCAGCCCAGCCTCAGCTCCCACAGCATCCATGTTTTATGTAAACTGGAGGTGCTACTGCTGAAGCAATCTTTAGAAGTGAACTACATTAATTACTTAAATGTCCGCTTATAAATTGCTAAAATATAAACAGTAACTAAACCTGAAACATCTGACAGAGAACTTACAAACATTTTGTTTTGTTTTAAAAAGCTAATGTGTTAAAAATTAGAACTGCAACTAATGATTTTAATTATCCTGTCGATTATTTTCTCAACTAAATTGATTAGTTGTTAGGGCCATTTTTTTTTTTTTTTTTTTTTTTTTTTTTAAATGTCAGTGTCTCCCAAAGCCCAAGGTGACATCCTTAAGTCTCTTTTGTCCACAACCCAAATATATTCAGTTTACTGTCAAAGAGGAGCAAAGAAACCCGAAAATATTCACATTTGAGAAGAAGTTGAATTCAAAATATGGACTTCTTTTTAAATTAAAAAAGATTCCAAGGAATTCATTGCTTATTTAAAAAGTTAATTTAATAGTTGACAACTAATCAGTTAATCTACTAATTGATTAATTGTTGCAGCTCTACTGAAAATGCAGTGGTTCCAGCTTCAAGTGTGAAAATTTACTCACTTTTAGTCTTATATATAAAATATTAAACTGAATATAATTTGGTCTGCGGGTCAGACAAAAACAAGACATTTAAAATGTGTCAACTTTGTGAAGACTTTACAGACCAAATGATTAATTAATAATAAAAAAAAGATTGGATAAAAGGGAGATAATGCTGGTTACAGCCATAAGAGGAATATTACATTTCAAATTCTTGCTTTAGTCAATGTACAGTGGCATGTTTGTGTTTTAAGTGGAATAATTTGTTGTGCCATTTGCTGTTGTAACATTTTTATGAGCATGTGGCTGTTAAAGAATTTGGCCTCTTACTAAGCAACTGTTGCAGCTTAAGTTAGTTCATAGACAACTTGCAGGGTTAAAAGAGGGCTAGACACCTTTTTAATAATAAGTCTTAGAACAAACGTTAATTTATGTAGAGCCGAATAGTGTTTGACACCTGAACCAATATAACATATCCTTTCAATTACGTTAACCTCAGTGTTTGTTACTGGCTGTTCGTTAAACCGGCAGTACAGCAATAATCCACTAATCGTTTACACAAAGTATAACTTAAATGTGTGGCAGATGCTGTGCCTGCCATCATAATGACTTGCCCATCCAGTAAAACATTTTGTCCATTAAGCGCAGAGACATTTACCGGTAGATGAGACATATTGCACATGAAATGGGAGACAGTGGAATTGTTAGATTGGCAACATCACAGTCAACGAATAAGAAAATCAAGAGTCCGGTCAGTGCCAGACAACAGATGCAGTATCAGTGTGCCGCTGGAAGAGCACCTACTGTGCACCACAATCACATTCATGAGGTGTGCTGTCTGGCATACACAGCCGCGTGTTTTGTCAGTTCACAGCTTCATCCCAGCAGGGCTCACATTATACTACGACAGGTATGGTGATGTTGCCCCACACCTGATTATTGTATACATGGCCAGTTTTGGCTCACACTTATTCCAGTAACACACACATGTTGAGTTGTAATGAAGCTGTGAATACATTGCTAATCGCTTCTGGGGTCATCCAGGAAAGTAGTACATCATTAAAAGCGGTATTGGACCCCCAGGGGTCCTTGAGGGGATTCCAAGGGGTCCCCAGCAAAAAGGTTTCACTGCATTTCCATCCATAACTAACACAGAATGTATCGCTATTCTGGTCATGGGTTTCATGATCCAATTTGTCAGTTTAGGGGTCCTTCACATGAAAACGTTTGCAAGCCACTGATTTAAAGCATTGTTGCAGTAGGACTGATTGAATTTCCTGTGAGGCTTCTTCACAGATCACACCCACAAGATTTTAAGGATTAAAGCATGAGACCGCATGCGTTACGTGACTTGTTTCAGTCTGCATAGTAGGTGCACGTCAATTCATTTATTCAATGGTTACTTCGTCCAGCATGGATTCATCATGCCATGCAGCTCATGAATTAACAGAATAGTTGTTGGTGTGATCTAATCGCTTTTGAAAACAGGCAGTCAGGAAGGATGCAGAGAAGTAGGGGTGATTCCGGTCACATTTCCCACACACACACACACACACACACACACACACACACTGTGTGGAGATTAGAGAGACAGAGCCACTATGATTCATGTGGTGCAATAAAACAAAAGTGAGCTGATGCTAGCAAGACTATTTTGCCAACCTGAATTTTATTTCAAAAAAAAATCGCCTGCGTTGTTAATAAAGCCATTTTTTACTGGGTTAAGGATAAACTTGGGAGGGAGTGACAGAAAAAGTTTGGGAACTATTGAGTTAAGTAAATGTTTCCATTTCGATGCAGCCATGTACCGTTGCATTGCAAGAATGGGGCGTCGTCAATTCCACACCCCCATCTTTGTAATTTAATATTCGGGTGTTATAGTCCAGTGACTAAACAAGGTCAAACCTCATCTAACATACGTTTAAAAAGGTACAGGATTTTGTCAAACACCCATTTCATTTAATCAAAGACTGAATGCATCATAACTTTGCCAATATTGATTTTTTAATAATTCTGAAAGGTAGAACAGCTTTATACCTACACGTGTAATACCTGACAAAAGGCACAAGTTCACAGAACAACTTTTCAAGGCAATATTTTAGCCTCAGTGACAGCAGAGCAGCTCAGCATGTGGTAGTAAAAAGGGAAAAGAAGGTACACAAACATGTCAGAGTGGGTAAGTATTCAGGAGTTTGACAATGAGTGTCTTAATTCAATATTCCATATCAAAAAGAAAAAACCAAACCCACACAACCCATTTCCCCAACTTGTCATTCAATGATCCAGATTTATTCTATAAGCATGTTTAGGGTAGTGTCTGCCATCTATGCTATCAACTGCCCCCCCGATTTAATTTCAAGTGGCGCTTTAATCGTACAGCAGTTGCAAACTTCCAAAACTGCCAAAACCCAAGTCCACACTAATAACATTTAAAAATCATTTATTTCAGAAAGGGCAACACATTCATAAATACTGAGCAGCTCACTGGTACAAATCAGACTGTTGAAAGGGATCTGTCTGAAGTAGGCCAAAGCTAATATAATATGCCCTTATGGAAAAAGGGATCAAAAGTAGTTTCTAGGAGACTCCTAAAGATGCGGCTTTCCATACACATGACAAAAATTGTTAAATGCCAATTTAGAGGCCATTTAAACCAAGCAGCAACATGTCACTTAAAACCGCAATTTGATGTTCTAGAGTCAAACTTCATTTAGGATCCAACTATTCTGTCTGGTTTGTATTCTGACCCGAGCTTGACCCAGAGTCCACTCCCGTTAGAATTACTCAAATGTTTTGAACAGGTTTCACTCTCCACATCTTATAACAATCTAAAAAGCTGAAATATCCAAACAGGTTCAGCAAGTTGGACAGATAGGTAAAGTCAAAAAGACAGTAAGATGATTTGAAGGTCTAGCAGACAGCGTGTCGCTGTGAACACATGAAGAAGTCTTTTCCCTAAGAGAAGGGTGAGGATTTTCTTTCTTCCATCAATGTATACTCCACAACCACTGTTCATAAATGTGATAGTCCTTCTCCAGGTCCAACATGATCAGCCCAAATCACCTACCACACAAGAGCTTGGTAGTTGACAGCATGATCCCTAGTCGAGTTGATCTGTGGCACATAAGTAGGACTGATCTTCCAAGGACCCAGAGAATCTCCCCCTTATGATTTTTGGCTGGGCAGAGGGCGCCGGAACAGCAAGATGTGCGGCTCTGCGGGGGAGGGGGAGAACAAGGTACACAATATATAAGCAGAGATAATGATACTGAACGGCTGTGATGCTTGATTCCTTGTGGGGGAGCTTGACTCCTATTCCATTATGAAGGGTGCAGCTGGGTTTGACACCTGCCGTCCATATGCTTGTGGTCACCAAGTCTATTGAACCGTTTACCACTCATTTGTACCAACTCCTCAAAAAAGGTGTAACTTTATCCATTATAACATCACACTCCGACAATAGACTTTGCATTTTTCATCTTGTGTCTGAAAGATATCATGGTGGGTCACCATAGCAACTGCGCCAAGTAAAAGGAAGGGGGCAAAAGGCTCCAACTTTCAAATTACCATGTATACTTCTAGATTAGAATCCCATTTTCACACTTAATCACAACAAATGCATTGGGACATGCTTATTTAGTATGGTAGTGTACATTTATGAAACCCAATACATACATACTTAAGAATCTAACATTACAAATAAAATTTTCCATCCCGTACCCAATCAGGTCCGTCTTGTCTACTGTCAGTGTCACCAGTCCCCAAAATCTCAGTCTCAACTCGTGGGTCACCGATACTGACAGTGAAACTAAGTTACCACACCCACAGGTGTCCTTTCATGAATGATAACTTAAGCACACATGCTGAGTTTTCATCTCTGCAGAGCACAGCAACAGAAAGAGCTACTATTTAGATATTCATATGTTTAGGACTTCCTTGTTTACTACTGGTATCTTTTCAAGTAGTGTTGAAGACGTTGTCCCTGTTCTGGCAACAAGATAATATACCTGGCTGGTGGATCATGTAATGCACCCATCCTTGGCTCTGCTGGACCCCAAGGTTCCTCCACTCGGTCTCCGACATCAAATGGGTCTTGGGTACACGTTTCGCTATTTCTTTGGGCAGCATCACATGCCTGTAGACAAACCAAATAAATATAACTACGATGCATCGTGTTACATAACTGACGACAGTTTCGATACAATGCCACCACGGTAAGATTATTAAATTCGTCTTAAAACAACATTAACACTGACAAAAGTAAAGTACATGGTGTAACTTAGACATAAACATGAGCCTACACACCTGTACTCGTATTTCTCATCGTCGTATTTGTCAGAGTAGTAGATCTGTTTGTGAGACATGACAGGAACCTGGAGAAGTTTTTTGTTTTTTTTTAATTAGTCAACATTTAGAATCAGATATAAAGCACATTTGGCTAAACATTATAAAGGCAAACGCGACAGCAACCTATAACGTTAGTTTGCGTCGCTAAGCGAGTGAGGCTAACAGTTAGGCTAACGTTGCTCAAGTTAGCCGAGAGCGAGCGTTATCTTTGACAACTTACATTTATGTAAACACCAAACTAGATGTTTCTCCTGTTGTGCGATGCAAACACTTAGGTTTCAAAGTTACCTTATATGATTGTAAAAAATATCCTGATGGTGGGGGGAAAGTCAATTACTCCACTTCTTTTTGCGTCTAAGCGTAGCGAGATGTCCACTCCTTCTTTGTTTCCCTCTCGAATGTTTGCAAGCCCGCTTTTCATCGTTCAAATAGACAAAGTCATATCCTATTGGTCAATCGAGCTAAAGAACTCTCTTACCATTGGTCGGTTCTGTCTGTCTCAGGATATCTGCGTAAGTGCAATGGAGCCTTCTAATTGGTTAGCAAAGAGTCCCCCCCAACTTGTCTTACAGGAAGTCTGCAAGACAGTCAAGCGAAACTGTCCATCCATCGTCAGCCGCTTATCCTGTGTACAGGGTCGCGGGGGGGCTGGAGCCAATCCCAGCAGACATCGGGCGAAAGGCGGGGTACACCCTGGACAGGTCGCCAGTCCATCGCAGGGCCAATCGAAACTAGACATACTTAAATGTTGTTGCATAACCAGTGACTGTTTTCACTGCATCATCACATTCGTAGATTTTATGTGTCTTTAGTGAATTTTGACAATGGTTGCATTAGAAAAACTCTTAGTTCTAACGCTCTTAAAGCTCTTAATACAGCCGTGAGTTTGACACTGTTTTGTAAGGTCACAGTATTAATATTAATTATATATTATATTAATCAAAGAGACAGAAAGGATAACATGATTCTTTCAGAACAGGTAAAGTTGGACTTCTAATGCAATGGCTTCCATTTTAAACTGATGACAACTTTGAACGTTTTTATTTTCTTTTAAGATCGGCTGATGAAAAATTGTAATTAAAGTAAATTACAGTAAAATGTCCATTAGTTTCAATTTACAACAACAAAGGGGACTGACAGTCACAGAGTCTGACTGTAATACTGAGGATCCATAGCCATACCAATTGTGAAAAGTCACTAAATAAGCCACATACTTAGCTCATGTATTGTGTACACTTCCCTTCTTTACTTGTGCTTTTCCTTTTTATGACACTTCTACAGTTAATAGTAACTTTTCAGATTGTTTACAGATGTCACATACAAAATGAATATGCTCATCTTAGATAGTGTGAAGCTCTGTTAGATATAAAATGCTGCTTACACATTAATGCATCAGTATACTAATAATTAAACATTAAAAATAATATACAGAATAATATTACACTTGCCATACCTTTACTTTTTGCTTCCATTTAGGAGTGATATATAACACTGTGGTATGTCTATTACTCCTTTATGTAGCCTGAAATGAGTCCATCTTACACCACTGCAATCTACATATAAAATAATTTATCTGGAGCCATAGAGACTCCATTTCTCTTTCATGGTGTTATTTCATGTTTGTGTGGGTTCTCATTTCAGAAATGAATCAGAATCAGCTTTATTGCCCAAGTTTGAGTATGTACACATACAAGGAATTTTACTCCAGTTTTAAGTTGTTCTCATTGTACTTACACAAAGAACAGTTTACAAGATAAAAATAGACATAGCTGAAAACAAGGAAAACAGAGCCGAACAAAGATAAATATAGGCTATACAGTATATAAAGCAACAGAGACAAACACCATACAATATCTATACAAGTCAAATGTTGAGTAGATTGTAAACAAACACAAATAGTGCAAAAGAATAAATATTGAATGTGTAAAGCACTAGATTACTTTATATACATGAAGTGGTTGGTTATGTACAGCCTATATGCATGCAGGTCTGTGGTTAATGGTTGAAGTAGCCTATATTTATTTGTCATTTTACAACACAGAGCTGCACAATGAAAGTTGTAGTAGGCCATATATATGAAGCATGCAGAGTTTATAGATAGTGATACAAGCATGTTAAACTGTAAATATATTATTATATAGGCCTATAATTTGTACAATAGGCTACTAGTGGATGTTTTTGTGTTACAAGGTTAGTGATACTACATCACATATGCGCATTTGTAAAAGTAAATGTGCCTCTCACAGACAAAACACTTAACAGACTCTAATTTTAGAAGAAAATAAGCCAGATGATGAAATAAATGTCCACACAGGAGCAACCGGAGAGAAGGGGTTGTCCGCTGTGTTAAGTCCCGCAGTTCAAATATAGCTCTGCAGACGTGTCAGTGCACTGCTGGTCCTGGTAGCCTCTGCCCTCCGTATATATAGCCTATGTGTGTGTGTGCACGCCTGTATCTTGAGGGATAGGTTCAGAAACTGTATTATTAAAAACCATGGGGAAGGATCTGCGTCCATCACCTTCCACGTTCACCTGCGGGCGTCAATCATGCTGGGATGTGCGTCGTTTCCCAATCTGACACGACACTTGTATCTGATTGGTCCAGCTTTGCTTCAGGGGTGGGAGCTCGGTAGCCTCTGCTGAAATCCCATTGGGTGGAAAGCGCCTTGGTTGACGTGACGCAGCTTGGAATTCCCAAAGTTCCCAAGTTCAGGGGAAGAGAGGAGCGTTGTTCATACTAAAAAAAAAACGTTTTGAAGGGGAAAAACAACGAGCGACTGAGGTGTAAGCAAGTGGGGTAAATAAACCGTCTTCTTTGTGTTTAATTTACAGTCGAGCAGGTGTTTATAGCGCTTGCGAACATTTGGGCCTGATTGAAAACGCGGAAGAGTGGGAGTGGGAAAAATAAGATACTGCCTACCATCCTTTGTTTACCATCACGAGTGAGCCTTTAATGTGGTTGCCACAACAATCATAGCGTCTTTATTTAGTTTCTTACATATGCGAAAAAGAAGCTTTGCGCACATACTGTTGTCGACAAGTGAGTATTAACCGCTGCTTGCTAGTTTCTGGATCAATGGACTGCTCGTGTCTGGGGTTTTGACCATTTTTGGTCATTTAACTGCCACACAGATTGAGTGAAAGGAAGGATCTGAATGAATGGTTGGCTGGAAACAGCGGCGGCGGTGAATCCAATCAGTTTCTTCTGTCTGAACCCTTTGTTTTACTGCGCAGCAGTGTAGTATGGATGCCACTACACCGTTACATAACTTGCATCTACGACGATCTTATCTTTATCCAATGCGTTCGCTATATTAGGCCCCAAACTGTAACGTTTTGGCATCATTGTGTCCTCTTACAATGCTATCTACATAATCACCACTGAAATACTGCAGAAAATTACACCTAGATTGACATTTTGTGTGTATTTTTTCACATCGTTTTGTGTATTTTACATGTTCAGAACTGTGCATACGTGAAATTTAGGCCATTGACCTACATTTAACTGTAACAATAACCAGGTTACAGTCAGATTATTACATCTAGATCATTTTATTAACTCCCGTAAGGCGTATAGTGTATGCTCCAGACAGGTTCAATGAAGCACGTTTCTGTCGTCGTCTGCAGAATTTCATAAAGCTGAATCTGCACCGCGCTGTGCCAAATTGAGCCTGGAGAGGGCGATGTCTGACAACAGCAACAGCACAGGCAGCAGCGGATCCTCAACCAACAGCTGGACCCTCCTCTCCCCCGAGGTGAGCCAGAGAAACCGGCTCAGTAAACTCTGCTTGAAGCTCTGTATGCCTGAATGTATTTTGGAGGAATGTTATTTGTCTTGCTCAAGACATAGAATTTCATTTAAAATAGAGCTTACCGCAAATGTAAAGTACCAAAAAGTGGTGGAAGAAGTACTCAGAGCATTCATTTAAGTAAAAGTAGCAATACCATAGTGTATAAATCCTTTGTTACAAGTCCTGCATTCAAATTTTTACTTAAGTAAAAGTATGAAAGTGTTAGCATCAAAAGTACAGAATTACTCATTAGGCAAAATGGCTAATTTCAGAATAATGTGAATTATATTATTGCAGCTGGTAAAGGAAGGGCTTTTTCAAAAAACTATAAATACTTTCTGATAGTGTGTGGATTTCACCAAGTGATCAATATAGTCTATCTTAACCTATGATAATACATCATCATTTATTTGTTGACTATTATTATTTTGATCTATTAATCTGGATCTGCAAAGTAACTATAGGTATTAAACAAATGTAGTGGAGTAAAAACTACTATATTTCTCTCTGAATTGTTGTGGAGTGAATATAAAGTAGCATAAAATGGAAATACTCAAGTAAAGTACGTGTACATTGTACTAGTAAGTATTGTGTACTTTCCACCACTAGTACCAAATGATGACCCATTTGTCAGATACTGTTATGTCTCGATTTATTTATGAATGTGTAAGGCACTGGCTCGTCTCTTCTTCCACAACTATTGTCTGTTCAAGTTGTATGTGCAAGTATTTGTGGAAGACTGTATGTCTGTTTTTGTTCACCTCATTTATATCAATGAGTGTAGACCTAACATGACAGCTGTGTATGCATGTGTAACGATGACATCGGACAATAAATGATTATCAAGTATTTCAGAAATCATTATGGGAGAAATCTGACTCTGTATCTACTTTATTGTTACTTAAGACAACAAAATGGCACATCACACGTTAAACACGAAAACAAGATATATTGTCGTGTTTTCTAGCCTGGGCTTGTGTGCATGTGCATGCATGCTTGTCTTGGGTGTGCTGTAAATGTCAAGGGCAGTGTTACCAATGAGGTTACTATAGATGGTGAAGCCTGATCTCCTGGGATCTTCTCTCGCCGCAGGAAGCTGCCATTGAGAATGTTGGGTTGGTAGACGATGGCACAGAGAGCCTGGGTGACGTCCCAAGTCTCTCTGAGGAGGTGACAGGTAAGTCAAGATCTGTGGGTACTGGTTGAAGGTTGTGACGTAAATAAGAATTGACTTTTAAGGTAGAAAAGGTTGCTTTTCAACCTAATCTTTGGTTTCATGTTTTAGTCTTTTTGACAAGCATTGTTTGAATGTTATTTCAGGAGCTGCTTTGGAGTTCAAACCAAGTGACATGTCAATAGAAGCTGTCCTGTCTGAAGAAGGCCACCAGGTTGGTATACAATAAACTATGCAATTATCCAATCAAGGCTTGTGTTACAAAAATAAACAAAGTCATATTAAGATGACAAAAATCCCCCTACATCATATTGAAATTGGGGATGTATTACTGTGTCTAATTCCTTGTTTGATGTTGTATTTCTTTCTTATAGACCTCATGTTCTCACTTTCTGCCCACATGTAGACAATGTGACGATATTAATTTCCAGCATAAGCGCAGTCGAGTTTGACAGAACACTTCAGATGTTAAACATCAATTTCATATCCCTGCCTTTGTTGCCACTACCTCAGAATCAGGAAGCAGCTCTCTTTCTATAGTAATCATTTTACAGCCATGTTTAAGAACCATACAGGCTGAAATGTGTCACACAAGTTGTTGTGTAGCGATACACTGAAGGTAGCCTCTACTGAGGTGTGATGATTTTAGCCATGTCAGATGTTTTTTTCCCACTCACCTTACTGAAAACGCAACTGCCTCAGTCTTATATTGCCAATGCCTACGCTTAATACAAATTGAGAAGTTGAGACCTGTTCTCTTCAAATTGTCAGCCATCACTCTGGGCAGCATAGGAAGCCATTTAATGAAAGAGAAGTACTGCAGACAATGGGAAATGGATGAGCCTGAAAAACAAAATGATACCACTTTATCACAAAATAACACCTTGATTGCAATGAATATGACAAACAAAGATTACATGAAAGTATAAAAGTATTCACAGATAAGTTTCTTTCTTACTGCCCTTACTTCTAGGTGTGTCAAGAGACTTCTCCAGAGTCTAGTGAGGGTCCCGTCCCTTCTAGTCCAGCCCAGATGAGTCCTCTTCCACACATCTCTCTTGACCCTCCAGACCTCGACACAGAGAGTCAACCGCCAGTCATCCATGACATCGTTACTAGCTCCCCCAGTGACAACGAGCACCTAGGAGCCACACCCTTTGTCACCACCATTGATTTGGGGGCTCCGCTCGATATTCCTGCTGCTGAACTCCTGCCAGAGGAGCCTGAGGAGTCCTGCTCTGCTCCTCCCCTGACAGAGATCCCTGTCACTGTAGAACAAGTGCTTGACATGCCTGCTGATAGTGGGTTGATTCCTGCCAGCCCTGCTGGGGAGAGTCCTGTCTTCCCTGCTGAACCTGAGGTCAACATCCCCGCAGAGACCCTTACAGCCGCTGATCCTCCCTCTCATGTTGAAGCTGATATCAGTTTTGCTCCAGAGAGTCCAGAGCCGCCAAGCCAAGTCCCGGAGAGCCTGCTGACAGAAAGCCCCATCAGTGATAGTCCTGCACCAGAGACTGTTGGTTCAGTAGGGGCAGAGGAAGAGGCAGCTGTGGAAGAGAAGATGGAACCATCTGAGACAGTGACACAGGATGAGAGAGAAGAAGAAGAAGGTATGGGATCAATCTCGATCATCGCAATGGGTATTAGGGATTTTTTGTACTTTAATTTTTGATTTTTTCTTATAAAATGTATAAATGTATGCTTTCAACTCTTCAGGCCTTCAAAAAAATTTCAGATGAAACAATGAGAGAAGGAAACGGCACAGTTTTGTTGGGCTGCTCATAACCCGCGTCAAACCTAAGGCCGAAGTCTGTGACAATAGTTTCAAGTAGACATTGCTCTGTTTTAAGAGGTCTCCTAAATTTATATAGACATTCCTCTAACAACACTAAACATCTCTACTTTCTGTTAGCAGCCCATAGAGACCACCATGGTCAATACACTGTACACCCCTGGCAGTTTGGCCAGTAGTTGTTGCGAAATCTTGCTCTGCATCATAGTGTTGGACAAGCCCACATCACCATCCTCACGCTTCATTACTAGCTGGACAAAAGCCCCCCAGAAAAGACGTATGATAGTACAATAAAACAAATGCCTGACAGGAAGGTTATACAGCATGTCAATGAAACAAGAAAATGCAATAGAACAAAACAAGTAAACAAATAATCCATCATTCATAAACACCAGCTCAGTTAGCACTGGAAAAATGGACAGCAGAGTCCTTTCTGACAGTCGTGGCTAGAATATCCTGAAAATTAGTTGCTGGGTTCCTACTAACCCCCCATTTATCTCATAATCTGTGTATTGTGTACAATTTTTCTCTGCTGGCCACTGGTGGGCTATGTGGTAATATGACTAAACAAAAACTAATTTAAGAATATGCACCATATAAGCATATTAGCTGAAATAATGAGGGCTTAAAGCTAGATTTTGACACAGGCCTCCTCTTTAAGACAGGGCCTTGATATCAAGTAATAAAGCAAGACAAATTTAAAGACTGGGTCTGAGGCTCCACAGCAGTTAACAGCTTTGCCCAGTTGGTAACTCATCTCTGGGGAAAGTAAGTGGTTTATGGCTCTTTGTAATTAGTGCTAGTCGATAGAAGCAGAAAACGAGAATCCTCTTGCAGAAGAATTGGTTAACATGTTTCTTATCTGTGTCACTCTAGCAGCTGGAAAGTGATTTATCAGAATGACACTGAGGCGTACGCCCCGCTAAGAAAATGAAGAAACCCCCATGCATGAAATTACTGTTTTTGTAATTTAGTGGGAAAATGTCATCCAGTGCCACAAGCAGCAATGACTTTCTGTCAGCCTCTTTTCACATGCTGTTTACACATTGTTGTGTTTTGCTGTTCATGTATTCACTTAGGTTTTTGGTATTTTGTGTGAGGTAGTCTGCCAGTAGATAATTATGATTTTGGAAATATCTCCAGTTCTGACACTTTTCTAGCTAAAGATGTCGGGATGATTTGTTGAAGTGGCTCACGGCCACATTGGAATACATGTGGTTTAACTTAAGGCTCAGAAGCATTGTCTTTCACAAAAATACACTATAAAATGTGACGCCACTCTGCTGTCTTGCCATTGCTTTTTGAATTTCGTGTTTCATGTGTTTTCCTCATGCTATATTTCACCCTCCCTCAGCGCCATCCAGTAGTTTTGATTTGGGCGACACAAGCAGCTTTGATGACGGACTGAGGAGGAGGAATGCTCCATCCTTCGAGGCACCAAGACCAAGAACATCAGATGAGGAAGACGAGGAAGAGGATGTGGAGTTCAAGCTGGCTGAGAAGAAAAAGGAAAAGGCATGGCTCTCCTTGAACAAATGCATTGCGGGAGCTCTGATCCTGCTTTTCTTAGGTTCCCTCTTCCTCTCAGGTAAGTTCCTCTAACACCTGACTAAGCCTACTAGCTTGCTTCCGCTTTCATGGTCAGTGCAGTAAAATTAAAATCATGTTTATAATATTTATTACCTAATAAAGATGCTTATGTTAGAAATATCTTGAAATGAAAACTTGTGCTTACTGCACAGCATCTTTTAGAAATCAGATCACAATATGCGCACCTGCTTACACCTGTTGCATCAGAGGTTTAAGTTGTAGGGTTCATTGTAAATATTGTCAAAAAATAACAGTATTACACATTTGACCGTAATACCAGTATTTACAAATTACATGCAAACATTTATTCCCAGTTGTCAGCAGTGGACAGATGTCTGTTTTTAGATTTTGTCGACTAAGCTGTACTATGTCAACAGGTTTCCTGTCTGACCTGGATAATGGTAGGTCCAGTACTAAAGATAAGACAGCAGTGTAAGCTTCTGCGCTAGGTGGCTAATGCTCAATAGCTTGTCCAAGCGCTTATCTGGCCTGACACTTCATGCAGTGGCAGCAGAAAATGGCTAATAACACGCATTCTGACTTGTACAGCAACACTCTTTATCACTGTGTGGAAAGACTCTGGATGTTGAGGGTGCTTAAGTTGGTGGCAATTTGCTTGTTTAGGTAAAAACTATCACAATTTTGGAATGGAATAAAAATAAATAATAGAGCTTTTAGAATGCACTTCACAACAAAAGCATCTTTTGCTATTGTAAAATAGCTCGTCAGCTGTTTCTCAATAAAAATGCCTGTTGTAAGACTTGTGTGAAAGATGTGTTGTTTTCTTGTCTGACAGGTGACTTTGACGCCTCTAATCTGAGTGATGGAGAACAAAGCCAGGTCTGTTCCTACCATCGCTCACTTCCCTTACTCAATCTCAGTGTTATATGTTGTCCAGCATTTGATTCTACTATAGAGTATTATTTAAAGAAAACTCGAGTATTATAACTCTCTTGCAATGCTAAAGATAGGATTATTTAAAAATATGTTTTTTATTCATTTGCGAACGATATTCAATCCAGGACTGGCTTAGCAGTGATCCACAGGATATGAAAGAGCTATTGGATAAACTGACACAGGAAAACCAACAAATAGCTCAGCTAGAGGCTCAACTACAGGTCAGTATAACAGATAGATTGATGCTAATGATGTTGTTTTATCCTTCCATGACGTTTTAATGCACTGCAATATAGACGGCGCATTTTTTTAATACATATTTCCTGTTATTGTGAAAGTTGTGCAGAACCCAGGTCCCTATTTGTCTTTATGTCTTAGTCTCAAAAAGAAGAACTCGACTCAGCTCTGATGGCAGTAGCAGCGAGCGGTGATGGAAAGCGTCAAGCTGATATGGAAAAAGAAAACGCGAAGCTGAAGGAGGAGCTGTCATCTCTGCCTGAGCTGAAGAAAGAGCTGGAGAGTCTGAGGGCCAGGGTGACCGAACTCAGCCAGCTCACAAGTACGATTGTGCAAACGTGAATTAAATCTGTGCTGCTGCATATTGAATTCAGTTAATATTTAATGATTTGATAATGCATATGGACAGGCACTGTGATATAAAATCTTTTGACCATTCTGATCTGATTAACTACCAAAACAATAATAACTTTCAAATCTTTCACAGCTGATGAAATGCCTCCAGCCACCTCAAGCTCAGCCCCTCAGTCTGGTGACCAAGATGGTCAGAGTAACCAGAAAGCAGATGGACCTGAGAGCAGGAAGGAGGGAGGAAATCTGAAGGAAGAACTCCAGAGGCAGAAAGGTCTTTTGGAGGAGAGCAAGAAGAGACTGGAAGGGATGAAAAAAGATGGAGGCGGAAGGAAACGAGTGAGGGATAGTTTGGAGGAGATCCAGAAGACGCTTTCTGAGAAGGTTGAGATGTGGAGTAAGAAGAAGCCAGAGGAGTCCAAATGGAAAGGGAACAAGGGCAAAACCAATGAGCGGGACCACTGGAAGAAGGAAGAAAAGAAAGAGTGGAGAGGAGAGAAAGATTTGAAACACAGAAAAGAGGGAGGATGGAGGGACAAAGACGAGAAGAAGGAGAAGGAGTGGAAGTCTCAGAAGCAAAACTCTCACAAAGAGGCGTGGAGGAAACACCAGGACGAGTGGGAGAGGAAGAAGGTGGAGCGCAGAATGGACAGAGAGGAGAGGAGGAAGGAGAAACCGTGGCACAGCCGGCCTGGTAAGAACTCCCATGACCATAATGAGCACCAGCATCACCAACCCCAGCCCCGTCAGCCTCATCAGCACGACCAAAACAGCTTCTGGAGAGACCAGGAGCAGAAGCTCAGACGCAACGTCCGACCCCAGCTGGGCTGCAGCTCTGTGGAGGACTGTGCCAGCAAGGAGGGGCTCTACCCAGTGGAGCTGTCCGAGTTTGAGGAACTGCTGGAGGGCTACCTGAGCAAGCTTGAAGGATCGTCATCTGAGGGCAAGGACAAGATCATGAAGCTGACCGCCGAGTTCTTTGAAGACGGCGTGTTTATCCACGACAGGGTTCTCTTCAGTGACTTTGCGGAGGACGTGGCGGATATTCTGGAAGACATGGTGGACATTTTGGAGGATGGTGGACGGAGGGACGACGACTCCCTGGAGGAGGAGATGGAGGAGTTTGAACGAGAAGCCCTGTGGAAGTTTGCCGCCACAGCTTAAACAGACAAAAAGTGGAAAAGGAGTCAAAAACAACACTAAGACACAGCACAAGTGGTGTTTTTTTAGGACATGTCTTGCCTACATTCTCCTCTTCAGAGCTGTAATTGTAGTAGCTTCTGGTACAGAGTGGTTGTGCCTCTCATAAACGTGTCCCTCTCAGTCTTTAATTATAAGCTAGACTTGTACTTGTCATTTTGGACTTAGTTATTGTTACCTACCTCTGTCAGGTCATGCTTCTAACGCGAAATCCTTCAGTAATGTGTTGTGCGGATTTTCTTCTGCTGTATAGTGTTTTCTCAATGCGTAGTGCATGTTGCAGTTCATGATGTAAATTCAATTTAATAATTTAATAATATTCAGCTCACACAAACAAACTGAGCTTGAAAGAGATGGTATTTGCAAATAGCACCAGCACCAGTGCAGTGGTTAAATATATTCATACAATTCTTACAGTATTAGATAAGCTGTCATTTAAAGAAAGACATGTTAAACTGACGGTTAAATACTTTTCTGTCATTTGATTCTCTGACCTCTATGTGAACACAACCTGCCACTCAAAACAGGTTTAAACAAATGCTGAGAAATATTTTGCAGATACCGTTTGCTTTATTTCAGGTGTAACTGTCAAATCCCAGAGGATGAGATCCCAGTTCAGTCCCAGCCAGTCCAGTTTTGTGTCAGCAGCTTTTTAGTAGATTTGGGCAAATGCACACGGTGCAATTTGAGAGCCCTGGGCATTTGGTTTCTCGGTTTGACAGACTTTTCACCACAGACTCCCAACTGTCAGATTGGTGAAACGTCAGTGCTGCTCAACAGCAAAAAGCAATAGGACAAAGTGATAGCCATAGCTAAATTCATGACCGCTAAACCACTTTAGCACTTTTCTCAAACATTCACATTTACATCAACATTTTTCATCACTTTTCACTTATATTTGTTTTTTAAGACCATTAGTTATCTAACATTTCTTATAATGTAGCCATGGGGACCTCCAGTACATGATGCTGGGTATCCCAGAGCATTCACAATGAAGAAAGTTTAGAGTTGCGTGATCAGTAGTAATCTCCGAAGTGTTTCATTTAATGAATTTGTTAATTTGCCATAAATGAGATGGGCAACCGAAACAGTATTTCTTTTTTCCACTGTCCTCTTATTTTGTTAGCAGGTTGATATGCACAGTGATATATAGTATAGAGTTATTTGGTTCAAGAAAATGAAGAACATTTTAAGTGGAATGAGCTAGACAAAGCCACGTCCATTAAAGCTGGGGTAGGCAATTTATTTCAGAAGCATTTTTTGTTATATTTGTTGAACTTGTCTTTACAGCCCAACAATAATCAATAAATCAAATGCTCTGACACATAAGAAATCTGGTATCTGTGGCTTTCACAGGACTGTAATAAGCACTGGCCTGCCTACCTACCTGCGTGCAATCTGACCTTGCACTCACTGCGCAGGTAAATGTTTTTGGAGGAGTGGCTCTGAAGGGGGGTGGGGTTTCTTCAGTTGGATACTTTCAAAATCTAGCTGTCTGGCTTCTCCAGCATTCCCTACCCCAAGTATTTCAAAACTGCTTTGCTACGGTCAGGTACTTTGAGACAAAATAATTATTTGTTGTTTGTTTTGTTTTAGTGTTTGATTCTAGTCATATTTGATGATGAAGTGTTCCCTCTTCGGGGTGGATGTGAAGTTCGACAGATAGTGATTGTTGGTTCTCATTTTTCAGCAGTTGAAAGAAGCTTTGAAGTGTTTCATGTTTATTTATTCAGTCCATACACTGCAACTCTTTTCCTTATTTTTTTACAAGAAGAACAAGAGACTGTGTCCCGGGCCACACATATTGAATGTGCGAAAATGGTGAAGTTTTATTTTGGTTTTCAGAAATTTAGTTTGCCAGCTACTTCTTACGTGCCTTTATTATTATAAATGTGTAAAACTGGACAAGAGATCTTCAATTTCAATTGCTTCTGCAAGATTGAGAAGAAAAGGAGTTTACACCACTTGCAATGTAACTGCTGTTCATAGGGCAGAGAGTGAATGTCATGGGGTTTACACATGAAGTGTTTTTTTGTTAAACATCTCCTGCTGTTTGTATAGAGACATTTGTTTTGAACGTTTTTAGACCAAAGGGATCAGAAGAAAGTCTAATTTCAACAAATGAATACTTTAATGAAACACATAAGTTTAATCAACATTTAGTTATTTTTGTCTTCGTGGGACAACAGTAGGGCTCTGTGCTTACTTATAATGTGGGAACTGGCTCAGATGTGCATGTAATTGATCCCTGGACAAATATATTGATAAATCTGGATCATTTTTATTTTTTTCATCATCAGTTATGTCCTCTTTTGGAAGGTATTTGTTAATTTCAATAAATGTTTCACCATTAAATATGTAAAGTTTGTCATTATTGAAATGCTTCAGCTGATTCATATATTAATTAAAATTTGTACTGAAAAATGTACAATGATACCTAGCCACGTGTGACTTGTGACATCTGACTCACACTCTCACAGGACATGGAAGTGTTGGCATGACAGGCATCTATTATCACAACTGTGATGCCAGACTAAAATATTTACATCCAGATTAAATACTCAGAGCAGAAGCTTACACGTTCACAGGCACGAACTCCCTTTCAGCCTGTACGTGACACATGAACCAACCAGTGTGTTTCTGTCATTGGCCTGAAATGCGGATGAACAAGAATGTAAGCAATGATTGAGAACAGTCATTATGAAACTGCAGAGGGAGCTTGTCATTCTTTGAATTCTACAAACAAGTCACCTAGCAAGCATTTCTGTATTTTTTGTACTTTCTTTTTTACATTAAAAAGCCAGATGAATAAACAGCTACAAAATATCCAACAGATAATCTTCCGAAAAGAAATCAGAGTAATGTTATGAGATGTAAAATACTCAAACACATTGCTAAAATGTCAGCAATGTCATCCTTAAAATGCAATATTTTCTTTGTAAATGTCTGTAGATGTCTAAGTTTTCCATATGTATTTACTCCTGCAATTGGAAAGACTTAAATATGAGACAGCATGTTGTCCTGAAGGCCGTATTATTTGTGTCATGTTTTATATAAACGAATTACTACTTAGACAGAAATGCTTCAGCGGCTTGATTAGAAAAGCCTGACACAAATTCCGTCAGTAAATGCCTCGCTCTGTAAACAGATGGAAATCTATTTTGTGCTATCATCAGTACAAATTTGCCCTTTGTAGGACAGAATGGCAGTTTTCCTGTTTTCTACATGTGGTTATTTGTGTATGTGTGCAGATTTGTGATGTGTGTCCACAGCGTAGTGGAAATCAAGCAGAGATAAGGTCAGCCTGCTGGAAGGGAGAGAAGAGCGCAGGTTAAGCGTTTTCCGCTGATGTCTGCATCAGTGAACGGAGATGAAGCATATATATTTGGAGAGGTGGTAGTCAGAGTGAAGGGACACCACACAGCATCTCAACACAAAAGGTGAGTCTGTTTTTCAGTGCAGTTCTGCCTTTGACTAGTTTCTTGTGTGAAAGATGTTTGCAGCTTTGTTGAGGCTTTTGTTTCTCTGTTCATTTGCCATCCAGGTCACAGCACTAATCATCATGGAAGCTGCCATCTGCACCCTTGTCACGCAGTTTAAGATGCATGCTGGAAGTGAGGGATCCTCCAGCACCCTGAGCAAAGATGAATTTCACAAGCTGGTGGCCACTCAGCTTCCCAACTATGTCAAGGTATGTCTCGGAAGTTGTTCTTAGCCACTTTGCTTGCAGATTTGCTACCTACTTCTCATCCTGACAACATACAGATAGACATTAAACCACCACAGTATCTAAAGCATCTTGAGATCTCACTGTTATTGGGACAAATTACTGTAGATATATTGCTTTTACATAGCTTCATAGATAGTTTAGCACAGTCTCACAAACATCATCATGTGTAGGCCAGTGGTGGAAGAAGTATTCACATTTTTTACTTAAATAAAAGGACTAATACCACGCTGAAAAAATACTCTGATTCAAATAGAAGTGCTGCATTTAAAATGTTACTTAAGTAAAAGTATGTAAGTATTATCAGGAAATGTACTTAAAGTTAAAGTACTCAGTGCAGAAAAGTGTGACTGTTATACTATTATTATTATTATTATTATTATTATTATTATATTATTATTATTATCATTAGATTATTATTGCTCATGCATAGATGTTAAAGCAGGATTTTACTGTTGTAGTTGGTTGACCTGGGGCTCATTTTAAAAAGTACAATATTATGCAATGATATGCTTTTTATGTTGTGGTTTTCTGTTAGTGTAAGACAAGTCAAATTATGTGGTCTCCTGCTGCAATGAACAAAACAGTATACTTGGACTACAGCTAAAGCTAATTTTCCTGTTTATCAACTAATTGTGTTTTCCCATTTCTGGATTAATGTATATGAAAATGTATCAAATGTAATGCCCAATCTTAAATTAGCATTGTATGATGTCCAGCATGCGGTATTGTCTTGAAATTATTCAGTTTGTCTGGGAAATTATTAAATTCACAATGAAGGAACAAAAGCTAATACCATATTTGATCAGCTATAACCAAATCGTTTAAATTATTAACAGATTATCAAATGTATCACCACTTAATTCAAATTTGTAAGTGCAATGTTGGATTGCATCTCTATGAAAGTGGAATGGAAAAGATCACATATAACAAATATGTCAGACGCTGCATAAATGCAAAATATACTAATTGCACATTTAACAAGATGCATTATTTAAATCATGTTTTATAATGGCCATTGTAAGTGATATGGTTTGAGTTTCCCTACTGTTGTCCATCAATAGCCTATATGTATAGCCTATAACATATAATCAAACACAGATGAAATACAATTCAAACACAAATTGAATATGTGCTTTTGAAGGATTTCATCATGAGGAAACTTAGTGGCTATAAAATGAATTTACGCCTCAGTTCTATTTGTTGCTACACTCAACCATTAGGTGGCAGGACAGTCTTGCAGAGTAGCTGCAGCTCAGGGTGATCTTGTAACGAACGAGCAGGTCCACTTATATGTGATCAACCCACAGAACGCCAGCGATCCTGGGGCCATCGACCAGCTCATGGGCTCGCTGGATGAAAACAACGACGGGGAGCTGACTTTCTCCGAGTTCTGGCAGCTGATTGGAAAACTGGCGAGCAAACAGGGAGGCTTCACTCAGTAGGCTAGAGCTCGCCGTCGTCTGTCAACCGTGGCTTTGGAGAAGATTGTGCAACAACAACAACAATCGACTCAATTTAAGCTTTCCATCTGTAAACTCAAATGCACAATTTTATCAATCCACCACTGCCGCATGTGTAACTCTTTAGTTAAACATTTGTTGAATGCAGGGAACTTTGAAGTAAACTCTTCACCAATGCTCTTGTCTCCTGTCATTCATTCACCGCATTATATGATGTCCAACCACCCACACCTGAGAGGGAGTGTATAACAGTCTTGATTTGGGGGGGTCTGTAATCTTATATGTGTTGCTGCTGCCACACAGCATCTTCACCATCCACACCATATCTTCTTCCATAGAGCTCCATGAGACATCTGTATAAAGCTGCCTGTCCAAGCCTGACGCAAAATCACTGCCTGGTCTTCACTGTCCGTCAATGAGGTCTCAGAGGGCATTGTAATGGGGATATGTGGACCAAATGCATTCATCCATTATGTTCGGGAGGATGTATTGTTTTTGGAGGTTTGTAGTTTAATTGCACTGTGCTTGTTTGGCTGGTAAATCCTGGTGTAGCGGTCACTCTGTGTTAATTCTGATGTCTAGACAGAGTTATGTGTGCTGGCTTGCTCCCCGGCTGTTTTATAGCCTATAGGACTGCTTTAATTTTGCAAAAGAGACTTGGTGCCGCTATCCAAGGTTGGCAACGCGGATCCTTTCAACAGATAAGAAAATACGAGCTTTGTGTCCAAATTACGCATGCTGAAGGTGCCAATGTGGGAGAGGTGGTGACGAGCAACAAAGCCAGCAGCAACAACGTGAGACAAAAAAAAGAGCAGGGCGCCAAGATTCACTTGTCAGTTGGAGAAACATTGGGCTTCCAATATAAGTTTTAACTTTACTTTTGAAAAGTATGCTTTTGTTCATGTTTGGAACTTGTATTGGCGCTAAGCACAAGGAAAAACGGACACATCCTCTATAAAAAGGAATCTAAGACTGTGGAAAATAGGCTATCTTTTAAATTTCAAAGTGTTGTTTTTTGATATGTGTACGTTTCAATTAGTGAAATACTTTTGAAAGCGATTGAGCCTTGTGCAGATGAGGTAATAGCACCCGCCCTGTCCCCACGTCCCCGCAGACGAAGCCGCCCCAAGCCACAAGCCTGGTCAGTTGGCGTGAAACTGTGCAAATCACATATGACGCGAAACAGCTGGTCCATGAGCCAAAGATAATTCCAATAAAAACGAAGTATCAGTGTTTTGATACACTTCCACTCCCTTTTCCTGAGACTTAGAGCTGCGCTCTTCCACATTCCCAGTTCTCCCTCTCACTCTCCCAGGTACACGCCCTTTGACTTGTCAGGGGGGAAAGTTTTAAGGAAAGAAAAAAAACCAATCACGGAAGAGATTCTGCTGTCCTACTAGTTTGGCAAGTTCTCTAGGCTCAAAGCAGCGTAGAAAGGCGGAGAAGAGGGCATAAAGTCAATTTAGCGCACATTTATACACTTCTCTTGTCCCGCAGACGGTATACGGTGAGTCGATTGCGTCTTTTTGGATTCTTTTAGGTTTCTCCTGCGTATAAGCATTGTATTTGTTCATCGTTTATGCCACGTTTCGATATACTCTTGCAAGAGCCGTCCCATGAAACTTGACTGCAGGACGGTTTCAATGACCAGCCCTCAGAAGTTTTAAGGCTCACGTTGCACATTTAGAAAAGAGTACATGACAATAGTTGGTGGCTATTTTGCTTTTATTTGAAGTTCCATTATTCGGTTTTATTGGCTGTGTTTAATTACCATAATCTATCTCTTCTCTTTATCTCGGCAGGTTATTTTATATTTTAGTAGATCAGTTGTCAAGTTGCAGATCAAATGCAAACAATGCATCAAATATTTAAAACATTAAAGTGACTTTGGATGACAGTATACTGAGCTTAAATGTAGTAGCCTATATGGAGTGGGCATCCTGGTCGCACGTTAAAGCGCAATTTTGCGCATAATCAACATTTTGCGCACAATATGGTTGTTCTAAAGAGGCCCACCAGAGTGGCTCCCTGAGTGGATTTTTGGATTTGGATTTGGATTTTTGTGGAGCCGTTTATGACAGATTCTCTCAATACTGTTTTCGATATTTAAAATTGTTGGTGTTGATGATGAATCCGGTTAAACCCGATGCTTGTTCATAGTATTGCGCACGCGGCTCAAATTTCAGTTCTCTATTTTCAAACCTAACTGAGGGATTGGATGAAAGACAGCCGCTGTATGTCTACTCATCGCAATTTACAGCCACAACCTAACTTGTTCCTCTGTTAATATTTAATGCCACACGAGCGGTAGTATTGTCATTACTCTGCGCACATACCGTATCACATTCGCCCATTTGGAAACGCAATACTCAATCTCCTTTGGGCTTTTGGGGGAAAGGGGAAACCTCTAGTTGTGGGCCTGTGTATTTAATTATTTGCACTGTTTTTTTGGCCTTTTAAGTAATAACGATGATTAGTTTGTCTCCTGAGTGGGACGAGATAAAGCTCTGACGTTTGACGGTGATGCAAGTCTTCAATTCATTTGTCGAAAGTAGGGCACGTGTTTGGACTCTGTCCAAGCAGGAAATACCACCTTGAGAAAGGTCACTAGGTAAATAATGAATGTGAGAATGGACAGAACAGAAGAAATTTCTTTGCTGAGTGTTTTTGGACAGGATGCACTGTGTGTACTCAGGCTGAGGAGGGTGTGTCACCTTACAGGAAGAAGTCCCCTAAAGTTCCGGTCTATAATATAACAAAAGCTGGCAAAATTCATGCTCCAGGGATGAAACTTAAAAATCAATAATACATGTAATTAAGATTAATCTGTATTTGAATCCGTGCTCATAACATTATGGCAGCTGCATTGACAATCAGATGAAATGTGCTTACTCTACTACATGCAAAGGTGTGGTTGTATTGTGCTCATGTGGTGGCAGAGTGCGTCACAGCAAATGACAGTTAGTTAGAGATCAGTAGGTCAACCTGAAAGGTGTCGAGTGAAATTTTAAGGTTTAATGACCCTATGCTTACGGTGTCAGAGCTCTCTGCCTCTCATGGTATAATGAGACACATTCCCTAATTGGCCATATATGCTTGTGGTGAACGCTGTAGAGAAATTGTTTAGCTGGAGGGTGTTGGAGTGTGACATACACTTCAGTAATGGAGATATTTGTTCTCCGTTCATAAATTACCACTCACCTGACATGAGCAACAGGGCAGAGTATTTTCTCACCAGCATAAGTTGTTGTTTGTTCTGCAACATTTGAATACTGAAGCGGACAGGCGAGTGGGTTCTCCTTGAATATGATCCTCTCACTGCTTTGGGGCAAACTAGTTTGGAGTTGGCCAGTAAATTCCTGTCTAAGTGATCTCCACAGAGAACTATGAATGGAATTCTTGCAAAGATGTGTCACCAACTGCCGTGTTTTACACTTTGGGCAATGTCTGTAGTTTATCTATACATCTGTCAAGATGTAAGTCTTTGATGGTGTCTCTATCCAGTTCATGAAATGGCAAGGTAGACTTTTAAAATATTTCAAACCTGTAGGAATTTGCGGCTGGTGTGTAACAAAAGCTTTAAAATGCTTGAGCCTCATGGTCAGATGTGTTATGTGTATTTGTGTACAACAGTGTGACAGCAGTGGCTTGAGGAAAAGAATAAAAGGACAACTAAGGAAAAACCTGGATTAGACACTGACATGCAAAGGAAGAGAGAGGCAAGCACGGCTGGTAAGAGAGAGAATAAGAAAGAAAGAGAGAAAGAGAGAGAGGGAGAGAGAGAGAGAGAGGAGCAGACAGGGACGAGGTAATCCCTTAGGTAATCTGAAGCCCAGTCCCCTTGGTAGCTTCAGTAGATCAGATTACCTATCAAAAATCAGAAGTTCCATTGTGCATCACAGCTTGTCTCTCAATCAGACTCCATCTCACCATCGCCACTTATCTCACGTCACCCTCCCTTATTGCGGCTCTAGACTCAACACCTGAAACGAAAAGCCTCCCAGGGGCATGAGGAGATCCTCTGTTTCATTTTCCACTGGATGTGCCCTACCACTTTACCACCAGCACCTGCAGCAACAGCAATAAGTTTAATCACTTCTGCAATGGCATCTATATATCTATCTAATACCACTGTCTTGACTTCTTCCTTTTCCTAGAGAGAGGAGTCATGGAGGCTGCCATTCAGACCATGGTGAAGGTCTACCTGAAGTCATCCAAGGGAAAGGAAAATCTAGGACAGAAAGAGTTCCAGGGCCTTGTCAAGAACCAGCTCTCCAACATCCTTTCGGTTAGGAAATGTTCATTGAACCTCTCTGAAATGTAACCAACCTTTGCATTATGTGACTACCTCACAGACAAAAACACAGTGGTCTTGCATTATCACTGTCCAGATTGTGAACATGAGCACTGTAACCAAAGGGTGGTGTAATATGCAATATACAGCAGGTTAATGGGGAAAAGTGATCCAATATGATAGAATGACATTCATCAGCATTATAATGCAAATAGAGACACTGATAGAGGGTAATTTACTAATCATGTATGGTGATTTCACTAGTCCAGGTAGAGTTACTCATCATCATGCTTGATTGTTTCATGGTTGTGTGTGCCTATTACCCAGGACACAGACAGCAAGGAGGCGATCAAGAATATGAGCCAGGGACTGGATTCCAACCAGGATGGCAAGGTTGGTTTTGAGGAGTACCTAAAGCTGGTCGGCTACCTAGCAGTCTCGCTCAGCGAGCAGCGTGTCCTCGCCAAAGAGGAACCTGCCCAAAATGCTGCGTCCGGACAAGTGGCACAAAGTGCCCCGGACAAAGTGGAGGAGAAGCCAGAGGGAAACGCAGCGGCAAAGCCAGAGGCAAAGGCAGAAGCAACTGGTGAAGTAAAGGTAGAAGCAAATGCAGATGCAAAGGTAGAAGTAAAGGTAGAAGCAAAGGCAGAGGGGCAGAAGGAGCCTGAGGCAGCAAAGAAGGAGAACAGCCCAGCAGCAGCAGTGGTAGCAGCAGTAGAGCCAGCAGCAAAAGCCGTGGAAGTGGAGAAGCCAAAGGAAACAGAAAAGGCGAAGGAAGTTGAAGAGACGCTGGCAGCAGCTGTGGAGGAAGAGGGGGAGAAGAAGACAGAGGAGGCGACCTCATAGGGGACAGTCCATTCTTTTACAACAAAAGAATCACAATACACGCTTACATTTAACACTAAAAAACACCAAAACACAGCATTCAATGCCAAAATAAGTTGGTAAGCCACCTAAGCTTTTTTTTCAAACACTCACAACTTTGAAATACAAAATATATCGGTAAAGGTTCAAACACTACAAGCCCAACTCTGAAGAAACCCCATTCCTTATATATGATAAATAATACATGTACATGACAGTAGAATTATTGCTTTGTACTACTAGTTACCACTATGTTCATATGTACAGCATGTGCCTCCCACTATATAGCACATTTACCTCACTATGATCATATACTTTGATAGCATGCAGATGTCCACTATCATATGCATGCTGTATCCCTGTGAAAACTTCAAAATATGATTTACCTGCAGCAGCACACTGACACGCGTGACCAAAGTGTCACTGTATCTTAACACACCACTACAGCCAAGATGTTTAGTTTAAATCACATCTTCTCCCCACTTTTGTCTTTATCTGGGTCTCTTCTTCAATTCTTCTACACTACTTACTGTAGCTACATTGGTCTTTGGTAAATCATCAGCAGTGAGCACTAATGGTTTAAAGCAGTGGTTCTCAAACTTTTTCTGCCACGCCCCCCTTCAGAAGCCAAAAAGAGTTCATGTCCCCACATCCCAGCAAAAGTGGATTAAATTTTTATTAATCATTAACAATACAGTCGATTGAAATAAACAGGATTCAGGTTAGCAAAATAGCCTTGCTAGAATCCGAGCCCTTTTGTTTGTTCATGTCAGTACATGAATCATATTCATGCAATTTTAGGTCTGCTCAACATCCACAATCCCCCTGAAGTGGCTATAGGCCCCCCAGGGGGTTCCCGCCCCCCAGTTTGAGAACCACGGGTTTAAAGAAGTAGTTTGAGCATTTGAGAAATATGATCATTAGCTTTCTTGCCAGGAATTAGATGTGACAATCAAAACCACTGTTGTATGTGTCCATTGCATATGAAGCTATAGCCAGCTGCCAGTTAGCTCATTAATTAACATGTTACAACTGGGCAGTTTAATCTTGTTTAGACTGTTTTTTGTGTGCATTAAACAAATAAGATACAGCGTGTTAATTAGAGGTTCTAGTAGGTGGATTTTGTTGCCTTTGGAGAGAGCCTCTGTTTACAGTCTTTATGCTAGGCTAAGCTAACCTGCTGCTGGCTGCATTCAGTTTTAACGTAGGCCTACAGACATTAGAATGGTATCAATCTTCTCATCTAACTCTTGTCCAGAAAGCTAATAATTTACCAAAATGTAAAACTAATCCTAATACGGTTGCATGAAAATATGTCTATAACACTACATAGAATTTTTACATTCTTGTCTTTCAACTCAAAATGCTATGGAGTGGTTTGGCATGACAATAAACAAGCTGTTTTGCTGAAGCTTTGCATTAATTCAACTCATCGTGTACTCATGCCCCATCACGCCCTCTTCTCTCTATCTTTCTAGTCTACCTTATGGGCTCTCTGTCCCTTTGCAGTCAAAAGGGAACCCAAAACAGTCCCAAAGAAGTGGGTTAGTGACTAGAGTAGCAGGTCAGAGAAGGTGTTCTTTTAATATAATCCACCTGGATTAGAACTGGTAGAGAAGAAAAAAACACAGTCACTTTCTATCTCAAGTACTTTATGATACAATTAGTGCATTTTTATTTGGTGCGTGTCTTCCAAATCATATGGTATTTAAACAGTCAGGTTCTACTTATTGATCCATAAAGGTGCTGGACGGTACATTATCTAGAGTGACCACTCGTAGCCCTGGATTGACAGAAACTTGGCCTTTGTTTTGGAGACTCTCTTAAATTGTAGCATGTTGTTTTCTGTTGGTTTTAGAGCCACTTGATTAGGCTTGCATGTGTTTGTGTCACACCCTCACACAGAGACCCAGTTTGACTTGCAACTGGATCCTTGAGTCCCAGACATTGGGGAACTACTGGATTAGGTATTTGATGGGTAACACACTCTGGGATACAAACAATTACATGAAAGTAATCCTGGGCTCTAGTGACCCATCCCATTTCTGCTTTTTTTGGTAAAATAAGAATACTGACCCATCAATATGAATCTATGTGGTGCGATCTTTTACAAGAGATTAATACATATGAAATTGCATGATATCAGAAACATATTTGCGAGTATTATAATTGTATTGCAATTATTGTGGCCAAATATTTAAGTTCAACATGGCCTCTTTATATTGAACTTTTTAACCTAAATCTTCCTTGTTTGGACCACTATGGAGATCACTTGAAAACGTACTTTTTTTTTCAAATTATATGCAATTTGTCAATAACAATTTAATGATTTGTAAATTGTCTCATCAAAAATAATGCAGCCGTGACAAAAAGGCTTGTGTTGCAGGCCTGCTATGTTATAAGTCTACCTGGCCAGCAGCATAGTGCTAAGGTACACACATTTTGGGCACATTACCAAATGTGCACCTTATGCACTGTAATAGCACCTGGCACTTCAAACTGCTCAGCAGCAAAATAGCCAAGACAAATAAACCTGAGTCATGTGGTCACCCTGCCTCACTGCGACACTCCCATTGCAAATACTCTCTCATTTACAATCACTCAGTACTCATTGTACGTTGTGTTTCCTGCATGCTCTCTAGCTAACAAACTTAATGGACACTTTGGGCTATATACACTATATTATTAAGTCTTTTAATAAAACCTGAATCATTTTTATATCAAAACATTTTCTAATCATGGTACTTCCTGTGAATAATGGAAACATATCACTCTCTTGCACCATCTACAGCCAGCCTTCTGTTCAACATGTGCATAGGCCGCAGGCACTTGCATCTTGTGTATACATATACTGGTAAGCTGCATACTTTATTTTCTATTCCCCATAAACCATTTGTGCATCTTTGTGTTCTTTGTTTGCCCTCAACCTATTATTATAAGAAAAACATATGGCAAGAAGAAACTGGATAAAGTTTGTTTAAAATTACTTGACCTGCACCACCAAAATATTTAGAGTGAACAGTCCTGGGTTAAATATCATCTGGAAATGATTTCATTTCAGCTATTGCTTTCTTTTAACCTATTTGGAATAGCAGGGGGACACAGTGAACCATAAGCATCATGTTTTCTTTCAGAAAGGTTGAACTGTCTGTACAGGCACTGTCCGATAATGTAAACCCCACCCAATGTTAACTCCATCTAGATTAAAAACATGCTGGAACGAAACACAGCAGATTTGCAGCAGGGAGTGTTTGCATTGCCACATAATACATCTCATTCATTCTGTGACACAGTAGATGAAGGTACAAGCCTGTGTTAAGAATCTTCAGAGCAGACATACCGTACTAAGTGTACATGCAAGTATATGGATGTGCTTGAAAGGCTCATTGGGTCAAAATGTTTGTGATTATGGGACCATTCCCAGGATATTGTGCAGGCTTTCATCATGGTGCGCTGATGTGTTCATTTCCTGCCAAGTATTAGAGGGTGTGTTTAACAGTTCAGTCCACTGTCATGTCCAGTAAAGTCCACTATGCTAGTATTTCAACTTCATATAACGCTGTATCATTTTTGCTTATTCTATGTAACATGTAATGGCTAGTATTGAATAAAACTGTGACGATAACATATTTTTACTTGTGGCCTGCTCTGTGCTCGGTTACTTCCAAGAATCCAGTTGTCATGCATGTGTATGTGTGTGATGGGGAAAGGAAGGGAAACAAAGCACCTGCGGGGGGGGACGACACAGAAGCACAGAGTATGTAAGTGGGTGAATGAGTTTGGGGCGGGGGGAGGAGGGAGACGGGCAGGTGATATTTAAGCCACTGGCAAACTCTCTCCCCATCCATCTCTGCCTTGGCTCAGTACCCTGCACCTCTTCAAAGACAAAGGAGGCCCTCCATCAGCACTCAGGTAAGACAGACAGCTTGGAGGGGTTGCTTCATTGTACTTTCTCCGCCATATCTGACGAAGATTTCCTTGTAAAAGCAAAGAAAATTAAAGGATTTTATCAGCTGTGCAACAACAGAAAAAACCTGTAGAATCAAGAACCTTTAGAGCACTGGGTAGTGGGTGCTCAGCAGAAGACTTGAAAACAAAGGAGGGAGGCATTTCAACATCTCTTGTTGAGGTACTGTTTGCTTTCTGTTGATGACGTAGAACATGACAGGAATTTCAGTCATCAAACAAATGAAGCCAATAGGGATTTGTAGCAAAGCAAAGCAGTGTTAAATAATGACAATATGCTGGGATTAATGTAGAATGAAGTATTTAAAATGTTTGAAAAGCAACTATAAGCATTGCATGTACGTACCAAGCCATTAGTAAATCAATATTTCCAGGACTAAAAAATAGATTTATCCTTTTTTAACCAAATTTTTAACTGTATACATCCCTCAATGTGGAAATTGTTCCATCATTAAGTTTGCACAGTGCATATTCATTATAACAATACTCAATATTGTGTTACTGACCGCATTTCTGACTCCATGGTTTCCTATTGTATTGTATCAGTCTGTGAGACAGATGACCCCTATAGATTTTCCAGTTAGCCAGCTTTGGTGTCCACTCGCCTCCTCTTTTGTCTCCACTGCCTACAACTCTGACTTCTCCGTTACAATGCATGATGAGAGGCAATAACCAGTGACTGACATCAGCATCCCCTGTCTCCTTTTGCAATAGCTGATAGTTACTAAATCATGCACAAGGAGATTGACATATTGATTGTGTCCCTCTGTATTTTGCTTGGTTTTGGATTAGCCTCAAAACAATGCAGTAAACTTTTATTCTTATATGGGTAGATCCCTAAACTTTAAACTTGAGCTTGAAAGTTGACCAAGTTTGAGCAAGTGTGGAAGTGAATGAGTGCCCTCATCTGTATGCTCAAGTGAGTGTATAGGTTGCCAGGTTACTCGGCCCCTTAGCTTCTGAATGTGAGTTTTGTGTTTCACTTCTGGTTTCCATTTTGAATGACAAAGTTATTCCACGATCAACAGACAGATAACATGTTTTACATTGAAACCACTGTTCACTGATGCCACAGGGTTAATTGTTGCCCGCGTGACCAATTCAGCTTACACAAGCGATAACCCAAGATGTTGATTACCAAAACAGCTCAAATGTTCCTCAAACTATCTTTTTTATAAGTAGCACATGAGGTGACATGAAGTGGGTTTTATTTTCACATTGACGTAGAAAGCTCTTCACACACTTACTCTGCATCATTGACAGTGACTTATCTGTGTCCTTGTGTGCACAGTCTCTCCACGAATCCAGCACAAGAAGCTCCAAGATGCCGGAAACAATGTGTGTAAGATTGCTCAAAAAAAGCTTTTCCAAAGCTATCTTCCATCTTTCCATCCAAACATCTGAAACACAAAACCCAGTAAGGTCACACACACATAGGGACCACACTGCTTAAATTAGAGTCAGTAATAGCCTCTGCCCTACACGCAGAGCATTATTTGACCTGTTAGAAGTAGGAAAACCTCTCTGCTTTGGTTTCCTCCATGTTTCCATCCTTCCATCTGCCTGTCCAACTATCACTTTGTCTTGGAGGTGGCTTCACCCTTGATTGCTATGTGACCGCACATGCAGCTGGGGGCTGGAGCGGGCATTTTGTGGCAGAGTCTGACCTTTTGACCTGATACCTTTTCAGCATGTCCAAGGAGCCCAGTTCCAACCTGGAGAGTGCCATGCAGATGCTTATAAAGACCTTCCACAAGTACTCTGGGAAGGAGGGCGACAAGTACACGCTGAGCAGGGGTGAACTGAAGGAGCTGCTACTAGAGGAGCTGGGGACTTACTTAGGGGTAAGAGAATTAGTGTGTGAGGAGGCAAATATGTAGTTTTTACACTAACACACTGGGACACTTAGCAAATATGCAACACAAAAGTAAAGGTATGTGCTGACATACTTACACTCACAAGTTCAGACAAGTTTGTGCAATGATGTATGCCCACACACACACACACACACACACACACACACACACATCACAGAGAACACATTACAAACTCTCTCGCTCTCTGCTCCTCACTGACAGACCTCCAAAGATAATGAAGCAGTTGAGAAGGTGATGAACGACTTGGACGCCAACAATGACGGAGAGGTGGACTTCACCGAGTTCATCATCCTGATGGGCGCCCTCACTGTCGCCTGCAACGACTTCTTCCTGGAGTTCAAGACAGACGAAAAACCAAATGACGAAAGCAAAGGCAGTTCAGCTGCGAAATAAGATTGATTCACTGTAAGAAGGAAGGGTGGGAGGGCGAGGTGGAAAGAGGGAAAAGAGGAGAAGAGGGGAAGGGGGGAAACAAGGAGGAGGGGAAAGAGCTGTAAATCAGGAGAGATGGAGGAGAGAGTTGCAACGGATTTTTGTCTTGTGCAATTTGTAAACATTACAACTACACATGAGGGGAGCGGTGCAGTGAGCGACTTCACATATACAACAGGGTATATTTCAACTTCTTCCAACTCAAATATAGCAGTTTTAACAGACAAGATCCCAGAAGGGAAGGAAGTTAGAATTTTGCAGAACGCACACCAGCATGTTTGAGCATTTCTTGCACATGATTAATTACCAATTAACACATACTAAGTTACAGATTATCCTATTATTGTATGTACTCAGTGTTGAAAAATAGAATATGATTTATCCCCTTTCTTGCGCCTATTTTGTAATCCTTTTTGGTAATAATCAATGCATTCTTCAAAATATTAAACATGGCATTTAACCAACTATTAATTGTGGTGTGTTTGGTTTTCCATACTTAAAAATCCCTCATGTTGCACAAGTATTCATCAACATGACGTGCAGGAATTGCTGCACCTGGAAATCAAGTTGAATGGTGCAGACAGAAACAATGTCAGCAAACTGTGAGTGTGTGTTGGTGTGTGAGCGTGTGTGTGTGTGTGTGTGTGTGTGAGCGTGTGTGTGTGTGTGTGTGTGTGTGTGTGTGTGTGTGTGTATTGGGGATTCCCACAGAGTAAACTGCTCCAGCTCACACATCCTGCCAACAATATCCTGCAAGTCTTGTTCCACTAGATATAAGCTGACCCAGATGTTTGACTTGAATCTGCATGGAAAACTTCTTCAAAACAGAATGACAGAGAGAGGAGAGGGAAAGAAAGAAAGAAAGAAAGAAAGAAAGAAAGAAAGAACAAGACGGTGTGATGGAAGACAAAGAGTGTGTGTGTGTGTGTGTGTGTGTGTGTGTGTGTGTGTGTGTGTGTGTGTGTGTGTGTGTGTGTGTGTTTGTAAATGAAGGAAGGGCAGCAAAGGTGACGGGACTGAATCCAATTTATGGAGTACATTAGTCAAGTATGTAACTTGGAAAGCAGTGGTATAATCACAGAGGAATGTTCAAGTTGCCATGACTCTTAGCACACTTAGTGTCCCTCAGTGTCTAACCCACACACACACACACACAGATCAGTAAATCAACACGTCTTCCTACAACTCATTGGCTTTTACAGCTGCTCGTCAGTTTTAAAATATGACTGAGGAAGAAATGCTGAGCAGCTGAAGAGCCTCTCCTTCCAACCAGAGGGATTTCTTTCTACTTCTGGGTGTAATTGTGCTTGAGCTTGACTGCCTCCTCTTCTTACCTTCAAGCAAAATGCTGAATACAGGTCAGCCAGCATCTATGGGCGGGGTTCCCCCTCAGGCCACTGTGTCCTCTAAAGGCGTCCTCTGATTGGGTGGTTTGAATACATGAGCTGGACATGCTCAGCCTGCAGATAGGTAAACAGTTCAAAACAAAACAGTGTCTGTGACTGTTAACCCTGTTGTAGCTTGAGGTAAAACAAACAACCTGTACGAGCCTCAGATACCTGTTTCCTTATTATAAAGGACCAGTAAGTCAACAGTTTTTATGTAGGACAAAAGAGGGTAGACAAAATAATAAAAACACCTCACACATAAGGAGAAGGAAGGAAGATTAAATGGCAACATTTGTAATTCATAAAATGTGAGTTTACTTAAGTAAAAGTATCAATACAACAATGTAAAAAAGTAGTCCATTACAAGTAAAAGCCCTAATGTTTGTTTTGGCTAATGTTTGTTCAATGAACTATGGGTCTGTATCTGAGGTGTTTCCGTTGTGAACCAGGGCGAGACAGACATCCTCCATGAGTTATGCTCTGGATCAGTTATTTAATTCTCAGTCACATGGCCTTTTCAACCACTCTGGGACAAACAGTAGCCAGAGTACATCATGTAAACACTAACTAAAAACACGCCTGACCTTACCAGGTCGACACAAACTAAAAGGCAATCTCTGCTGATGGATCACACAAGGCAGGTGCTGCCTGTGTGAGGAAAGGAGATGAGCAGCACAAAGCCAGGTCATGTCACTGGAACCGAGCCTGAAGCATCTAATAAGGACGACAGGAACACTTCGGTTACCAACAGAGCAGGTCAAGCGACACCCAGATGTCAAGCCACCACGTCCATCAGACACAGTCAGGCAATGATCACGTCAAGCTCGAATGCACGCCTGAGGGGGGGGGATTGCATGAGAGTAGGCTGGCATGCATATGAGAACGAAATGAAATTGTTCATTCAAGTATACAGTAGCATAGGTGGCTCCAGGTCTATATTGTGTGATGAGTAATTCCTTTCCAGGTGTGGCTCACTCTCTCTTCGGTAGAATTTGAGAAGTCTCGCTTTCCTCAGGTTCATGAAATCCATCTTAATACAAGACTGCAAGGAGACTTTATGCCCGTAGCACACTGCCAGAGAGGAGTCAGGAGACATATGAATTACAAGGTCCTGGCACATCTGATTCATAAAGAATAAGCTTTGATGTAACAGGCAGTGGCGAAAAGTAGCTAATTACATTTACTCATCTGTAGTTAAGTACAGTTTGATGTACTTGTTTACTTGAGTATTTCCATTTTATGCTACTTTATACTTCTACTTCGCCCCATTTCAGAGGGAAATGGGCCTGCTGTACTTTTAACTCCACCACATTTATCAGACAGCTGTAGTTACTAGTTACATAGATTTTACATCTGAAAAACAAACAGAATACACCACATTGTTAAAGATTAAACCATGGTTCCTTATCTTTCTTTGGCTTGTGACCATGCACTCACAAAAAAATCAGTGTGTAGTTTGGGCCCCTTGTCACGTTTCATATGTCTGTGTTCCACAAAAGAGACATTTCCCTTCATTTTCGAGTGGCCTTTTATTGCGGCCAGCCTAAGGCACACCTATGCAACACCCATGCTGTCTGATCAGCATCTTGATATGCAACACCTGTGACGTGGATGGATTATCTCGGCAAAGAAGAAGTGCTCACTGACACAGATTTTGACAGATTTGTGAACAATATTTGAGAGAAAAAGGACTTTTGTGTACATAGAGAAAGTCTTAGATCTTTGAGTTCAGCTCATGATGACTTGGGGGAAAAAACAAGTGTCGCGTTTATAATTTTTTTCAATGTATATTACATTGTTGTATTGGGACTTTCACTTTTTTCTTAAGCTAAGTGGGTAAAAGCAACCAGTCAACTGCTGCAAACAGCTATCCATGAGATAACACAACAGGCATGAGAAGATCTCTGGTTTTAGAATAATGATACCTAACCTGTGGATCACTTGTCTTTGTAAATTAAAACACAAACTCTTGGCACTAAACAGACACAAACAGTGACAGTGTCCACCCTGAGAGTCAAGGAGAAACAGGTGACAGACAGTTATCAGCCTCAGATAACAGAGTGACGAAGGTAAAGGAGAGGGGCGAACGATACGTAAGAAAAGGAGGGAAGGGCGGTGTCAGTTGCTCCTTTTTTCCCTTCACATTAAGTGTCCTTGACGCTGGTGTAATGATACAACTCTTACTCTTTGTTTTTAGTATCGCATTTACCTTAGATCTACACACAGCACAGACTGGGGTGCTCCTTACGGGTACGTAAGATGTTTGTCCTCAACATGATCCTCGCCTAAACCTAATCTCACCACTAGACCTTTCCTCCTAACCTTTTCACTCTAGCCTGGCATATTAACTTATTCCCTTTTAGCAAAATGGAGTACTAAACTTCCAGACAAATTACCAAACCGTCGAAACCACAATGAAGCTCTGGCAGTTAAAAGATTCATTATGCTCATAAAATGCCCTCATTCAGTCATTCCAGCATCTGTGAAGAGGCTGGTTCCTCATGGATGAAAAGACAGTTTGATACTTTGATCAGTCCCTTTCAGAGCACACATCACTGACACAAACACCCTCACACTTTGCTGTTCATGTTGTTGATTTATTAAGGATCAGAGAGAGGCTCTCAGGGGATCTCCAGCATTGAGATTCAGGACCTTTTTATTCTAATCTGTTTTACATTGTTCAACATCCACATATCAAAAGACAACAGAGGAAAATGTACAGCCGGTGTGTCTCTTCGTACAACTTCTGCTTTAGCGCCAAAAACTACAAACGTAAATCTTTGAAGAGACATGGAAATGGCAGGCCTCCATCAGTATATAACATTAGACTAAATTTAACCTTAGTTATACCACATTTTATTGATATCCTGGTGGCTAACATCAAGCTGTGTTGCAGATCAGTTGTCCAAATGATATCAGCATATCTCTAAATTAAGAGTACACATACAATGTCAAATGTTTTTGTTACATTTAGAGTATATATATAAAAAAGACTTCAGCTAATATAATATAGTTACCGCTTCTCAATTTGGTGTTCTGCCTTGTAGCACCATGGGTCATTAAACCCTAAGGGAGAACGGCATTACTTTTTAGGATTCTGAACAATATTAAAAGAGATAGGCTATGACAAGAAATGCTCATATTTAAGCATTTTAAAAGTTTTTTCTTGTTTACTTTATGGCACTTTATATCTATAAATGATCCCCATTTGTAGAGCTAAACCAATTTGACATAAGACATTCATTTTATAACTTTTTTTAAATAATAAAAAATAATTTTCAGGTTTATTTTACAGATTTTAGTCAGAATGAACAGGCTTGTTTTGCTGAAAACTAAAGATGAAATGAAGTCTCAGTTCTTTTCATAAAAAACATTGACTATTGTAAATCCATGGACCTTCAAGCACATTGCAGCAGGGTGAATCACTCACTTTTCACAGTGCAGATAATACATTAGAAACAACGCCCTCAATCACAGTAAAACTGAGGAAATCCTCAAGGGACAGTGGTTAGAGTTTAAGAGCATGAATTAGAAATATGCTGCGAGCATATACAATAGCTGCTCTTTGTTCATATCTTGATATGCCCTGTGCATGGATTTGAGGAACTATTAATGCTGAAGCAAGAAAGAAATTCTTTGTTGGCATGTTGGTGTAGTGTACCAGCACGTCCACCAGAGGGAGAAAGAGATCTACAAACAGAGTTTCAAAAGCAATTTCTGCTTCATAATAAATTTCACTTGGTAACAATAACAAAAATATCATGTGTAGTTTCTGACACATTTGAAACATCACATCTGTGTATGAGTCTTGGTCCCAATCCAACTCCAAGTCACATTTAATCATTAAAAGTGCCTCATCTGCGCTGTGCTTCTCCCTTGTTCACATGCAAAACAGCAGCTTAGATGTTTTGCATCATCTGTACATCAAAGTAAAATTAGGAAAAAAAAGACAGAAGAAGACATCCAGGGTTTCTGTACATGGAGTCAGCTGTAAATATTTTCTGATGATCAAAATTAAATCATGAAAATAACACAAAGTAGGCTCGAAGTAAGACTTTCTGAAAAGGACAGCTCATTAGTACACATTGATCAGAGGTGAGGTGACTTTTGGAAACATTTTGTCCATGCTGGCCCATAAGGGTGTTTGTTTTTGTATACCTAAGCTGGGCTGGGGTGGAGTCAGTGGATGCGAGGCACCGGATGCAGCAGAGTCATGTGCTCAGCGCCGTTGAAAGGCAGACGCTGAGTGCAGTAGTGGTGAACCACCTCTGGGATGCTAGGGAACACGCAGCTGCTCTGGTCCAGGGTGTAGCTGTTCTCTTTGGTCTGGGCAACAATGATATGAACACAACCTTGGCTTGTCCTGAGTCACACAGAGGGGAGGAAAAGACAGACAATTAACCAATTTTTCCTGCAATCCAAAGCTGATACAAGATTGATGTAAATTCATATATTCTGGTGTTGGAGACGCATCGTAAAAACAGAATTTTGTTGTGATATTTAAACATGAAACATTGCTGTGTATTTTAATTTGCATTAATGCAAATTAAAAAAATTAAAGGATGAAGATAGCATTATTCCATATATCTAATGGTTATTGCTGTCCACAAATCTAATGGAAAGAGCAAAACCAACCAAGTGTTAGTCTGTTTGTTGTTCTCAATGAATGATGTTGTGAATGTGAATATTTTAAAATTAGTCACAAATATATACTTTGGATTTAAAAAAAGGCTAATTTCCTTAAACAGCTGGGAACTGTAGTTTTTAGCAAATATTACTCAAACATGAGTTAATAATAAATTTGTAAGGGACTGTTTTCAGCTGCAGATTGACACTGACATTTTGTCCTCTATTGAGTATTTAGGACAGCAGGAAAGTGTATCTGGGATTGACTCAAAATAAACAACATATTTATCATAATGAAAGAACACATTACCCAGTGCAACAGTGTGGCTTACTGACAGAAATGTATTGCTAGCTTTCAAGTTTTGAAGATATTTGTTGACAATAAGAAACATATTAAATATTAGCAGCCTTATCCTTATCCAGCTTATCCAAAAAAGTTAAATGGTAAATGTAAAAAAAAAAAGAAAGGTAATTGTGAAATAAACCACTTTCAACTGTTGAGTTTACAACTGGACCATTAACTTTTACATTTCAATGACTACATTATGTGATCAATAAGTAATATCCCAGCTATCCCACTACAGATGCACTTTCAGGCTACACTCACTTGAGGGCAATGGAGTACTTGCTGTTGTCCGACTCGCTGTTCCTGACCAGGAAGCTGGCCTCTTTGCAAGACTGCAGCTGAAACTCCGCCTCCTGACGAGTCACACAGCCATGGTACCAGCTGAGACAGAGGGTGGGAGTGAGCGGAATTACATTTCATGTGCTACTGATCAAGTGTAGAATCTCATTTCATACCCTTGGAAATGAGAATTGCTGTATTCAAATTATGGAGTGAGGTATATAGCAAGAATAAGAAACATATGCAGACACATTCTGACATACATAATATGTGAATGCCTTTTAAAATAGTGTGAGTATTACAGCATTAAATATCTTCAATTTATGTAGCAACAGGGAAATCCCAACATTGAGGTGCACTCTTGATTTTTGCCGCACCTCTGTTTTTCCAAGGGCAGGGAGGGGTCAACACAGCGAGCCTCAGTGTCACGGTTGCTGCTGGGGGTGAAAGATGGGGACAGGGTCGGAGGAGAGGATCGCAGGATCTTCTGGGTCCAGCTTTTCTGTCTCAGATGTTGATGCTGATGCTGCTGCAGCTGGGCTGGTGGATGTTGCGGCTGCCTGGTGAGTGTGGGGTGGGGTGTCTCATCTTTGGCAGGGCTGTCAAACTGTGCTGGGGTGGGGTGGGGGTGGGGGTGAGAAGAGAAGATATAAATTTATGTAAAGAAACGACTCTATGCCATAGTTTGAACTGGGTGCTGAAGCCTCCAGTAAACATAAAATAAGAAGACAGCAGTTTGATGATTCATGCAAGATGTTATTCAGTATGCTGTTGGTCTATGCAGCATATAAAATATAAATGTGAGAGCAGGCTTGAGTTGCGTTTTGAAATAATATACTTCATGTTGATCCAAGGCAGAGAAGGGGCTGGGTTGGAACTCTTTTATTGTATTACGGTATTAAAGTGTTGCTATTTGAGGTATAAAGATAAGCACAAGAAAAAAAACAGAAGCAAACATTTCCTCACTTTCCCTTTAAAAGTATACCCAGCATTAGTGCTAAGCCTACTCTCAGATATCATTGTGTCTGGATGTGGTGTAACAAATGTCTGATGTACCTGACAGAGTTCTGACAATGTGCTCCTTCTTCCACTCCCAGGGCAGCTCGTACTCAGTGGAGGGACGAGGATCCTGCTCGGGCTGTGTGACTGCTGTCTTGTCATTGTCACCACCTCCCTCATACGGGACGTCGTATATCTGCACAGGCTGACCTTCCTCCACCGTTCCCTGGCCGGCCTCCATCAGCACACACACCTTCAGCAGGTCCTTGGACCCCCGACGTCTGATCTCTTTTAGGCAGAAACAAGGGATTAAAGATTAGCGGACGGCCAGGGAAATATTAAGAAGGGCACAAGGTCTGGATTAAAAGACTATTGACAGGCTCCCAAGATTCAGTAGCCATAACAGCAGCACTTTTAATGGCTTTTTCAGTGGTTAACATATGTACTAATGTTTAATAGATCAGTTACAGGCCATTAATAAAAACACATTTTGTGCTGGCAGGTTGTGATGACCCCATTTGCTTGTGTTTACCGTTTTCTATTTGGCAATAATGCTGTTAAAAATGTTGATAATGCATTGAATGCTAAATAAGTTTTAGATTTTGGTCAAGAGGATAAAATTTTTCTTATTCACGTCTTATAACTGATCTAGTTTGTTTTGTTTTATATCTGTCTTTGTTTTTGTTTGTCTAAATTTGTTCTCGCCTCCTGCTTCTTATACCCTCTTATCTGTCATATGCCTACTTATTTGTGAGTTATTGATTCAATTAAAGGATTGAAAGTCATTCATCTCAACATCAGGAGCCTTGCTACTAAAATCGATCTTCTCAGGGTATGGGTGGCTTTACATAAACCTAATATAATTACTATTTTTGAATCACGGCTTCACAACAAAATCACTAATGATGTTAGGATTATCAAATCTGATGTTTTGTCAGACTGCTTTAGTGACCATTCTATAATATACTGCATCTGGAAAATTTAAATACAGAGTTCCCCACACAAATATATCACAATAACAATGTAAAAATATTAGTGTTGATTATTTTATACGTGATCTCTTAGATATTAGATGGGATAGGCTTCAACTAATTCCACTTATGGAAGAGGCATGGAATTTCTTCCATACTGAAGTTAAAACTGTAATTGATAAGCATGCTCCTGTGAGAACGATTAATGTCAAAGATAGGCATTTACCATGGATAAACTTTAAATTACTTCAACTATTCAAAAAAAGGGATAAAGCTTGGATTAAATATCGCTTCTCAAAAGATGACTCTGATGGGACAATATATAGACAGGAACGGAATAAATGCAAAACTGAAACTAGGAATGCCAAATCTAATTACTATAACTCCAGGCAATTCTGGAATCATTTAAATAATATTCTTAATAAAAATAAAAAACCTTCTGTGAAACAAATATGCATGGACAATGATATATTATCTTGATCCTTTGCATATAGTTCATGCCTTTAATCATTATTTTTCATCCATGTGTAGTTCAAAATCTGTTTTCTCTGATGGTTTGGCATGGTCTTCTAATTCTTCCATGCCTGTCCTTCACATTTAAAAAAAATCATGCCTACTGATGTCTATAATGCATTATACGACTTAAAATTGAAAGTGCAGTGCAGGTCCAGATGATCTGGAAGCTGAGTTTATCAAACGTGCAACCCACATATTGATGTTTCCTCTTGCAGATCTTTTTAATCTAATCCTTAACTACCTGTACTGTCCCACAAATTTGGAAAGCTGCAAGAGTGACACCTCTTTTCAAAGGTGGAGACCAATCTAATGTGAATAATTATCGCCTGATTTCTATCATTTGTGCAGTAGCTAAAATATTTTAGAAATTCATTTTTAATCAACTAACTGAATACATTAATAAGTATAACATTTTAATTTAATAATGGTCATTTCAGTGGTGGTTATCGATCTCTCAAAGGCCTTTGACATGGTTGACCATTACCTTCTACTACATAAGCTTTACTCTGTTGGTTTGAACCAACATACGGTGCTCTGGTTTAACTTCTATTTGCATAATAGACGTCAGTGTGACGTTTACCAAGGATTCCAGTTAGATTAGTTAAATGTGGATAAAGGTGTTCCTCATGGTTCAACTTTAGGCCCCTTTCTTATTTCCATCTTTATCAATGACCTGGCACAAGTTTGTACTCAATGTGAAGTAGAGCTTTATGCTGATGACACTGTCATTTATACCTCACACCGGGATTTGCTGCAAGTCCAAAGAACTCTTTGATAAAGTTCAAGAGTGGCTGTTCATTAATAAACTTCTGTTGAACATGAATAAATCCTGCTGTATGGTGTTTTCCACAATGCAAAATCACCAATGTGTTTCTAGTTTTGAAATCAAGTTTTTAGATGGGTCCCAATGCAGAATGTGGAGGAAATTAAATATCTGGGCCTCTGGTTGGACCCCAACCTTACCTTTAAGATACACATTGACAGTATCATTAGGAAAGTATATGGATGTCTTGGCACTGTTTTTCAACTCAAGTCAGAAAAAAAAAAATTCTCAACTGGTAATACCAATCATTGATTATGCAGACAAAGTATATAATAATACTTTCGAGTCCAATCTTAGACCCCTTAATGTTGTATTTAATTCCCTTTGCAGGTTCATTTTGAACTGTCCATTTAAAACCCATCATTGTTTTATGTATGACTCACTAAACTGGTTGCAACCTAAACCACGTAGGGATTACCACTGGATTCTGTTTATCTTTAAATGTATTTATTCCAATTGTCCTGCATACCTTAAACAGAATTTAATTCGTTATTGCTCAACATACTCACTTTGACACCTCCAATGTCCAACATTTTTTACGGTACCATGGTTATTTTCTGTAACTGGTAGGAGAGCATTTCGATATAAGGCCCCTCAAGACTGGAATATCCTTGCTCTTTTCTTGAGATCTATTTCCACATTTGGTTTATTCAAATCCTCACTTTTTTCTTTTCTTAAAACTACATGTTCTTGTTATTAGGGGTACCAATGGTGTTACCTATATATAGTTTATGCAGAAAATACACAGTAGTAGGTATATAATCCTGTTTTTCTTCAGACATTTCTATATGAGATGTGAACAACGCATTAGTTGTGTAATGCATTCTGCTGTTTATTTTGTCAATGGACTTCATTTATTTGCTATGTTAATTGTGGGGGTTAGGGCAGGTGAGCGAGTTATTGTTTTGTATATATGTTTGTGTATGTATTGAGTTTATGTATATGTATTGTGTGGTTAACATTATATATGTGCTGCAGGACCCCCTCGAAAACGAGATGATACATCTCAACGGGTTACCCTGAAATAAATTAAATTCAATCTATAAAAACACTAGTAAATAATTCATTAACTATTATAATTTAATTATTAGCTATTATTGGAAACATTTCATAAAATTTTAGACTGTTAAACTGTTCATATTTTTGGGATTGTGTATATTTTGAATTTGCAACTTTGTGATATTTTTATATTATATGTTTTTGCACTCTTCTGTCTTATCTTAAAAGGTGCTTTATTAGACAATGAATGATGTGAAATTGTGATGACTCATTTTATCAGCTTGATTATAATTCTGGTACTGTTGGGTGCTCTCACTGTCACTAAATTATGGTTAGACTGTGGTATTAACAAATTATTATGTTGTTCCCCCTAAAACATTGAGTTTGACTCTAGTAAGTGACGTCATCGGCTAAACAGAACGTAATAATAATGCTGCCCTGCTTTTATGGCCTTGCTTATTGAGTCACAGTGACATCAGAGTCTTGCTTATTTCCTCAGTATGATTTAAGCCTAATAAATTGACTCAGTTACATCATCACATCCTCTGTAGACTTCTTTGAGGTGGCCTGGAAGTAGCACAGGCAATGATTGAAGTAAAGTCTACTAGAGAGCAAAACATTTTCACATTCACAGCAGGCTATTGTGTAACCCTTTTAGTTAAAACAATGGAGAGATGGAATGAAAGGTCAAGAGAGCATGTGATTGGACAACGGACCACCAGTCTTCCTAGATGCTGGGAAGTTTTGATAAATGGTCAGACAGGTCCATATAGGGGGTTACACAGAGTTGCGTCCAAGAGGAGGTGGGGGGCACTGAAGGCCAACTTCCTTTCTAGAGAATAGCACCAGGAAACAGAGACAGGAAAGAGGAAGCAGGGGCAGGAAACTGCACCCATTGTCCGAACGCAACGTGGTTGCCATGGCCACCCCGTGGGGTACAGAGAGCACTGGGAGTGAGTTCATGTTCTCACTGTTCGGCCTGCAGAGACTGAAAATGGGAATGCTGTCGTTCACACAGAGGCTACGTGGTCGAACGCAGCTGTACAGATTCAGTGATCAGGGAGTGTGCCGACCGCTAAAAGCCGACAGCTACAAAAGAGGCAGTGAGAGTATATTGATGGAAGCCTTACCAGTAATCATCTGCTGGGCATCGTAAGGCTCCATATAACCATCGTTCTCCCCAACCCTCTCTGCCTGCCTTTGCTCTCTGGTCTTCTGAGCATCAAAGGGATCTGCGTAATCCTCAAGGATTATCACCTGGACAAAAAAAATACACAGAAATCAATATATTTTTTCATGCATAATTTGGACTCTGAAAGCACAGTTTTGGATGCCCAATTAGGGACATAAGAAAAGGTTTCGGGGTGGCTCAGCTTATAATTAATTGTGTTTGGGAGTAAAATAAACAGAGAAATTACAAACATATTCTAATCTTTACTATACTGTGCTCACAAAAAACAGTAATCCACCGGGTACAACGGACTGACTGCACAGGACACACTTTTCACCAGTGGTAAGAAGACAGATAGTTGACAGATATAGGTAACAGTAATGGACAACTGGCTGAATTGTCCACCTTCTGCTGCTCTGAGAGATAGTTGTGCAAATATCTTAACAAACCTAGAGGGGAAAAATAACCATGGACACTGTGTGGAACAAAAAATTTTTTGCTACATTATTCACCTTACTATAATTAATCGTGTTATAAAATATATATATATATTTGGAATTATCACCAGTAATAGGGCTACAACTAATGCTTATTTTAGTTATCGATCAATCTGTTATCAAAATACTTGCCAATTCATTTTCGACCGACTAATTGATTAATTGTTTCAGCACTAGTTTAAAATCAGTTCAAATGAAAACATTTGGAACATGACGGGTGGTGTTTACGCATGGTGTATGTCAGATAACTTAAAGATAAACTAACTGCATAAAGCTACAAGGCAGTCTTCAGCTAATCAGAACAATGCCTTACACCTCATTGTGTCCAAAAGAGGCATTTGTTGTTGTAAAGCCCGATCTCTTCACATTCATGTCTCCCTGTTAATAGCCTCTATTCTACAACACCAGTCATGCCTGACTGTCTTGTCATCTTATCAGTGCCATGTAATTTCTTGTTTATTTTACAAGCAGCTGGCCAAAAGACAATGGTAGGCCGTATAATGAAACTGCTCCTCTCTAATCACTGCCAGTTGTGTTCCTTCACCAAAGAAATGTTGGTGTTTGAATAAAGTAGCAGATGTTTGACATCCGTCATCTATTTGTTAAGGTGTTAGATTTAGAGAGGTTTAGTGGAACAGATGCAGACGACAACACAGATTTTTTTTAAACTAAGAGGTAGACATATAACACACAGTAATTTGACCAATCAAACATGGAGGCTGCTGTAAATAAGAATTTGAGATCCTTTCTGAAATATAAAACTCCCATTTTATTCTTCTCCCCTTTTATCTGTCTTTTTTCTCACCGTGGCTCCACTATCACTATCCCTGACTTCTCTATCTTTCTCCTTTTTTGTCAAAGCCAGGCTGGAGGGGACTTGGGTTAGCGCCTGAGTGTCAAATAACACGCTGCTTTTTATAACATGATAGCCTTCACCAGCGGGGCCTGAATCCCCTGAAAGACAGGGACGAGGTGGAGGGAGGGGTGTGAAAGGAGGTTTATACTGAGCCAGATCACATACAGGAGAGGAAGGTAAAGCCTCATGTCCGACCACTGCTTTGTATTCAAGGCGGATGGGTTGTAAGGGCAAGGGGTGCAGAGGAAGAGAAAGAGAGATAGAAAGACAGTCTGAGAGGAATGGACACAATGGATAGAGCGGAGACAAAGGGAAGGGAGCAACTGAAACATTAATATCACTTTTCAGAGCTTGGACTGGGTCATTTCTACTTCATTGTCAATAGTATTGATGACAACACATTTTTATTTATTTTTAAGTAGAGGGTGTTGCACTGCTGCCAGAATTAGAGTTGCCAGAGATAAAAATTAATTATGTTTAACTTCACATCCAAATACCAAAGATCAAGCAGCAGTGGTTTACTTGTGTATAAGCAGCAATAACACACTGTGGAAATGCTCAGTTAAGTAATAGCGACAACAATATCATTGTTATGTTTGAGTATCATAATATTATATCATCAGATGATGATAATCAGTGGTGGAAGAAGTATTCATCTTTTACTTAAAGTATGTGAATGAATGCTAATAACATAATGTAAGTAATTATAAAAGTATTGTCATCAAAATATAGCTGAAGTACCAAAAGTAAAGGTACTCATTATGCAAACATTTCACCACAGTTGTTTGATGATATATTAACATCTGATTTGCAGTAAAGCTCATTTCAACTGCTTCTGTATGGTAAGTAATTCTTAACATTGTATCATATTTATAAACTAATAATAGGTTTTCTACTGAATGTACTGTGAAAAGTAAAGTAGTAGCTGTCTGTAGCTGTACTAGAGTAAAGGGTGCAATATTTCCTTCTGAAATGTACTTAATTAGTAGTACAACATGTACTGTACAACCACTGTCGATAAGGGTTCCTTGTTATAACAACAATAAAGCTTTATCAGATTTTAAAAGATGAACACTCAAACTAAGTATCTAAAAATATGCAAAAAAATATAATCTCGGGTGAGTGAATGAAAATATGACAAACATTAAATATTTGGTGCCAAATCTAATCTTTTATCCTAAAAGCCTCCAACAAATGACATCTGACACCATATAAAAGTCAAGAAACTTACTAATAGTGAGTCTCATCTACAACATCATAATGTTAAAAGTTAATTTGATCTTTTTGGGCTGAAGTTGTATAGGTTACTCACTGTTTCTGCCTTGCACTGGGCTGGTTTCTCTGCTTCAGGTTGACCGGTGATGGTGGCGAAGTTGAGGCTTTTGTCCAGTTTGTCCACTCTAATCAGCCTGTTGATGTAAGCATTGGCAGAGCTTTTCAGAGGTCTGTGCTGCTCCTCAAACACTGGCTCAGTTTTGGAGTTTTTGCGACTTTTCCCTGACAGGAGGTTGTCCCAAACTTTTCCATCTTTCGGGGAGCTCACACTATTTCTACCCAACTCTATGGCAGAGTTTTTGCGGTTTCTTCCGGACAGGAGAGACCCAACTCCTCCACCACCTCCGCCTGTGCTGTCAGCAGAGGAGGTTTTGCCCGTTTTGGAGCCTGTTGTTTTGGTACTAATGCTGGCCACCAGTCCGGGTTTGTTGGCTCTTGGTTGTGACCCTGATTCTGAGGCTGACCGGATCCTGTCGGTACCATTCTTCAGATTGATGGGGAACTCCTTGAACCACTTTGCCATTGTAACTCAGATGGAAACCAATAAACCTCTGTGCCTGCTCCGACACCTTTTAGCGCCATACACCAGGGACCCAGAGATGCACCTTTAGAAATCACAGCCTTTCTAACAAAAGACTTCCGTTGCTTTATTCTAGGATAAAGCCTGTGTGGACAACAGGATCTCCACACCTCAGTTTAAAGCAATTCATAAACACTTTCAAAAGTCAATGGCTCTATTCTTAAACCTCCAACTTTAAAAAATGTTTGTAAGTAAAAACTTACAGGCAACATGCCTATTTGGCAAAAGAAAGGAAAAAAAACAAATACCACTACTTTATCCCATTTGTGATTTTCTGACACCTGTTCCTTCTTCTGCTTAGAGGAAAAGTTTATTCCCTTTGGATGAAAAGATGTCTTCGAAGAGGGAAGACCCGAAAGAAGGCAAAGTTCTTCCTGCTCCTCATATGTGGTCCCATGCCCAGAGTGTTGCAATGAGGCTTCTGACTGTGCCTGGAGAATAGAGGGAAGGGGGTATCTGAAGTGAAGAGGGGGGAGGCAGGACCAGGTGGGCGGGGACAAGTTTTAATTGTATACACCAGGGTAGGATAACCATTTGGGGAGTTCAGTATTCTAGTTTAGACTGACCTATACCCAGGTACCAAGGATAGTGACACCTTTTTTATTCCTTGGCTTTACAATTAATGCAGTGTCTGTTTTGAACTGTATTATCCAAATGACTATTGAGAAAAAAACAGTATATAAGCCTCCTACAATTCTGATATTTCTATAAAAACCTATTAATAGATTACATACAAACACCATATATATATGTGCACATTTGCCTATCTCATTCATGCTAAAGTTCTTTCAGATAACGACTTAAATTGAGGTTGGCAGCTATATTAATATTTTGATGTTGGATGTTAATTCAATATGAATCATAATGTCACTTGATAATGTGCCTAATTGACTGTCTAATTAATGTCCACCCTTGCTTTAATTGTACAGGGTATCTTTAGGAAATGGTTTGCTCTGAGCCGCTCCACATATACCAGTGAAAGGTATGACACTAATTGTAAAAAATGAAATAAATACTGTGAACGACGGTGATGCTGGTATTTTTTTTCAAAATATAATATTATAATGTTGTGCATTATACAATACAACCTGTGTTTAGTAATTATCTGAAAATGCTTTTCATGTTCAGGAAGTATACTTGTCAACACCCCCGTTTTTGCGATGAGATGTAACCTTCCATGGTGCGCGATACTCCTGCTTGTCCCTCTTTGTCCGGTGTCGATAGAAGGCCATGATAATTATGGCAAAATTTGCGTTTTTGAATGAATTATAGTTGAATGGTGGATCAACACGCATACACCGAGTGAGGACTGGTTTGCTGGCAATGACACACCAGAGAGTTTCAATTTAAAGGACAGCAGAGCAAGCAACGGAGAAAGGGTACAGTTTGCTTCCAAGACAGTCTGCAAGATGGCTAGCTATCTTCAGTGGCATGCTAACGTTAGCTAGCAAGCTAATGTTAGCATAGTAAACAACAGTTTTCAAAACATGATCGATTGCTTTATCTTTCAAATGCTGTGACAAGTGAAATTAAATGCACATTTCACAAATGAATGTAGAAAGATAAACACAATTTCGGTTAATGTTCCGGTGTTAACGGCTACTGGGTGAAATCTCAACGTTGCTAGCTAGCCACATTGAGTAACGTGGCTATCTAGTTAGCCAAGGTAGTAACTAGCTTGCATTAGCTAGCTGGTCGAGTTCTTGGCTACACATCTGTAAGTGATCATTTTTTAGAGAGGGAGGTTGGGTGCTGTGTAACTTGCTTTTGCTGGCAGCCGAGCCAGATAGCAAGCAACCACTAGTTAGTAGAAACTGGATTGCAACAGGATGAACTTGTGCTAAAAAAAAAAACGTGAAACCAGCTCAATTTTTACCTGACGTTTATTTGGTGACCAAATCCCGGCGTGACAGACACCGTGGCGAAAGATTTGCAGCTGGAAAGGACTTTGAGGACCTGGGCCGGCGTTATAATATAATCTAGCTTCCCATACGTGTTAGTTATTGCTGTGATGATAACCATTTTAGCGTTATTGACATGACCTGAAGGCAGATTCCACCTACTCGGATCAAAGCCTTCAAGACGTCGTCATTTTTAACTTTTTTTTTCTTGCATATGAACGGTGATATGCCACTTCACCGACAGTCATTTTAACTAAATGGCTGCCGAATCGGGGAGACTACTGGCGGGACAAGGAAAACGAAGCAAAGGTAGGAATTAATTTCACCCATCTCCCAATCAGATCGGAATCATCCATTACTGCGCTGCAATGGGCTGCACTGGTGCTGTTAGCAAACCCTTCTCGCCTCCCCCATATGTAAACTTCACGACTGTCTCCGGTGGTGGCTGTTTCTCACAGAGTGGATCTGTGAACGGGGTTCATGTCTATCTTGCTATAAATGTACCTTCAACTCCCGTTTCCTCGTTCTCATGTCTTCGTCTTTTCCTGTCTCCCTCATTGACCTTACCTCTTCTGCCTCTGTTTGCGGCCTCTTTCCCTCTCGCCTGGGTCATTTGGTCTGCCTGGGTCATTTGCGATTCAAGGCTTCATAACCTTGGTGATGATAAAGCCTGGATGTTCAGCATCTTGTCCTCATGCCAGTCTATGTCCCATCATTGAATCCATCCCAACTGTTGGACTTGAAAAAGAGGCCCTAGGTCTAAAGCTGCTCCACTCTGTCACTAAGGGGTATTGGCCAATCCAAATGTGATGCTGCACTTGATTGGTGGTGGACCAATTGCATGAGATATGGAGGCTTATTTTTATTTTGGCTAATATTATATTTCCCTCTCTCCACCCCTTCCCTCCATATTTTCAGCTTCACAGATGAAGAGCCCGGAGAAGAAGAAGGCAAGGAAATCCACCTCTCAGGTAATAGTGGTTTTTGGAAATCAGATTTTCTACCTAAAGAAAATCAAGTGAACCTCCAAGACTACTACAATAAGAACTTAAATGATCTGGTCTCATAGAAGCAACATTTAGTCTGTATTTTCTTCTCCTTTGTTTTAGGCGGCGGGGTTCTCCCACCTCACTGAGTTTGCACCTCCCCCAACCCCCATGGTGGACCACCTGGTCGCCTCCAACCCCTTTGATGATGACTTTGGGCCTCCACCCCGACCTAGTGGGACAGGTGGACCAGGTAGTGCTCCATTTCTTCCCAGCCCAGGTGCAGGCGGAGGAGGTGGGTATGGAGGCGGAAGCAGAATGGGCGGTGGCATGGGCTTCATGGGAGGCCCAGGAGGCGGGCAGCCTGGACGGAGGCCACCGTTCGGTCCTCCATCCAATGCTGGACCTCACCACCAGCTAGGCTTTGGAGGAATGCCTGGCTTTGGAGGTGGCGGTGGGGGCGGCAGTGGGGGAGGAGGGGGTGGAGGTGGATTCCCGCCTGGTGGCCCTTCTCAGTTCAATATGCCACCAAACTTCAGTCCACCCATGCACCCTGTGCCAGGATTCAATCCCATGTTGTCTCCAGGGGGTATGGGAGGTCCCGGTGGAGGAGGACCACCCCACCCTCGGTTTGGCATGCCTCCACAGCAGCAGCACGGACAGGGTGGACACCCATTTAACAGCCCACCTTTGCCCGGTGGTGGAGGCCCCAGAGGGCCCCCGCATGGCCCCTTGCCTCCCATGGGAGGAGGCATGGGTCCTGGGATGAACATGATGGGTGGCATGGGTGGTGGCCCTGGAGGAAACATGGTGGGAGGGTTGCCAGGTATGCCCCCTCAAGGACAGTTTCCTCCCTCACAAGATGGCCCCTACCCTGGCCCCAGTCCGCCAGGACCAGGCAACGATGATGGAAAGAACTTTGGTGGAGGAGGTGCACCGCCTGGGCCGCAGCAGCAGCAGCAGCAGCAGCAACAGCTTAACTTAAATCCCAACGGCCCCCCTCCAAACAATACCACTCCTGGCCCTCCTCCTAACTCTGGCCCACCACAGTCAGGGGGAGGCTTCCCAGGCCACCCTGATGTCCAGCAGCCCAACGCCAATACACCTGGTCAGCCTCCTTCGGCACCACCCCAGCCCAACCCCAACTCTTCTCCTACTGGTCCCATGAATGGATCAGGCCAGTCCCAGCATCCACCACCCAGTCAGCTACAACCCCCCAGCAATACAAACACCCCCAACTCTAACAGCTCTACCCAGCAGCAGCAATCCACTCCACCTAACTCTGCCCCAGGCTCCACCCCTTACAACCAACAGAACAACACTCCTGGTGCTGCTGGTACCATGTCAAATGCAGCCCCCAATTCAGGTCAGAACAACATGACCAACAACAACGGAGGCAACACTCCTGGCAGCAACCCTAATCCCCCCTCTAACTCCACTTCCACCCCGAACACCCAGTCTCCCCTGCCCCCCGGTCCCGCTGCCCCTTCAGCTGGGCCTGGTTCTGGCCCTGGAAAACTCGGTGGCCCTGGAATGGTCTTCCCTTGTGGCCTCTGTATGGCGGAGGTGCATGACGATCAGGACGCCATCCTGTGCGAGGCGTCGTGCCAACGTTGGTTCCACCGTGACTGCACAGGCCTGACAGAGCCAGCGTATGGGCTGCTGACTCGAGAGAGCTCTGCTGTTTGGGCCTGTGACTTCTGCATCAAGACCAAGGACATCCAGGCTGTGTTTGTGCGCCAGGGATTAGGCCAGCTGGTTGCAGCTAATGAGAGTTGAGGAGTGGATGACAAAACAGCAGCGCAGAGGTGCGACGCATAGGGACAAATAAAGACATTGTTTGCTCTGATCTAATTGAATGACCTGTGTGTCATGTCAGATACTTGCCCAGATATCTTTCTCTTGACTAGCCCTTTACTTGTTCACTACACAGAGAAACACACTCATCGACATTCATGCTTATCTAGCACTTTGAGTGACTCTAGGCAATTGTTTACCCCCCCATCACGATGAATGTTAAAGTACACAATCCTTCAAACATCTAGCCTGCCAACCAGCAAAGCACTGACACCAACACACTACCTCGCACACTTTGTGACTGACTGGCACGGAGGCTCCTGCACTGACTGACTGGGATTGACTCTCCACACTTGTGCACAACTTGAGTATGATGATATTTAACACATACACAAAAACCCACGGTAGACGGGGAAAGTAATGTTGAAATATTCCCCTACTGTGTACTGGTACAGTGATTTAAAGCATCAACGTTGTTCTCTGATTTTCGTGGCTTTAGATTCAAACAGACATGATATATGAAATCTTTAAAATGTAAAAAGAAATATTGAAAGAGTGCCTGGAAATCTAAAAGGGACGTTCATTATTTGATTCACAGCTTTATTTGTCATCAAAATACTTAATTTTAGCAGTACCCTATCACATTGTTAGCCACAGCAAGCAAGTGAAAGAAAAGCATATTGTGAAACAAATAACTGTGGCAAAACATCAATTCATGAGTTATTTTTGTCATTTCCCACACACATGCATACATATACACACTTTGACCCTGTATTTGTAAATGTTGTTTTGTACCCAGTGCTGATTAATCCAAAGGAGACCCGGGCTGAGATTTCATCCACACCTCGCAGAGAGGATTTTACCACCAAAATGCTTGTAAATATTTGGACAAAACATTTGTCAAGACATCAGTTGTGAACATGCCAGAGAGTTGACCAATGAACAAAATAATAAGTTGAACTTATGTGTCTTGGTTGTAGACAGTATGACGTTTTTGGTTTTTATACAGTACATTTGAGTCAACAGTTTGTTTTTATCTCTGCAGTACACATGAATTGTGAAATCAGTGCTTTTGGATGGTGTTGGCATAGCAAGTAGTGACATCATGTCATATCAGATGTGCATAGTCCTTTTTGTTATTATTTTTTAAAGAGGGGAGGGGGTTGCATGTGAACCAATGCAGTAACTGTCTGATCTGTTTATGTTTATATTCTGGCCTCTGCACTGCAAGAGGCCTTGAAGTAGACCAAATAACTTATGAGCGAAAAATACCCATTTTTCACACTTCTGTCACGGTATAAGGTGTTTATAACTATTCTTCCTCCTCTCTTTACTTATTTTTCCTTACTGAATGTCCGAGCTGCCTTTCTTTTCTTGCTCCCTCAGCTGTTCCTTTTTTGATTTTGTACTGGTATTTGTGCTGTGCTCTTGCTCTGCTCTGGCGCCTCCTGGTGTAACCTGGAGGAACCAGAAAGTCCCACACCAGGTGGGGAAGGGAAAGGTACTGAACTCTGAAGTAAAGACAGATTTTTTTGTACTTGTCCATGTCTGTTTTTATTCACATTTTTTTTATTTGTTTGCTAATTGTTGTATTAAAATGAAGGTTGGAAAACCTAATGAAACAGATAATGTAATTTCTTTGTGATAATGTTCAATTACGGTACATTTGAACTTTATTTACTGGGGGTTTTAAGTCATTGTGTTAAACCATCGTCAGTGATTTGCTGAAGAAGGTTTTCTTCTCAGTTTATAGTGAAATTCATTTGAAAAAATGAGACATTTTGTAACATTATTATTTCAAGTACATGCCTCTGGAAATCAAACTTGAGCTCTTAAACTCATTACATCTCAAAACGAATTAGTAGCAAATTACGTAGTTCTTTCCAAATACTTCAATAAATTATTAGGAGATCATTTGGATTAGGGCTGGGCGATATCTTAACAAAAATCTTAACAGTAAAAGATTTCATATCATTCGATATCAACGATAATTATCATGGTTAAGTATGGCTTTAAACTTTTCGTCATGGTCAGAACAAACACTTGATGTCAAACAGTGGATCACTCAACAAATCTGAAGTAGAACATTCATAATTATGATAAAATCTTTTTTTAAGAAATATGCATGTGAACAATAAAGTAAAATATTTGTTCTGTCCCTTTTCCTCTACAAAAATAAATATCTTAAAAGAAAAATTAAGTGCTAATTTGTTAGTGATTCAAATGAATTAAAACATTTACTGAACATCTGTTATATTGTCATTAAGGAAAATTATATTGCTATAATAATCGTTTTATAATTGTTTTATTGCCCTGCCCTAATTTGGATATTTCAGAAATTGTGTGAAGGTCTTTACAAACAGTTCACACAAATGCATAAATGATACTTCCATTTATCTGATATTAGCCTGTTGATATATTAAGATAAGCTGATAATTTATTGTCAAAGCTGAGTGACTTGCTGTAAATTTTTTAATGTCAGGTCAATGATACCATTACAAATGCAGTTTAAGGGCCATACAGACTACAGTTTAGCTATAAAATCGAAATTACAATGTTTAACTAACTGGAATTGCCTTTTCCTTATTAATAGTTAATTCGTTTTGCCCCAGCAGGGTTCAGTTTATCTCGTTATCTGTATTGGTGGATATGATTTTTGGCCCAATACTTGCATGCAAACATTTTAAAAAAATTATTGAGAAATGATTTCCATTAACACCAGTGTGGAAGTGGGTCATACACTCCCTGTACAGAGATGAAACTGAGCCCCGTGGCAGGCACCGCCTCTCGGGGACCCTCCCACCAATGAAGTCGGTCCTGAGGCGGGACGATGACTATCCGATGTGCTGGCAACAGGTTGCACTGGCAGCGGGGGAGAATTTCCTCATGCCCTCAGTTCATTGACTAACATCTTCTCATCCCACAAACACAGTACAGAGCTGCTGCTGCTGCTGCTGCTGCTGCTGTAAACCCTGACACGGGAGCCCGGACTGAGGAGGGGGGAACATTTGGTGTTTTGGATCATCTTTACAGGTGCAGTAGAATAAGTATCATAGTGTGAGTATTTTCTGTACATTGACTTGTGTGGGGAAAGTGCTGAGAGTCTGAGCGATACCTACTGTAAGCCCTAGTTTTGCTGAGCGGGCATTTTACAATATTTGGATAAGCAGAGATGGACACCTGTGGCTTTGAGATTTGGCAGCGGTCTTTCCATGCTCAGCTTTTCCTGCTCACGATAATGACCGAAAACAAGCATCGGGGGAAAAGCCTTTTGTTGTTTGGTTGCAGCTCTCTGTGTGTGTGTGTGTGTGTGTGTGTGTGTGTGTGTGTGTGTGTGTGTGTGCCCGCTTCTTTCTATAATTGGATCTGACTGCGCTGCGTAAAGAGGATATGAGGGGTTATTATTGAAGGTAAAGGTTTCAAATATGATGCGACTGCGTCTCTTTGGGAGGCAGGTGCGTCGGATGTTTACATTTACCTTACCTCTGCTCGTGTTACCTCTGGCTCGAGTAAACAACCCCCGTGGTGGTTTCGACGCGCAACGATACTGACTGACCGGATAGGTGGGTGTGACGCAATTAATCCAGGAGCACACAGGTGCTTAAGAGGTTACCCTGCTACAATGGTTTCTCCCATCTGAGGCATCTTTATTTGACATATTGATGTACATTTGAGCGTCATTTAAGTGTCAAGCTGCGTGAATAATCCCACGTCTGCAAAGAAAATACACTGAAGGCTTTGTGTCGGTTAGAGGGTACGTGGCTGTAATGAAAAGTGAGATAAGCGTCATATTCTCGCCAACATTATAGTTTACAAGTGATAACTCACCAGCTGCTTGTGTTCCTTGATCTTTTTCAGTTACTTTAAAATAATAAATTGCTCCAGAAATTACCTGGTCTTGACCTAAGATGTGGGCCACACTTCAAGCTCACTTTCAGGTGTAAACATGTAGCCTACCTTTAATGAGGGGCTAGAATTACAATGTGTTTTACACAAGAGAACCTGCACCTACCTCACCAACACAGCCCACAATAACTAGAATACCGTGCATAGTCTGGCTTTTCTCTTGTGTAGGCTATGTACTATACTCACCCAAATACTAAAGCTAGGTATTGCAAATATATGTGTTGTGTAGTATGTGCTTAGTGATAGTTAACATTTATTGACTTTTATTGGAGCCATGTGTTCATATAGTGTGTGTTTTACAAAATTCTGTTAGCTAAATTATACTTGAAAACACAGGTAGTTCATTAAAGTTGTGTTTTGCAGGTGCGAAGAGTTACATCTGGTGTAATAGTCAAACACAGTTGTACTGATCATTTTATATTGATTATATTATATGATTGTGCATATATTGATATTTGACATATAATGATTTATAAACTTATTTCAGAAGTATATTCATTAAGGCCTCCTAATTGTTTGTTTTGTCCAGCAGTCCAAATCCCAGAGATATTCAATTCACATGGATATAAAACAGAGAAAAGCAGGAAATGCTAATTTTTAGAGGCTGGAACAAGAGAAAGTTTAGAATTCTTGCCTGAAAAATTACATAAACAATGATATCAATTGTCAAAATAGTTTTCAATTATTTCTCTGTTTATTGATTAATCAACTTATCATTTCAGCTGACACTGATTTCAACCAAATCACCCGGCCCTACTATCAAAGTAGTTTGTCTTCTTGTTCAGATATCAAAGTGCGAGGGAAACTGTGGGAGAAAGTTGAACATCAGACGTGTGGTAGGAGGCAGAGGTGGCTGCAAGAACAGGGCCAGAGGAAAATTAGGAGCCTGCTTGGTAAGAAGAAAAGGAAGAGTAATAGCAGAATAGCCCGTTTGGCGACATTTCTGTCTCTGTTGACACAGCCATTCCTTGTGACAAGAGAGCGAGAGAGCACCAGGTTAGCTAGTTGTCACAAAGCAGTGCTTGGCTACTGGTTGCTGAACGTGTAAAACAACTGAGCCTTTGTTGAACTTTAACCAAGGAACATATTCACACCTGGGGGCTTTCTGTGTGACCAGTGATCAGTGGATCAGAGGGTAGAGCACCTTGACAACAGTTAGAACATAAGATCATATCATCTTCTTTTAAAAGATTTTCCCACATAGCTCAGGAGCAGCTGTTTTTTTTAACCTTCAGATCATTCTTTTGATGTCCAGTGTACAACATGGTCTGCAAACCTGGTTGCTTGTTGTTATGTTAGTACAGGGGAATTAATTTGTTTTGCTGTATTTTTAGTCTCCAGTTTGTCATATTTTAATTAGTCTGCTCACTTTTTGTTTACTGCCTGTGTGGACAGTTTTCCTGCATGTGTAGGCTTTACATGTAACGCTGCCCTAGTTCTCAGTTTCCTCTTAATCTGTACTTATTAATACAAATGCAAACCACGCGCAATGCCAAGTGTAAAGGGAGCGTCTGGAATCCTAAGAATGTTTTTAGGAAAGACGACGGCTGACTTTGATTCACTAATCTAACCTCATTGCCAGTCAAGGTGCTTTGTGTTACACTATAACTAGCAGTCTGTTAGCGTAGGTTACATTTTAATTCCTGTGGGAGCCACATCTGTAAGTGCTGTAGGTGTGGGCAAAGGAAACAGACTGGAATTGAAGCACAATGGTGAGCTCTGTAAAGCTTTAGCAGTGCTTAAATACAAGAGAGTTAACACTCGCTTTTTATGTGATAATGTGACAGCAGTAACAGAAGTCTTTTAACATAATTCCACATTACTTATAGAGACACTGAAATGAGCGATGCTTAAAAGATCAACTACCTGCTACCAGATGGAGAATGCACAGCAGGTTTGTGCGTATGTCTGTGCACACCCTTGCTGTACGAGGGTGCATAAGCTGTGTGTGAGTGCCTGCAGAGCTCAAAGTAAACAGTCTACGCCTGAGTGACTCTACTCTAAAGTCTGGTGACTGGGGAGAGTCTGGCAAAGGCAGAGAAAGAGAGAGAGGGGAGGTCCATTCCTGACATAGCCCCCAGTGTTTAATGCTCCACAGAGCCTGGACAATAGGAGGAGTATTCACCTTCTTATAGTGTTGATCACCAAGCTCATTTTCAGAGCACACAAGGTGGATGTCCTTAAGTTATACTACTAACATTGTAGCTGACTGAGTTGTTAACTGTAGTCTATAAACCAAAAATTCATCTGCAAATATTTTTCAAGCAAAAAGTGCTAAAAATATACTGGTTTTGGCTTCTCAAATGTGAGGATTTTATGGTTTTCTTTGTCATATTTAATATAATAAAACATGTTTGGGTTTTGGACTGAGAAAAGGAATCTGAACACGTCAACATTGACATTTATAAAACAACTAATTAAGAAAACAATGGGCAGATTAATCGATAATAATATAATGTTAGTTGCAGCCATATTTAAATTTAAAGCAGTAATAAAGATTCAATGTCATTTAAACGACAATTCAGTATTTCATTTTCAAATAGTTTGAGGACTCCCAAGAGACAATATTTAAAAAAAAGAATGATCAAAATAGAAGCAACAGAGATTAACATATCCTGATTATCCTGATTTTAAATCCCTGATATGGGTCAGGCTCCAAAATGCTGGATCCTACATTTCCCATCATGCAATGAGTAGCTCTCCCTGTCTGGTAAATGCCCAGGTCTTCCAAACTCCATGCCCCTGATTTGTAACATAGACAAGCTGAGATAACCCCAGTGACATCAACAGGGGCCAGACTTTAGAAAGCTCCTCCAGAGACACAGAGGACATAATATAACTTTTATCACAAGCTCAGTAGTACTCTTCATGACTAGTAAACATTTGCTACTGTGGCCACCAGTCATCCACTCATGTCAAGTCAAACACCTAAACAGTACAAACCTTGTTCCTCTTATTTGCAATATAGTTGACTTAGCAAATAAGTCAAAAATACATTTACATCTCTCCCTCTCTTATTACCACCTATTTGAATACATAGAAAATACCAAAAACTCAGAGAATGAGTCAACACAGTCAGCATGTCTACGTAAATTAGAAGCAACATATTGATTACTTAGGTTTGTTTGTGTGTCTCAAACACACCCATTCAAACTCCTATTCTCTGTTTTCCCTGCCTTTCGAACACACCCTCTGGAAAAAGTAGGCCTTGACCTGTACAAAGAGGTTCTTAGTGCCCCATTGGCATATTTGTCATGAGATGAATACACTTCATTCTGGTTCAGTAGGAAATAAACCTGTAGAGCAGCAAAAGATGATGTCAGCTTCATCAAGATAGACCAGAAATCTGATATGTTAGCCGAGTCAGAGTAACTCCACCTGGGAAGATGATGGACATTTACACAAAAGCTAATAAAACTGTAGTAAGGAGTGGCATTGGTACATGCAGGTTAAAAGGAGGTATCGGAGGGATTGATTACATTTTGTAAAGCCTGGAAACAGCAAAAGCGTCAAGGACTAAGGCATGTCTTAACAGTGCAACAGCTGAAACAGCGGGTCTGAGAATTTAATTCGTATCTGTGGAATAGATTTTTTTTTAAATACAGCGCCTTCATGCTCAGTGTTCTCATTGCTTTTGTAGCTTGTTCCACTGATTCACCTGTTTTGCATTTCTGCTGTTTTCCCCTCCCTGTCTGGCTGCTTTCACAGGAACCAGGAAGTCAGCATGAGCACTCTCTCCACTGACAAGAAGCCTCTTGTGGATTACGGCGTTCAGATCCGCTTCATCAAGAACCTCGATGACACAGGCGGAGGTTATCCTGATAAATCCAAAGGAAGCAGCAGTGCAACTCCTCCTTCCAATAAGTATGGGGTGGCAGTGCGGGTTCAGGGAATCTCTGGGCAGCCATATGTGGTCCTGAAAGATGGCCAGAAAGGTGACTCTTACGGAGTTCAGCTAAACACTCCCACTCCCAGCTCAGGGCCACCTTCACCTTGCAGCACCCTCCCCAAAATTAATAAAGAACCAGCTGAATTAATAAACCCCTATAGCCCTGCTGTAAATACAGCTCGCTCCCCTGTTTCTGCAGCAGAGGATGTGGATGGGGAGATTTTTGGGAGCCCTCTTAAAAGACCTCCTGGGGACGGTCAAGCAGGAACCCAAGGGGAGGAGGAGGGTGGAGCTGGCAGAGAAGGACTGGCCGAGAGGTCGAAAGCTAAACCCCAACTCAAAGCAACAGCCAGTGAACCAGATATAATCAGAGGTTGGACTAGTAAGGAGTATAATGAAGCAGGGCTGAAACCTGTCAAATTAAATGGTGTGGGACTCAGAGGGGTAAAGCAAACTGGCTCTTGTTTTACCGGCTCTTTGGGGAGATACAGTGGGACAAAACAGGTTCAAGATTTCCGTTCACAATCATTCCCAGAACCTCCAGCATCAACTGATGACGAGCCCGTCCCAGCAATCGACACTAACTCCCTGGCTCCCATCAACAAGCTCATCAGTAAGTTCAACAGTGGAACACCAGACAGCGCCCCACAGACGAGAGGCCGCTCCGGAGCGAGGCAGCGACTTAGGTTTGACGAGCGCAGGCGGTCCAGAAGTCTTGATGCTAGGAAAGATGCTGAGCCTGAGGTTTCCCCTCCCTCTCCTAGCTCTCCAACTCCGAATCCCTACTCTGTTCCTCTGTCTACCTCCTCCAATTTGTTGACGTCATCTGCCCCAGCCAGCGGTAGCCTGGGAAGGAGCCCTGCATCTGTTTCCAAGGTGACAGCACTCGAGACGTCCAAGCTGAGTTTTAAGTCACCGGGGAAGTTTGTTGCCAAGGACACCGCTCCAGCTGTAGCAAAAAAGCCTGTAAGTACCAGTGATTGAGATGTTATGAGTTAGGTGCAGGTATTAAATTGTCTCTGACTGTTTTCTTACTTTGCTCACTCTCAATTTAAAGGAGATACCTCTGCAGAGTCAGAGCACAGAGGTCATCAATGGGGAGGAAGCTCAAGTTAAGCAAACTATTCACAACATCCTTAAAGAGGGGTAAATTACACGCATGATATAATGAATGGCTAGAGTCATTGTTACTGTATATGGATACATGTGTTCTATCAATCTAATCCTCTGTCCACTGTTTCCTGATCAGCCCAAGTGAGAGCGAGCGACCCCTCAAAAGAAAGGTCAGCCTCGTCAATGACACAACTGACAGTTTTAAGGTACGGCAAAACATTAAAACATGTGATTTGTTTTGACCACATACAGTAAATGAGAGGTATTTTCACATGCATTTACACATCATTTTACTTTTGTTGAAAAACTAACCTTAGCAAAGAAGTGAAGTAGTGTAAGTTCATTCATGTCAAATAATGTCAACTCAAGGGTCCGCTTGCTAGCCTTGATTTGCATCTCACCATCTTCATCAGTCAAATAGATCTAGCTCTGGTGTTTCACACTTGAATCACACTTAAATGACACCTAAACCTGTTCCATTCACTGATGAAGACCAAGAGATGGGGTTGAAAGCACCAAAAAAGCTTGTAAATGGAGCTGTGAATCGAGATGCAATATGACATACAGTATATAGCAATTGTAAGTGGCTTTGCATAAAAGCTAAATGAATGTAATGTAATGTAATCCACGTTCCCAGGGCTCTATGCTCCCAAACACAATATCCTCTTAATACGACATACTAAGGAAACCTTTCAAAGGGTTTTATGTTCCCAGCAATGTTTTCCCTAAGTCAATATGTTGTTTGGTGTTATACTTGAAACCTATGCCCTCAAATCTGTGGCCAAGACAGTCTTCCTGACATTAAACATTGATATGTGGCTGAATGGACCATTTAAACTCCAACGCCCATCTCCCTTTGGTTCTTCTGCAGTTGGAATTGCGTAGATAGCCTTTACCAATATCTTACCATGTTAGTTTATGGGAACATAGGACCCTCGGAACATCGGTATGAGCCTGTTCAACATTCTGGGAAATTTGCTTCATTCTTGCAGAGAGTTAGATAAAAGGATTGGTTCAACTTTAATGCCTGTAAGGTAAACGTTTAGTGACAACGATCAGCCTGTTAGCCCAGCTTAGCATAAACACTGGAAACATGGGGAAATAGCTTGCCTGACTCTCTCCAAAAGGTAGCAAAATCTGCCTACCAGCAACTTGGCTGTAGCTTCATATTTACCAAACAGATAAGAGATTGATTGATTAATTAATTAGTTTTTGTTTTGCGTGTATCTAACCTAAAAAAATGCTCGGTTGTACACACATATATAAAGCTAAGACATTGCATACATTTATATATAGCTCATAATCCAGTTGGCTTTTGTGGTGTGTCGGTTAAGCATGTTGGTCAAACAAAAGGCTGGAAAGTAGTGGGGTCTGGGTTGGGTGCATTCTTCTTCAGTTCTTGTAATGAAGTTAACAGATGGTTGGCAGCCTGTCCTCTTTTCTGAGGATATGAAGTTTCTATTTCATTCACTTTGTCTCCCAGGATCCTCTTTTGGCAGGCCAAAAAATGCGAAAATTAAGGAGCACGCTGAGTATTCCAATTTTGGTGCCATCTATGCTCCTTTGTGCTCCTGTGACACCTTATTAAAATAGATTGTAGCATGGCTTTTATGAGCACGAGCACACCACTTTTACATTTGCATCCTTTTGCATAAATCTCCATACAGAAGTTATTCCTTTGTGTCCTTAGCTTCTTATATTACATGCACTTGATTATGTATGATCCCTTGTTATGTACTTGTGACCATGGCTGCCCGTGAATGATTTGCCCATCTTGTCTCTTGGCAACGATGCACCTGCAGAGGAAAGCTGCTCAGTGTGTGTTGAGGGCGCTGTCATTGAGAGCCATCAATAATTGAGTTGGACTGGAACCCTGCACCAGCTGGGGGTTGGCTTGCTAGATGGGACAGATCCTTCTCAGAGGGGTCTTGTTGTACAAAACCTCTGTTTTTCATGGCAGTAACCATGCTGCCCACTTTAGTAGATTTAGTTGCTGATTTGTCTTCCAGCAATCATCTCAGGCTGTTCAGACAGCAACTGAAACATCCACAGCCAGCATCAAACTGCAGGATGAAGGGGTTTACAGTGGTGTGTTTTTTTTAGCCCAAGGCTATTTCTCCAGCTCGGTCTCTAAACCAAAACATTGCTTTTGTCTGTATAAAGCCAAAACATAAGATCAGAGCAGGATCAGATGAGTGTGTGATATACATAAATGACTAGAGCACTGGCTCTCACCCCTTAAAAACAATGTTTTCTTGTGATCCGTCATGAGGTTGCACATGTTTACAAATTGTGACCATTTCAACCAAAGAGGGATTATTCCTTCTCAGGTTGTTACATTTGAATAGATTTGAGAGCTAGGAGGAACTGTTTTGATGCATGCTTACATCAGCATGAAAGTCATCACAATCACAGTTGAATTATCAGTCCAAGAGATCAATAATTGTGTTAGAAAATTTCTGGTTCTTTGCTAAAAATTTAAAAGTGTGTACATATAAAACTTCAGGGGCCTGGTTACTATTACCATTTTTTAAATTCGCTCCACTATGTTGCAGGACTCTAACTGGCTTCTTCTCCGTGGCAAGGCTGGCTGAGGCTCATGGATGTTGTAGTATTTAGACCCGTTGACCATGCCAAACTGACAAACAAAACATGATTTCTCAGAAATACAGTTGAGATTAAAATATAAGGCCATAACATGATCCTATAGGATTACATTACATCATCCAGGAGACTCTTTAAAAATGTTAAGTTACATTGAGGATATCATTTATAAAAAAAAATATTTGAATAGGTTTGAAAAATAATTAATTTTGCATGACTACAGATTTATCTAGCGATCCCTTAGGTGGGTTCTGACCCCCATATTGGGAACCACTGGACTAGAGGCCATGAAGACCAAACCAGCTGGTTAAATCAGGCTTTAATTGGATCTTCTTTTACATTATCTAATCACATCATCCTCTTCCCCAAGTATTTTGCTGAGGCTGTCTTTTTATTGTAGATGATTAATACACATAAGGACACAGCTAATGCAATTCACTCAAAGTGCTTAAAAGAACTTGTACTCTTTCTCGAATATGTTATCTTCTGTTATCTCTTTGTGAGGAAAGAGAGAAACTGAAATGTCCCAGAACGGGATTATCTACAAACTGTCCTGCAGGGAATGAGAAGAAAATTAAACAAGTCTATACAAAACACATCTTCATAATCCATCACTGATAAATTACAGAAATGTGAGGTCCCCTTAGGAGCACAACCGTCCGTGATCTTCCCTTTGTCTCTCTCTTCTGTTTCTGTGTGTGCATCTCTGTAATGACTGTGTAGGAGGATAAGAGAGGTTTCATGGGCAGGCTGCGCTTATACCTCCTTTTCATTGAGGGGGAGCCTTGACGAATGGCAGAGTTGTGCGGGGGCGACGTCGCTCCGGCTTGGCTCCCCTGCAGCCTGTCAGAAAGAGTTGTTAATGTGGTCTTTTTTGATGATGTCTGAGCACACTGGCATGGCCTGTTCTCCCAAAGATTTTTTGACTGTCAGAAACTAGGGCGAGGAATCCAAGGCAGGGATTTTTTCTTTTTCTTTTAAAGTTTCAGACAATACAGAGCACATAATGTATTTGCAAGGTCGGCAGTGACACTCTGTTGCAAAGTTTTCAGTCCTCCTCTCCGTGTCTTTGTGCTTTCTCTTTGTCCTCTTTCTCTCCATCTCACCCTCAATCTCTCTCACACACCCTTTCTGTGTGTGTTTGTGTTTCCTACAGAAGGGGGGATCTGATGTAAGCTTTAAAGTGGGGAACCTCGAGGAGCTTCAAGAGCAACTCAATCGCTGCAAGAAAGAACTGCAGCAGGCCCATGATGAGTAAGGACGTGTGTGTGGTTCTGCTTGTACAGTGTGTGCACTTAACAGCCAGCAATGAGCTTCCAGTTATTGCTCCTGTGGCTTTTTTGTCAGAGTATAATTTCACTGTTGCCTGATTGATGGGCTTGTTAATGAGTTTGGCGTTGCAATATTGATAATGTGTGTGTGTGTGTGTGTGGTGTGTGCATGCACGCAGACTGACCGAGGAGCGTATAGTCAGAGAGGGGGCAGAGTCTCGCCTGCGCCTACAGGAAGATCTGCTGGCTGAGCTTCAGGAGGAGCTGAGGAGGGTTTCAGAAAACTCACCTCACTCAGACACACTGCAGACGGTAAACACAAACGCACACATCCTTATACTTCTATAGTTATGAGGACCCTGATTGACATAATGCGTTTCCCTGGACCCTTTCTAATTCTACCCTAACCCTTAAAACCAAGTATTAACCTTCAAACAGCCCTTTGATGTTGTGAGGACCTGCCAAAATATCTTCGCTTTTCTTGGTTATCTTGTTCTGGTCCTCACTATGTAGGAAGCACACACACACACACATACACAGAATAAAACATTACACTGCACACATTGCACTTTTGCTTGTGTGCTTATCTGACTATCTTTGTCCGTGCTTCTGCAGGATGTGATAATGTTGCAGGCTGAGTTGGCTGAGGCTGCCATGTTACGTCAGCGCCAGGAAGAGATTCTACACCAGCGGGAACGGGAGCTGACAGCCCTGAAGGGGGCACTAAAGGAGGAGGTGGAGTGCCATGACAGAGAAATGGAGGATCTGAGGGAGCAGTACAGCCAGGACATGGAGAACCTGAGAAAGACCATGGAGGAGGTCACACAGGTGGATGGCATTATCATTTGAATTTTGTGCATATAGTCAATCACACAAAACATGTGAGTTCTGTTATCAGCTGCTTTATACATGCTTCTATATTCTTGACTCACATACTACATGTACAGTTACTTTGATGTAAGATGAGGGAGTAACCTGTTCAATGAAACGAAACAATGTTGGTTTAGTAACTCTGATGTCACTGAACCAATACGTGTGATTCAATAAGCTCAACAAAGAACAAACAAGACACTAATAAATACCAGTTAGCTACATCTCCATTTTATGTGTGTAACAAAATCTATTTCAGCATTTCTTTCTTAACTTTTACTACAAAGTTTTTGTGCTCCAGAAAGTCTTATAAACCATTTTTTCAGATCATTAATTGACCCAAAAGATTTCTGCACACTGTCAATAGGTGATCGACAGTGTGCTGGATGGGCTTTTTTCAGCTTTTATTTCTTTACAATTTTGGTGACTTAATATTTGTGTTAGTGTGCAACACATTTTCACGTTTTTTCATGTGATTATGCTTATAATATTGATTCAGCTACAGCAAAACCTGCAACGTAGGAATCATAATAAATATTTCTCTGTTTCTGATCACTGAAATAATTTTTTTTGTAACATTACAAACATTACATCTGCTAGTGCACTCCCAAACATTCAACTGCATTTGTTATTAAGATGATTGCATCCACAATATTATACATCCAGGCTTTTGGCTTGTTATTCTGTTTTATGTGTCAGCATGCAGTGAATGTTCAAAGGTAGCATAAGGTCAGGCTATGCCTAGAGCGCATACTTAGAAAAGATAATTTTGCTACTTGTGTTTGCAATGTAAAACTTTTCCAGTTGAATTTCCATTGTAAAGTTTCAGTTTCTGCCAGTTGACTATTTCTGGAGCGCTGTACTGTAGGATGTGGTGTAGAGGAAGTTTGAAGCATATACGTATTTACAGGAATAGATCATTATGCAGATTTTGGAAACTGTAACAGCGGTGTCAGGAAAAAAGTTACATGCAGCCAGAGAGAAGGAAATAAGCAGACAGGTTGGCAGCTGCTTTTGATGTGGTGATTTATTTGGCGAGAGGAGGATTAAAGTAGATCGCTGTTTGTGACGACTATAGCATGCTCTATCTTGTCTGATATTCTCCAGGTGTTATTTCTTATGTAGAAGTATTTTTTAGAGGCTGAACACATGCTGATGAAGGCATAAGCCCATCCCAATCTCAGTTTTTCTGTTCCCTTGTGCTGAACATTTGCTTGAAAAAAAACAAATTGAACTAAAAGAAAATGTGATAGATTTGGGTGTGTGAACTCCTTTTGAAACACGTCATAGTAATGAAAAGGATAATTGAATGTGAGGAATAAATCTGTTTTATACACTGACTCCCGTGACAAATTTTTTGTGTGTTTGTGTGGCTGTGTTTCAGTCCCAAGAGCAAATAGAAGAAGAGAGGGAAAGGGTGAATGCCTCCGTGCTTACCCTGGAGGAAGAACTGGAGAACTGCAGAGATCAGGGAGAGCAGTGGAAGACACAGCTGGAGACCACCACACAGGAGTTAGTGTCTATAAGTCATGTGTTTTTATGTAATTATGTTTTGTGAATTTTTGTATGGATGCTACTCGCATTAGAAGCCTCTCTAAATTGTATTAATTAATTGCGAGGTTGGAATACACACGCTGTGTCTTTTTCAGTGCCTAACTTCAAAGGATTAAAAAACAAAACAGCATAAGCATGAAGTAACGTTCAAAGACCGTGAATATGTGGGAAAAAACGATGTTTGTTTTAAAGACTTCATATTGAAGCTAATATTTCTAAGTTCACATGCTGAACCAAACTGACTATGAAGCTATACTATTACTTTGGACAAGACAAATATACACATCAGCAGTACTGTATCACTGGAAATGGGTTTATATTCACAGCTATGCTTTATTGCTTTGAACTTGCATCACCACACTCCATCCTTAATAAAGCATCATGCACACTCATATTTGATATTTTTCCGTTAGTGCTCACTAAAAACTGTAGTTCTCGGAAACTATAGTCCACTGTTTTTTTGGTTCAGACCTGCAATATTACATTATTTTTAATGCATGCACTCTTTCACTTGACTTTTCAATCGGCAGGAGCGGGGAGCACATCAGCAGTCGAATGTGAGAGAGAAAATCTATCTCACTGTGTTTGGTTTGTGTAGGTTTAGCCTAGTTTAAAATGAACATCATCTGATATTCACTTCAAATTCACTTGAAAAGCTCAAACATTAGATATCTATTTTGATCATTAGGTCAGTGAACCCCTTACTAACAACAGTAACAGTAAAAGTAGCAGTAGTAATACAGTGATAATAACCCCAATCATGTCAGTCATTCAAACCAATCAACATTCAGATATTGACGTAACTGATTTTGTTTTAATGAGGTCATCCCATCTCATTGCCTTTCCCGATTTAATTGCTAATAAACATAACTGATTAAATAAGTAAGTCCTGTATCTCTATTTAAGGTACAATGAAAGTCCTTATTGTCAAACAAAAGACACATTGTGGATGCAGTGATGTTTTATGGTTTAGTGCAGTAGTTTTACTCCCTTGTGATTTGTTTGTTGCTGCTATCTTTGGTTTGTGCACGTGTGCTTTTGGCCCTGCAGTGTGTGTGTGTGTGTGTGTGTAGTTTATAGAGCCACTGTTACCACTGTGAGTTCTTCAACATCTACTTTCTCTCCGCAGGCTAATGAAATCCCGTTTGGAGAAGGAAGAATTTGAGGGCAAGCTAAAGGATCTTCAGGATTCTCTGCTCACCATGAAGAAACAAATGCCTGCATCTGACGATAACCGTTCTTTAGCAGAGGTAATTCACACGTCAGTCACCAGACAGAACACCGATTAGGCTCGCTGTGTGGGTGGAATACCTTTACAGTATGTTATTTTTCTAAATCTGTCAGAACATTACAGCATCTAACAATAACACATTGTTATGTGCCCCTGCTCATTCCCTCTTACTCAAGCATGCATTATCCATCTCTGATTGTTTATCCTAAGGAGCTTCGCCGTTGCCATGATGATCTGAAGCGGGCTTGCACCGACCTGGACAAGCAGAAGTGCGAGTTAAACGAGAAGAAGGAGGCACTTCAAGCCCTGAAGAAAGCGAGTGGAGAGAAAGAGGCTGAGCTTCTGTCTGAGATCAGCAGGTTGAAGGAGCAGTCACAGAAAGACAAAGCCGAGCTGGAAAAGGCGCTCGAGAAGGCGAAGGAGGTGAAGCGTCATCTGGGATCTATAGAAAAAATATAGATAGAACAACTTAAGCACATTTGAAATTGATTTAATGTATAAAACAAACAGGGGATTAGAACTTTCATTTAGATGAATGTCACCATTTTAAAGGAACGTTTATAATATTGTATGCCCAGTCGCTAAATTCTGCATGTTTCTCTCTTGATCCACTCCTCTCGACAGTCATCAGCTGAGTCTTCGGGGAAGACTCTGGTGGACCACGGCACCAACCTGGAGCTCCAGGAAGCAAACACTCGTCTCAGAGAGAGGCTGGCCCGCATGGTAATGCAGAAAATAAACCCCCCAAAAAACGCACAGCTGTAGACACACATCCCTGCAAAATTGCATAAACAGACATACTGTACAAGAACAAAAGAAATGGCCTCCCACACAGATTCTATTTTCAGCTGAGAGATGGGAAGTAAATTATATCCAAAGAAAAACTCAAACACGTAAGATCAGAAAATAATCCCTCCAAGATAAATTTGCATAAGATGCGCATTGCGCTCCATGTACGTTCGAATAGCGATGTATTACAGCTGTTTTAAGTGCTATAATCTTGTTACTTTTGATGGGAAATAACCATGTGAAGAGCATAGGCATACACAAATAAGTGTAGGTGTAAAGTAAAATACAAATCAACATATGTCCAGGACACAGTGTAAAATTCTGGACTGGAGTTTGTATGCAGTGGCAGTGGAAGTTTATACTCTTTGTTCTAGTTGTACTTTAAATATGAAAAGACTTAGAGCACTTTATTATTTGCCACCCCCTCTATTTTACATACCAAACAGATATAACAATACAGAGGGCAAAGGCAAATTATGAAACACTGGAAAAATGCAAATGAGCAAATATTGCTCTCTTCTTAACACGGCCTCATACAATTCAAGACACATAAATAACCACTGTAAAGTGACTTTTACCTACAGCATGATGGTGAAAAAATGCAAATGAAGCCACACGCTGTAGGCCCATGTTCATCAGTGGATATTTTCTCATTCTCCAGACAAGGCTTCACTCCAGTGTGCCACGGAACTCGGAGGCCGAGGAGGCGTTGGAAGCTCTGGAAGATGAAAACCGCTCCCTGAAGTCTCAACTGGAGGAGGCCAAGAGAGGAACCACCCGCCTATGCAAGGAGAGGGACGAGCTGACTCGGCGGCTAGAGGAGAGAGATCTGGAGAGGGAAGCTCTGAGGAGGGGCAAGAGTGACTTGGAGGAGCAAAAGAGGCTGCTGGACCGAGCCCTGGAGAAGATTAACAAAGAGGTGTTTGTTAGGGTTAGAACAATGTCTTGGTTTGTTGATGTGGAGATATTTTCATTCCCCAAACATTTCTTTCTGTCTCCTCCCACCCTCAGATGGAGGCGATGATGGAAGATTCCCATCAGTCTGTGGTTGCCCTGCAAACACAACTAGACGACTACAGGGAGCGCTCGAGGAAGGACCTGCTGGAAGCTCAGCGCAACAGTAAGGATAGGCTGACAGAGCTGCAAAGGGCTCAGAGCAACCTCAAGACACAGCAGGAAGAGGTGAGGACGAATGGGTTGAAAAACTGAAAGGATAAGTGAAATTGCATGTGAAGAACGAAACCCAGAACCTCTGAAATATTATATATTGTGAAATACTAGACCATTCTAGCAAAAACTGAACTGTCAGACTGTTTTTCTTCCTTTGAAAGTATTTTTTAGCCATGCACTAGGGTTGACAATATTGGTCGGTTGGCCAGTGGGTCGGCCCACCACTTTGGTCCAGACTGAAATATCTCAACAACTATTGGATTAATAGCTATGGAATTATGTACATACATTCATGTTCCCCAGATTATGAATCCTAGTTCATTTTGTGACCCCTGACTTTTCATCTAGTACCATCATCTGGTCAAACTTGTCCAATACCTACCATACCTAGTAATAGGATGTGTTAAGACTTGTATGGAAATACATGTATGTAAATATATATGGGGAAAGAACATGCATGTCCAGCAAACTTTAAGTTAGGGTTGGGGGGATTTTGAAGACAGAATATGCATGAAAATGAAAAAGTCCATGCATTGTGGTCCCCTCCATGTTGTCTCCAGGTTTCCCGTTTGAAGAAGGAGCTGCTGGTGTGCAGCGAGGAGAGAGACAGCGCGCAGTTGGAGAGAGATCTCCTCAATAACCGTCTCAAACACTTAGAGAGTGAACTAGAATCAGAGAAGAGCACCTACACTGACCGCACCAGGGAGATCAGGGGCCTGGAGGTGAGGCTTCCAGGTCAAAGGTCATGAGCCGGGGAATCTAAAGATGGGTTGGAGTAAATCAGGGATACAGTGTTGTGTCACCAAATAGTTTTTAATGTTTAAGAGTAAACATGCTTTGGGAGTCAGGCATGTGAGGTTTAGATATCAAGTACCTTTGAGTACAAGAGGATTTAAAAGATAAGCTCAAAAAAAGAAATATGTTAGGGTATGTATTTATCTGTTTGTCTGTCCACAGGATAAAATTAAGACGTTGGAGATCGAACTAGATGAGGAGAGGAGCAGTATAGAGCTTCTCAACGACCGCATTACACGTAGCAGAGATCAGGTGCCACATAAAAAAATATTTTAATACACATGCAAATAAGCAGGAAGCATTTCTACGTAATGGTATATCTGATGACAGGGTTACTTAGACTGCCTCTTTGGTCCTTTCTCCTATCTCACTTTCTCCTCTCAGGTTGACCAGCTACGTTCAGAGCTAATGCAGGAGCGCTCAGCAAGACATGACCTGGAAATGGACAAGAGCGCACTCGAGAGACAGGTACTGTTCGTTCATCTAGCACCTTCACATGCACACTAATTCACACACACAACGTTAGAACTGCTTTTTCAGTAGTTTATTCACCTTCAATTTTTCATCATCCCCTCCCAGCTGAAGGAGTTGAAGAGTCGTGTGGTAGATATGGAGGGACAGACTCGGCCCTCGCCCGGAATCACCCTGCTGGAAAACAAAATTCAAGAGTTGGAGGAGAAAGTACACAGTGAAGAAAGGTATGGCTGAACACACACGGGGGGTCAAACAAGAAACAATTTCTCTATCTAAATATGATGTCCTGTGTGTTACCCAGCAAACAACCATCCATTAAAAAAACACCTGAAAAGGGGCGTTGGATGAGGTTTTAAGTACCATAACATACTGAATTAAATTAATTAAAAGTGTGTCAAATTGTTGGAGGGTTCTTGTATTGTGTGAATTCTGGATTTCTCCATACAGAGAGAAGGCCAGCATCCAGGCTTCTCAGCGACGAATGGAGAGGAAACTAAAGGAGCTAAATGCCACGTTAGACCAGGAGAGAAGCCAGCATGTTGAGCAAAGAGATCAGGTACATATCAAGATTTCTACAAATTATCTTTAGTGTTTTGCTATAGTGTTTGCTGGTTAAATACGGAATTCTGACGTTCAAACCGGATCTAACCAGTTAGTGGAATAGTTCGACATTTGTTTGCTCTCTTGCCTGGAGTTAGATAAGATTGATAACATTAGGTTACATTAATTTGACAGACGGACGCTTTTGTCAAAAGCAGCTAACAATAAGTGCATTGGGAGTGGATCCCTTTTAAACAAATAACTAAAATCATGTTCAGTGCTACAGTACAAGTGCTTACAGATGGATAGGAATGCTGCGTTCCAAACCACTCGGAACTGGGAAATTTCTGACCTCCAACTAGAAGAGGTACATGTTACGTTCAGTGGTGGTTATGGCAGAGTTGAGCAAGTTGGAGGACCCAAACGCAGGACACGTAGGCTAGCAGGTAAAGTTCAGATGGTTTATTCCAAGCAACAAAAAGCGAGCACACGTTCAAACTGAGTGGCTGATGACAAAGTCCAGAAACACAAAAGCTGTCCAAACAGAAATCCAACGGTACAGGGAAACACGACGAGTAGGCAGACAACGAGGGATCATAACGCACATAGAAAGTAATGACCCGACAAAGACAAGCCAGAAACACCAGGTATATATACACACAGGGAGTAACGAGCAAGGCGGGAGCAACACAGGTGACAGAGATCGGGGTTAGTGAGGGACAGGCAGGCAGGCAGAGAAAGGAGAGAGAGAAGGGGAAAACAAGGACAGACATGCAGAGGGATCACTGGGGTAACAGACAAGACAAGGTTACTGAATACTAGACAAGCAGACATTGGGCAGAGAGAATAACCAATAAGACAGAAACACACATGTACAATGAACAAGAACTCAAAAGGAGAATACAGAGCTAAAGTACCAAGGAGACTAGACCCAAAATAATGTAGACAAGGAACCTAAAGTAAATACTAAAACAAGAACCAAGGTGCAGGAAGAAGAACTAAGATGAGAGACAAGACTACCCTAAAACATGGAGATTATGGACTAAGACAGACCATAATGAGAAAATACAGAAGAACACTGATAAGGAAAACACTAAACATGAACTAAAGCACAGGACCAAGTACTAAAATGAGCGATAAGACAGTTACAAAGAAAACCTTAAAGCGAATGAGCCATAATAAACTAGACTACAAAACTCCAAACCCTGACAATATCAAATAAACACAGGAAAAATAACAGCACAAAACCAAATCCTAACAGTACAATGCAACACCACTACAGCTGGAGTTCCTACTTGTGAACTCAGAGCGAAAATAACTACCCGGACTTCCAGGAACAATGGAAGCACATATTGTAACGGGTAAACCATAAACCAAAAGGCGACATATAGTATATTTGCCTGTATTTAATCAGAATAATATCTATCATACTATCATATAGTAAACCTGTGTTATTACCAATATTACCAATGTCATTAAGTAGCCAGTTAAGGAAAAAAATAACTGAACGTCATTGTAGTTTTTCAGGAAAACATTAAAAAGGGGGAGAAAATGTTAAAAATATGCTGGGTCATATACTACATTTACTGAGTTTAGCACATTACCAGCTGATGTAGCCAGATGGGAACAAGTAACATATTTATGTCACTTGTTTTCATTGAAACTGCCATCTTTATCATTTACACCAAGGGCACTAGCTGTTTCCAGTTTTTGTGCTAAACTAAGATAACCGGGAGCTGATTCTAGCTACAAATTTACCATACAGAAGAGTGGTATCAATCTTCTCATCTAACATTAACTCTTGGCAAGAAACCAAATATGTGTATTTTACAAAAGATTATTTTAATATCAGAAGGGTGAAATTTTCTATTCCATTCTTAAGTTATCAGATGCTTTACTGTGGGTGTCTCAAGTTTCCTGACTCTGTGTGTAGTCATTTACCAGCTTGACACAGTTTTAATTATGTAGTAAGAATTATAGATGGATATTGTTTGACCTACTCCTGCTGTTTAATCATTAACACAGTTCAAACAGAGCTTAATTGCTTCTTTGACAAAAGGACTAATCTCATCTGTACTTCTCCTGACCCAAACCCAACCTCACTCGATCACCAGAACTCTCCCTGACCTCACTATCATCTTCTAGCTGCCTCAGCCTTTCTTTATGTAGCTGTAGCTGCTCCCCTACAAATCCACGCACCCGTCAGACCCTCTGCCTCTCCTGCTTGGTCCCCTCCGCTCCCTCAAGGCCCACATCTTCACCTGTGACCTCCTCTGTTCCCCCTCTAACCCCCTGCCTCTCCCTCTCTCCGTCCCCAGCTGTCTCTGCGTGTGAAGGCCTTGAAACGGCAAGTGGACGAGAGCGAGGGAGAGGTGGAGCGCTTGGAGGGTGTCCGCCGGAAGGTTCTCAGAGACTTGGAGGAGCAGCAGGAGCTACAGGAAGCACTGCATGCCAAAGTCACAGCCCTGGAGAGTGAACTCAAGTAAGACTGAAGTTAATGTCCCAACTCTATGAAATAATGTCACAAAAAATGTGTTAAATCCAACTTAAATTTGAGAATGTAACCACACAATGTAAGATGACGTCCTTAACTTTCAGTATTTGACAAGTAACCAAGTGTGTCTTCTTTACACTAGGTGGCACTCTCTAGTAATTAGCAGGGCCCATGCCTGTATTCACTGTGCTACAATGTATGAAAGTAGAAGAACTGAGTCAATGTTTTTGGATTTTCTGTTGTTTGCTATTTATCAGGCGGAAATCACAGCAGCCACATCGTACAGGTCTGGGCTCCTCCGCTTTGAGCTCCTCTGCTTTAAGCTCTGAGGATGAGGATGGTCTCTATGACTCCAACATCACCTCCATCCTGAACGAGAGCCAACTTCAGACCTCCAACTGCTAAAGGAAGATGGCGGCATAAATACAAACAAAAAATCTCCAGAGCAACGCTGCGCTACAAATCTGCCTTGCAGTTGTTCTTGGTTTTATTTTTAGTGCAGCAGTCCAACAGAGACAGGTTGTCAGGATAATTAGATTGCAATTTTTTTTTAGCCTTCAGCTGTGATTATGATTGCTTCAGTACTGTCATGTTTTATCTGTCTTGAAGTCTTCTGTTTTTCCGTTATGTTGAAGAGAAGAATTACACTTAGAAATACAAGGTTTAACTTCATGTACTTCATCTTTAATGTGAACTTTAACTGTAATGTTCACTTTGCTGCGTGTTGTGTTTGACTGTACTTACTGTACACTACTGTGGTAGCATAATACTGTGGCATGGTTTATTTCCAGAGGTCATACAGTAGACTTAAACCAAAAAATTACTTCCATATCTTTTAATTGTTCTTAATTATTTTAATCTGTGTTTGCTTGCGCATGATAATTTACATCTGTCAGTGTTGTTAGCAGCTCCAAGTGTTTCTTTGAAAGTGATGTGTGTTTTTTTTAAACCTTTGAATGTGACAATGATGGGTTGTTTAAACTGAGCCTATATTTTTACACTGTAATAGTTGTGCATACTCGTTCTCAAGACAATCAATTATACATACTGTAGCACTGTGTGTCCTCAGACATGAATATGCTCCCTATACAATTTTCTACTTTAACCACCATATTTCTAATGTAGATTAATATATTTCTGTGTTAAGCTTGAATCATGTGCATGTTTTCACTCAAATGCCTTAAACATTTGCTTTATATCTTTATTTTCACTTCATGTTGTCTCCGCATGTGTTCTGTTTATATGCTGCTGCAGTAATGATTTAAATAATATTTCACATGCTTGCACCTCCTGTACATTCCTGTTGAAAGAATGATTAGGTTAAATTTGGAAGCATTTCACCTTTCTCTTTGTTGCACCTGGCTGTTATGAATGTTGATTATAATCTCCAAATTACATTTTGATGGTGTACATTTGAGACATGTCACTTTTAAATGTGTATTTGGGTCTTTACAACAAAGGATGCTATTACATGTGGAATATGTTTATTAAGCTGCTTGTAACATTTGATATACGGAGCAGAGCTTTGTAAGCTTTGTCCTAATTTGACAGATATTTTAAGAAAATTTTTGACCATGTGTACAATAAAAAGAGATATACGTTTTACTCATGTTATTTTCTTTTTTGATCTCTCAATATTTGATACTGTACAATATACATGTTTTTAAACATGTATTAAATTAAAAGTATTTGAGACATTTTAAGTTTTTATTACAGACAGCAGAGAGATGCAACGAAGGGTCCCGGCTGGATTTGAACCAGGGAATTTGCAGTTAAAAGACAGATTAACAACTTTTTCAACTCTGTCTTTAATTATCCATGCGAACATGGAAACTGATTTTTCTTGCTGTAATCATTTCTCATGTTCATACTGGCCATGAAATAATCCCTTAGTAATGCACTTTCAATGTAAAGGTGATGAGGGACATCAAATGAGGGACGCAAACATGTACGTAGAAGTTTATCTGAAACTGAAATAAGTAAATGTAATTGCGCACAACTTATACTCTGAATGAAATCTACTAAAAAATGTATTGTGCTAGACTCAAATACTAATGGAAACTGACTCAACAAAGTTACTACTAGTAAACTTGAAATTTACAAAATGGCCATTTTCAGATAGTAGTCTTAAAAAATACGAATATGAAAAATACGAACACTACGAGTTACTAATACTAGTTGTCATGATCCTGTCTGTGTGTCTTGTTTGGGAGTCTGGGTTTTGGTTCTATATCTTTGTTCTTAGTCCTGGTCCTTAGTTCATGTTTTAGTATTCACTCCTAGTTCTTGTTTACATTATTTTGGTTTAGTCTCCTCTGTACTCTGTGTTCTAGTTCTGTGTTCTCGTTCAGGTTCTGGCACTTTGTAACTTGTGTGTTTTTGTCTTTGTTGGTTATTCATTTTGCCCCATGTCTGCCTGTCAACTGTTCTCTGTTTTCCCCTGCTCTCTCTCTGCCTGCCTGTGTCTCGTTAGCCTCATGTCTGTCACCTGTGTTGCTCCTGCCCTGCTCGTTAGTCCCTGTATATATAGCTGGTGTTTCTGTCTTGTCTTTGTTGGGTCATTGTATGGTGTTTGCAGTGTTCTTGTGTGGAGACGCTCTGTCGGGATATCTGCCTGAAACCTTGTCAACCTGTACCAGCCCTTGTGGATTCTTTTGGACTCAGCCACTGATAGTAAGTGTGCTCGCCTTTGGTTAATAAATCTTTGAACTATACCTGCCAGTTGTGTGTCCTGTGTTTGGGTCCTCCAACCTGCCTCTCCACACTCACTGCAACACTAGTAACACCATTACTACAATTCAAGTTCTCTTTATTAGTATCTTTCATTTCTACACTTAACTGACACAAAGGCACATCTTGCATAAAGCTGAACAGACTAACTGCTTGATTAGATAATTAACCAGCAACAATTTTAATCAATAGTTTTTCCATTTTTTTGCAATAATGTTAAACATTCTATTTCCAGATTCCATATTTTTTTGGTGTTAACTTGAATCTCTTGAGATAAATAAAATTTCCTTTTACTACTTACTCTACTGTGTTTTGTGGAAAAAGTGACTATGCATAACTTTATTTATATTGAAGTCCCACACTATGCAAATTGTCAGGTAGATGAGGTAATGGAACAATATCAAGGTTTCTGCAGGTTTTACCTGGTCAAATTTAAGACTATTATGAATGAAATTTAAAACCTATTTCATGATTTTAAAAAAGGAAATGCACAAATGCAGTCACAAAATTACTTGCAGGGTAAATCGCTGTATTCAAATTAGGGTTGAGTGATGTCTACAAAATTGGCATCAGACGATGTTAACGATGAAACACCGGGATGGACGATGACTAATAAGCTATGTAATTAGCAAGCTGGCATGCGGTGCACCTGCTGATGTCAAATGGATCACCGGTAGAAAAATCGTAAGGGGTCTAACCATTAGAGCTGTGAAAATAAATTTGGTTGGTTTTGATGCTCTCCACAATGGTTTTATTTATTGCACAACACTAAGAAGTTTTGAGCCTCACTGCCTAATAATGGCCGGAAAACACTGTTAACATGACCTCAGAATCAATACAGATAGGACTGTTCCTGTTTGTCTTAATTTACTGCTTTATACATTTGTAGAAATTGACAAATGGGCATCATGAGAACCAACTCCCTTCTGTATAACTACAAGGATTTCATTTGTACATCAAAATCCAAAAGAATAATTGGGTTTGCATCCCTGATTTGCTTTAACATTAACCTCAGCTCCTCCGTGGTCAACACTGTTTTTATTTGTTTTTTTTAACTATCAAGATGTACAACCTGCAACTTGATTTTGATCTTTTCCTCTGCTAACTTTCACCTTCATTTTCAGCTGCTCCCCATTTTCGCTCTTCCTTTGAAGAACGAGGAGAGGGAGACAGCTCAGTAGGTTTCAGATACGTTGCTAGAGTGGTTTTAAGCCCTAAGATCTATTTTTCCATCCAAGAACCAATAAGGTTGCACTCTGGTACAATCCGAAAGACTTGCGGCAATAACATGAAAGCTGCCTGTTGGTCTTTGTAGTCGTAATACAGCAAATTATATTTGGACTACCGACTAGAACTACAATACCACGGGAGGAAAAAATATTCTTGAGCGCTGCTTGGGCATTTCAATTAGCCTTAGAGGTAGTGTTACATGTACGTTGGAAAATAAATACCCATTTAAAATTTTAAGACCTAGAACTTCAGCAAATTTAAGGCCTTAAATTTTGAAATTTCAGACTTTTTAAGACCCTGCAGGACATCTGACTGTTATCAGAGCAGCTCCTTCTCTGTGTTTGTCCGAGTGACAAAGTGACGGTGAATCTCAGAGGAAAATAATCTGGCAGTAAAAGTATGGTGTCGGTGTCTCTGCTAATAAATTCTTCAGCTTCTCCAGACCAACAAGTCTGTTGTTCCCAAATGGCTGGAGAAGTGAAGCATCTCCCATTCAGACTGGAAGCTGAGCAGGAAGCTAACAGAACGTCTTTTAGTTCAACTTATAGAAAGTAACAAGCAGCTGTATTTTCAGCCTACCTGTCCAGCTGAGAAGATGTGTTCAGCTCTGTCCTGAACAGACTGAACATCCATAGGGTACCATATTTGGGTCACACTTGTCAATCACAAAGTAGCCCCGCCCTAAAGCCTCCCCTGCTTTCTGGTCTATTTTCCTCTAAATGGGACCATAATTTACTAAATCAACATCATGCTGCGTTGAAGACTTGAAACTAGTGACTGAGACCATATACGATCCAGTGGAGTCGCTCCCTGCTGGCTTAGAGAGAATGCAGGTTTGAGGATTCACTTTTCAAACCTGGAGGTTCCTGCTTGGTGAAGACAAAGCTGCTTCGTGGTTGCACAAATCAGACATCAAATTTCCGTGTGGTTTCGAGACGTACCAAAGAACGAGACGCAGATTCAGGTTGTCCTCACACAGGAGCAGGTGGAGGTGTGGGTACGTACTGAGGGACTGCAGGAGGCGGTCTCCTCCTCGTTGAGCGGAAGCGAGGAGGGATGAGCCTTACAGCAGGACTTGGGAGGGTTGGTCTGGAAGTCTTTGTACACCTGCAGGAGGAGGAAGTGATATCAGCCGCCACAGTGATGTCACCAGTCAGTGTGTGTGCGTGCGCATGCCTCATCTTGTGGACCTCGTCACAGCTGGCCTGAACGTGCTGCAGAGGTCTGAGTGAAGAATGGCAGAGACGGACACAATCAGTCAGCTATCAGTTATCAATACCTCCTGAAGCAATCAGTAAGCCTGTGTGTGTACTGACAGCTTTTCTGGGTGTTGCTTAGGCTCAGGTTGTCCATGAGCTCCAGGATCTGTTCCAGGGTGAGCTGAGCCAGTTTACTGCTGGAACTGTGAAGACTGAGACACAACCGTTGTTCAACAGGTACCCAGAGACCGTCCTCAACTTTGAGTTCTCACCTCTGTCCTCATCCATCTGTTCTGTCTGTCCTCACCTCTCTCACGGGGCTGGTTGTTCTTGATCAGCTGGGCCTTGATGTATTCTCCCAGCGCGTTGTCATTGGACGCCCAGTGTCTCAGGATGTTGGTTGTGAACTGGTCCTCGGGGGTGACGGGGACGACTCAGGACCATCTTCACCATCTCTTCACTGGGCCTGGGACACACAGATGTTAATGGGGACCCAGGAGTCTCTAAGACGAGTGTCCAGGTGTGAACCTGTCATACTCTGCGGAGAAGCAGTCGTACCTGTCGTACTCTGCGGAGAAGCAGCAGACACGACAAGGCATCCAGGTGTTCTGAGAACACAAAGACAAAGGAGTCAGAGGACTGATCAGACTGGAGGACAGGGACCCTTTCCTGGACACCACTCACCTTTATATTTAAGGTGCTGCAGGATGGGGATGAAGGTCTCTAGGGGGGTGCCAGTAGCCAGGAAGAGCTGCCAGGTGCTGTACTACTCAAGGTCTCCCAGACCAGAGACTAAACTGTGGACACACGAAGAAGCCGCCATGAGGACAGGTGGACACAGGTGGAAGATTCAAAGACAGGTGTCCTCTGTGCTCAACATCCTCAGTGAGACTCTCTCAGTCCTTCCTGAACATCACCAGGCTCCCCATCATCATGTGACACATCAGTTCCTACAGCTACAACACAGACCTGCTTACTTAACACAACCAGGCTCAGAACCAGACTAAAGGTTCTGCAGAGGTGAGTCCTGATCAGCTGTTACCTGTGTGGAGTCTGACATCTACGATCATGTTGAGTAGCTCACCGCTCCGCAGCGTCTCATCTGGGAACTGAACAGAGACAGAAACATTCAGATCTGGATCTGATTCCATATAAAACATAACCTACTGCTTATGGAGAAACACAGAGGAGCAGACAGGGAGAGAGGCAGGGAAAGCTGGTGTGTTTGCAGGGAGAGACTAGAGGTAAAGGGGTGTGTGTGTGTGTGTGTGAGAGAGAGTGAGTGCAGGGAGAAGTCGAAGCAGGTACAGAAATCATAAAAATGTCCGTGGCGATTAAAACATGCTTTCGCAGTGTGCAAAATGTGGAAGGAAAAAAAAAAAAAGAAAATCCAATAGAGAAATATGCAATTCCACATAATTTTGGAACATTGTTATTACCACATCTGTGAACAACAAGTAGAGTAACATTTTGAATAAACTACACCCAAAAGCTACACTTGCTTAATAAGTCTACATACAGTAACGAGCATACTTATTGGTTGTGGAGCAGTGGATAAGACACATGCCTTTGGTGTGAGAGACCGGCGTTTGATTTTCACTGTGACACATCCATCAATGTGTCCCTGAGCAAGACACGTATCCACTAGTTTGGAATACAGTTAGCTCCAAACTACTGTAACGTTAGTTGATGACAACTTCGCTCGTTACTGTAAGTACGATGCAATAAAACCTTCGCCAGTAATAATAATCTTAATAAGTAGAAGAGACTTACCACAGTCCGATTAAGGGACGTTTGATATGCTTGGCGCCAAATAATGCTGAAACGTGAAGGGGGCGTGGCCTGAGCGAGGGCGCCACTGGAGGAGCTTGACGTCGCCATTGGATGTAGGCTGAATTCAGTAGACGAAACTTAGCAAAACATATTTTTAAACGGAAACGGTGGTGCCTTGAACACACTTGTGTATGTAAGCGCGCTGATTTGTACTGCATTTTTAACCACAGCAGTGTTTGCAAATGTGTTGCAGCTGATTGGTAACTCCTGTGACCCTAACTAGTTTCGAGTTCCAGAGATCCCAGCTTTCTTTGCAGCGCTGTGAAAGTGTTTTTTTGTTTTTGTTTTTTTTCTGTTCTGTGACTTTTATTGTATAACGTTAACCGTAACGTTACACTGGGATGACCGGAGGCAGTATGTGGAGTCAGTTTGCCGCATTCCTGTTATGCTAACGTTAGCAACCGTTAGCTAACGTAAGCTTAAGTAATGTATCACCAGTGGCTGAAAGTTTTCCAGACAGTTGTCATCTGATCGATTTTTCATCTGGGGCTGCTCCTTGTTACGCGAGCTTTGGTCTGGTAAGCGAAAAAGTTCTGTTTTCGGTGCAGTAATATCAACAGAAAAGCTAACGTTAAGTTACTTGAAGTTAGCTGGCTAAGAACACATTGAGGTAACGTTAAATTTCACTTTGCACTGAACTGTTAGTTAATGTTACTTTAGTCCTATATCGTTACTGTGGAGACAGTGAAGCTCTGCCTTCATGTAAGTTAACAAGCTGTTTCTGAATGTAGTGTTTGTAGTAGGATGTAACGTTACACTTGCTCAAAAAGTAAAAACATTCATAATGTGAAAAATCATAGCCTAGTTTCACTGATATACGGTAAATATGAAATGAAAACCCCTCCAGTTGGGAGATTTTCAAGTCAGATCAGTTGGAACGGTGTAATTATGTTTTAATACGTATTTAATAATAATAAGTATTTAATATATTTATATTTAACTTACATCTGTTGTAATCTGTTTTTAATATATCTGTCCTCTCAAGTGAACCTGAGCGCTTAGTTTCCTCGAGCTTCAAAGACATTTCGTTAAGATGTATCCTGAAATAGTATTGATGCATGGCTGAATGTTTCATTTTATCAGCAGTGAACCTAATAAACCCCTCAGCCCTTCAATTGCAGACACAAGTTGCCTCATCTGAAGTGGCTGTATATGTATTTGGAAAGGAAAATTTTTCCACTGTGGTAATGAAAGTTGGTGAGGAATGTTCAGTTTTATTTAAATTTAATATTATTTGTTCATTTTAGCTGATGTAGTTTGTGGTCCGGTTGAACTGTATTGCGTCATCTGTTTATAACGCAATACAGTTCACTTTTATTTAGCATGGCCTCACTGATATAAATGGGATAGACAAAATATCAGAAACACTGGTCCATGTGATCCAAAATGATCATACAGTTGCAACAAAAACTGAACATCGTTATTATGACGGGAGAATTAATTGCAGAAATGTTGGATTAGACTGCATTAAATTTAGCTAGATGTACCAAATAAACTGCTAACTGAGTCTTAAAGACTAAATACATTTATCACAACAATAAACTCTGCCCATATCACGTGTTTGTGAGAAGTGTTTACATGGTCTTTTTTTGTAAATTAATCAGAAGTTGGTTCATATATTGTGTGCCCATTAAGGACTCTAGAGAGTGCTGCTGAAGGAGTTTCATCTTACCCATAATCACCTGACTTGCGAAAGCAGCTCTGATATTGGTGAGTCAGATAAATGATAAAATATTGTATATATTTTTTTAAGAAAATCAGCATTTGTTGATGGTTTTGCTGACAGGGCTACTGGGAAATCTTTATATTGTTTGTTATATTTGCTCTCGCAGGATCAGAGTATTGAGTGGCACTACAGCTATCCAAGGTATGTTAACAATTTGCATATTTCTGCATCAATTGCTGGCTTACTAATCAGACATACTGAGGATTAATAAAAAAAAAAAAATACTACATTGCTAGAACTGGAGCCAACAACATTTCGCATTGGATGACATTTTAACATGAAAGAAGATATTCTAGCCCTGACTTGAGAAGTAGGGGGATATTGTATTGTTTTAGAAAAGTGCATAAATCCAGCTGTCTGAGTTTTTATAATGAATATGTATATTTAGCAATTTAAAATTCTCATACTTTTTTTATTTTTTATTATTATTTTTTTTATAACATTTCAGAAATGATTGGCAGTGATCAAAGCCAAGAAAAACCAAGTTAGATTAAAGAAATTTGCAAGATGACCCTGCATTTTCTTTTCTTGTCACTGCAGTGGTCCATGTCCATTTCTCAGGTAAAAACTATATTCTTTTTGCCATATAGTCAGCCATCCTGCTTAAAACAAGTAATTGATGCATTATGTTTTTCTGTCAAGGCCCAAGTTGGAAACCCTTAATCTGCATACATTTATGTGTTTGCAGGTGTTTGCTGAGTTCCTCGCTTTACAAATGTTGAACCTATGCAACCAATTCTACTGCGAGCTTGAGAGATGCACACCAAAACTGATTGCCCTGTACATGCAGACGGCCAAGAGAGCAGAGGCCCTGCAGAGATCCTCAGGATTTGTGACCTTCAGGTGAGTTTAAGATTATGACAATGTTGATCACATCAGTCAATAAAGATTGGGACCTCAGCACTATAATAGTGAAATTGGATTATGATATTGTCTTGTGATGACTAGGAGGATAGAGCCATCTACTTTCAATTGTCATTTCTCATTTGCATTTATTTTAAGTTTTCCAGTACTCGATCACTTTAAAAGCCATTTACAAGCTTATTTTTAAATTCTTGCGCTGCCCTGAACACACAAGACAGAAAATCCTCAATTTCGTTCAGATTTTATGTGCTGAGCATGACTTTTTATTTTTCTATCTGTCCTCCATCCATGATCGGTCGCCATATGGTCTACTGACAGTTGCAGAGACACAGAGAGAGATGTACTACAGGCCTTCTCCACAAGCAGCTCACCTGCAGTTGTTACCACAGAAACATGGATAAAAAAGTTCAAAACGCGAGCTGTGTTTTTTGGGCAATAAAACATATGGCTGACAATGAAAGCGGACAGATAGCAGCCTGTTTGTGTCCGTTTGCTGTATGATACAGCAAGAAAGAAACTGAAAAGGGCGGTGTAAGCTGGTGTCTTTGTGCAGCGTTGTGAGGGACAGAACTTCAGGTGCTTGTGCAAATCTCCACATCCCAAAATTGAAAACTGAATACCAATATTCGGGTCCAGCCCTACTGCACTGGCTTCCAAATTTCTTCTTGTATCATGTGTAAGGTTATAGTTGGCCTCTATTTCTCACCCATTGTTTGAGTCACTGTGTTTGTTTAAATTTGACTCTGATGTCTTTTAGTAGTTGCAGCTGGATGGATTTCTCAGGCAAACAAGCGCTCCGCGAGGTAACCACAGCAACAGCTTCTGTGTAACTGGCGCGATTACGTGAAACTGTCGTGGTCGTTCTCGTCTCACACACGCGCCCGCCCGCTGCCAGAGTTGAAATGTGAAAACTTTCTCCTACAGTTTATCAATAGACAGAGACTGATCTGACTGTTTGATCTGAGTTTCCTGAATAATATAACTGTTTCTTTAACAGTTAGGCCACCAGGTCTTAAACAGGCAGCGACCTTTGCTGTTGTCTCTTATTCATTAAAAATAATCTCTTCACTTCTACTGAACTAATTTGAAAATTAGTAGTTATATTATTTAGTTATAGAATCAGTTATTTCATGTTGCATGTTGCACATTTAACTGTTGAAGCTTGGTAAAAAATTAATACAAAATAATTATTATAGAGAGGTGGCGATGTCGCAGTGGATTAGACACTTGTCTTTGATTCCCACTGCAACACATCCACCAAATAAGTTGTTGTTGTCATAGGTCCTGCTTTACCATCCATGTTATAATACAGCCGCCGCCAGTATTATCGGGGTGTGGGGGTGTCTCAGTATGTTTTCCTGCTTTTTTGCCCTTTGCCAATCACATGCCTGATGGTGCATGGATCTCAAAATCTAAATTCCACATATGAGGATACATGATTTTAGGAGGCTCAGTTTAGTTGAAACTGAATGAGGCATAAGCAGTCTAGTTAAAAAATTAAATGGATATTGTTGTTACGTCATTGTGTAGATTCACTGTTGGAAGGAAGTATCCCACTGCTGCAGCTCAGCAAGTAAACACACAAAGACTAACTTCTAAAAATACTTACGATATGTTTTGTGGCTTGTCTAAGTCAGACTGCTGAAGTAACTGTTTCTAATGAACTTTAGAATTTTGTCCTCATTCTCTTACAGTTGAGTCAGATTAAGAAAGCCTTATAGAGTCAGAAGGAATCATAACAACCAGCAGTAACTCTTAACATTTTGGCATGTGAAGACGCAAGACAGGCTTGGAAAAAATAAAAAATATTCTTTTAAGTGTGTGGGGGGGCACCGATGAGCATGCAGTGCTAGCTTTCTTTTCTAATTATCCTCATAATTGGATTGTTTGTATTTTGCTGTGCGAAGATTAACCAGACGTTGCTGTCACTCCTCACTGTGGACACTGACACTCCTGGTGCAGTCCGCTTCAGCCCAAGTGAAAGGTGGCTGTGGATGTATGTCTGTTTCTCTGGGTATGGTGATGGAACAGTGGATAAGACACATGCCTTTTGTGTGAGAGACCCGGGTTTAATTCCCCATTGCGACACATCCACCAATGCGTCCCTGAGCAGGACACTTAACCCCTAGTTGCTCCAGAGGTGTTTGACCTCTGACATAAATAGCTATTATGTACATATACATATATAGCTAGCTGAAGTGTCAGCTAAATGTTGATGTAACTCATGTATAAACTCCTGAAAGCACTTCTGAACTGGCCGTTCAGGCCAGCTGTGACGAGGTCCCCAAGATGAGGTACGTACGTACGCACGCATGCACTCACACACACTGATGGGTGACATCACTGCAGCGGCTGATGAAATCACTTCTTCCTCCTGCAGGTTCAGCGACCTGTTTGCCCTGGCAGAGGAGTCCGAGGACTCCCAGACCAAGCCTCCCAAGTCCCGCCGTAAGGCTCCGGCCTCCTCGCCTCGCTCCCGGAAAGGAGCGGCTCTGCCCACCAACAACAAGGAGGAGAGCGCCTCCAGCAGCACCTCGGTACGTAGCCCCACCTCCAACTACTCCTCTGTGTGAGGACAACCTGAATCTGCATTTTGTTCTTTGATAGGTCCGTTTCAAAACTACAATGGAAAATTTGATATTTAATGTCTGATTTGTGAAACCAGGAAGTAGATTTGTGTCTTCACCAAGCAGAACCTCCAGGTTTGAAAAGTGATGCCTCAAACCTGCATTCTCTCTAACAGCCAGCAGGGAGCGACTCCACTGGATTGAATAGAAGTCTGAGAAACTGTAGCTACTTCTCAGCTGATGTATTACCTCAGTAAACACTTTCCTGATGAGTCTCAGTCGCTAGTTTCAAGTCTTCTTCAACACAGCATGATGGTGATTTAGTAAACTATGGTCCCATTTAGGGGAAAATAGACCAGAAAGCAAGGGAGGCTTTAGGGCGGGGCTACCCTGTGATTGTCAAGTTGCTATGTGTGACCTAAATATGGTACCCCATGGATGTTCACTTTTCTTTCAGCTGGACAGGTAGGCTGGAATAAAATGCCCCCGCAGCACTCAAGAATGTGTTTTCCTTCCGTGGTATTGTAGTTCTAGTCACTAGTCCAAATCAGTCCAAATATAATTCGATGTATTACGACTACGAAGACCAACAGGCAGCTTTAATGTTATTGCTGCAAGTCTCTTTCGGATTGTACCACAGATATAAAACGGATTTATTCTTCAACTATTGGGAAGTGCCACCTTATCAGTTCTTGAAACCTACTGTTGCTGCTTAGAGATGAGCACCGCTATTAAAATTTCACACGATCGTTATCATCGCTGTCTCCCTCTCCTCATGTCGTCGTCCATCCCGGTGTTTCATTGTTGACATCGTCTGATTCCAATTTTGTAGACATCATTCAACCCTAATTTGAATACATTTTGTGACTGCATTTCCTTTGTGCGTTTCTGTTTTTTGGGTCGTGATATAGGTCTTAAATTTCATTCATAATGGTTTGACCAGGTGAAACCTGCAGAAACCTTGATATTGTTCTATTACCTCGTCTACCTGACTTAAAAATTTGCATAGTGTGGGAATTTATCTACAATCTTTATTAGCTATCTTTATTTGCTTATGATAAAACTCCACATTTAAAGCTCCCTTTTATATTATTTAAGTGTTGCTGATGGAATAAAAGTATGCATAGTCACTTTTTCCACAAAACACAGTAAAGTAGTAAAAGGAAATTTTATTTAGCTCAAAGGACTTTGCTCAAGAGATTCACTTAATACCAAGAAATCTCATTAATCTTGAAATAGAGAATGTTCAACATTCTTGCAAAAAAGAATGAAAACAAATTGATTATCAAAATTGTTACTGGTTAGTTATCTGATCAAGCAATCAATTACTATTATTATTCTATTCAGCTTTATGCAAGATGTGCCTTATTTTGTGTCTGTTAAATGTAGAAATGACAGATGTTTAAGGTTTTGATACTAATAAAGAGAACTTGAATAATAATTGAGTTGTATTCATATTTTTGAGGACTACTATATGACTAGTAGTAATTTTGTTGAGTGAGTTTCCATTAATATTTGAGTCTAGCACAATACACTTTTTTGAGTAGATTTCCCTCAGAGTAAAAGTTGTGCACAGTTACATTTATTGAGTAAAGAATTAGTGGAATTTAATTTTAATAAGCATCAGTGAATCATTGTAATTTAGTATGTAATTTTTTATTTTTTTATTTTATATTTAAGTTGAGGTTTACTCAAATATTATTACCATTACTTAAAAAGTTTCCACAAATATTTTGAGTATCCTGAACTTATTTGGGTTTACAGTGTGCAGCACACCAGTTTCGATGATGCAGTGATTTATTAAGGATGGTAGCCGCATGAACCATTTTATCCTAGGGGTGCGACCATTGCATCATAACTGCCTGCCTTGTGTACGGGTCTCTGAGGGAGTTGTGTCAGCGGGCCTGAACCCGGTATCAATAAGTCTCATCTCCACTAAACCTGCACTGACTGCATCACTTCCACCACTGTGTCCAAACCATATTTTAGATTTAAAATGCCCACCAATATAGTGTTCCTCATAACAAGATAAATATAAAACTATATACATCTATGTATGAAAGACTAAAATGCTCCCACAGTTGAATAAGTAAGTTTATAAGCAGATTGATATGAACTAACAGCATGGAGGGCTAATCCATGATTAGGGGAATCAGTAACTGGATAATCTTACAGCAGAAGCTGTTAGGGAAACAAGATGTTTTGACTTGCTTTTGTTGTTCCAAGAGCTACCAGGTGCTGCAGGATCTAATGGAGACACAGCATCTTATACATCACATTGCATCACATATTAACAGAGTTGGAAAAGTGAAAATGTAGAATTTTCACTTATACAGAGGCAAAGGCAACATGTCTGCACATGTTGCATCTGGATGTTGGATTTCAAAGGCACAGGGACTGACAGCATACCTCAAACATATACTTTGCATTTACAGCATCAATAAAACTGAGGTACACCTTAAGAGGGATACAGAGAATACAAGATCAAGGCCTGCTGCGGTCCTGCTGTTCTGTCTATGCTGCAGGTTTCATATCTCTTCCTCTTACCACTGCTAACACATTCAGCCGGCCTCATGGTTTACTGTCAAAGGGAATTTCATACTGTGGATTGTCGGGCAGCTAAGTGTCATGGGTCATTCGCAGTACTATCAGGAAACAAACAATGCAATTGTAACTGTAGCAAATGTAAAATTGTGTCATACTGTGTATTTTACATGTAGCCTGTAAAGTGAATACTGAATTTTTAGTGTCACTTTCCCCCTAAGTGTTAATCTCATAGCCCTGTTGGTGGTTCATTATAGTCAATTGTTAGCATTCTGAGCAGGAGAATTAGAAAATTACAGGAAGTATAGTGTTAACCAGTCACAAACTGACACAGACATTGCTGCCTATAAGAGAGGGAATGTGTTAAGTAATATGTCACAAACTGTAGGGTTTTATTATTACATATTCAGTAATCAGTGATAGTCAAATTGTCCCCCGAACACGGTTCTGTTGTTCTGTTTTCTTTCTTTTAGTGTATCACTAACAAGTCATTTGCATGTTCTTTTAGTTCTGGCTGAGTTCCCCCCTTCAGAGACACAGAGTCTGTAATCCTTAGTTGGTTTACTGTAATTACTGAAGACATCAAGCTGTAATCATGCCTCCACCTTATCCAGCCTCCCTGTCGTTCCCCTTAGCTCATCTACTCTTCTGTCTTCCCATGGCTGGGACTTTGCTTTAAGTTTCTAAACTACAAATAACTACAACTACAGCCATGAATATGTTTTTCCTCCATCAGTCAGATGGAGGACATCATACAATTAGCATGGACTCAATGTATTATTGGTACGAAAATACATTGATATGTGAGAAAGTGAGCAGCGGCTTTTACAACTTGGTTATTGGCACTTTTCATGCTGCTGAAATACATTGACAATGCCCTCATGGTTTTCTAACATGTAGACAAATAAGCTAAAGTCTGCATGTTAGCTCAGTACCAAACACACAGAATATACACTATTAATCAAAACCAGTTCTTGTTTATTTTGAGCTGGGCTTTTCAAAATGAGCTGCCTTTTGAATTTGTGTAATTCTTTCTGTTTTCTGTTTTCAGTGATGTGTATAAAGGGAGTACTTTTATTTGGGTGTCATGGAACAAATAACTCTTAAGATAATGTAAGTTATGTCTTAAACCAAGATTCAAAACATAATGCGATGTCAAACAGCGGAAGAACATTGTAGTAAAATAATATAGTAGGCTTGCATGGTTTAATGTGATTTTGGGGATTATAATCTTGCTTTCATATGGTAACAGTCTTTCTTTTCATTTTATGCCACACCTGGTAACAACAGGAAAATACAGTCTGTCATTGAGATGAACCTCCTTGTTAGGACATTTCTGTAACAGAGCTCATATAATATTGGATGAAGGTAATACAAATCTGATAAATGAAATTAATAAAGTATTATATTTGTCTTCTACCAAACTGTTTTCTGCGCTACTTATTTCTTCCTGGTGCGATCCATTATTCAACAAAGATCACAATGTTCTCACACTGTCACAGCAACATTAGTCAAATGCTGAAAGTAGGACACTTTTTTTGGGCTGATGTGCCAGACTTCATGTCACAAAGTTTCAAGCCATATGCCACCAAAGGTAAATGAGTTCAGCCACAGAAGCAGGATAGTAAATAAGTGTGACATGTGACAGGACTGTTATCACACAGGACTATATCCTATTTGCAGGTCCAACACAGAATTAACTGCAGCGCATGGGAAGCAGATCACACTAAGTGGAGGTTCCTGGAGCTGCACTGTTACTGAGATATTGCTGGAAAATGAGGAAGAGGTTAAACAAAAGGTGTTGAAACAAGACAGATGAAGAGAGAAAGCATATGGGATCAATCTGGAAGAAGATCAGGCAGGTGACTGAGCACAAAATGCCGTGGCTCAGCAGCACTCACACCAAACGTCTACCGGATGGAGGTGTCATCAACTTCTCTGAGGTCAGACATTTCAGTCATCTGTGTTTTTCAGTAAATCAGTCTTTATATACAGTACATTTAGTGTGTATATTTTAAATACACATTTCAATTTGGATTTATTCATCTTACTCTGCCCTTAATTTATAGTATATTTGACTGCTTATGGTATCTATTTGTAAAGCTTTTTAGGTTTCATTCTAGGCAGCCAAATATCTAAAAATGTTATATATCTGGCAGATTTAGGGAAACGTTTTAATATGAACTTCCCATGTCAAATTAAGAACATCACTACAACAAAATTTAAAGTTTAATTTAAGATATGATCTAATTGATCCCAAGCAATAAAATTTAGCATTTTAGCAGCACAAAGGAAAGGACAACTGAGGTGGGTAGGATATAGTAAGAAGGAAAACAAATTGTTGTGGAGGAAGTACTCAGATCTTAAGTAAGAGTAGCAATACCATAGTGTATAAATATTATATATTAAAAGTCTGCATTTAAATTGCATATTTTACCTTAGTAAAACCATCAAAATATGCCTAAAGTAAATACCCATGCAGAATGGTCCATTTCAGAATAATGTGTTTTATATTATTGCATTTATAGCTACTGCTGGATAGTTTGTCAATTTCACCAAGGGATCAATATATCTTAACCTATAATCATAATAATGTATTAGTTGTTGTTGTATTTTCTGTTTTGTTCAATTTGCAAAGTAGCCTAGTAACTATAGTTATCAAATAAATGCAGTGGAGTAAAAAAGTATTGTATTTACCTCAGACTAGAAGTAGCATCAAATGAAAATACCAAAGTAAAGTACATGTACCTCAAAACTATTTAAGTGCATCATTAAGTAAAATGTACTTAGTTACTTTCCACCAGTGGAAAAAAATGTTACAGTTATAGGCCTCCAGTAGATTAACCTAGACCAGTGTGTATAAATGTTTTGGCTTATATTCCAGATCAGTATGACATAGTAAAAATACATATTTACATAGAAATGTAGGCCTATGTGGGCTACTAATAAGAATATGTAGGCTATGTTTGCACCAGAACAGATAGGCCTACAAGATATGAAAAATATAAAAGACAACAAAATTAAGAATGAAAACAACTTATTAAAAATGTTTACCTGACCCACATCCAAAATAACACAAAATACCCACAGTTACTTCTGCTACCCACATCCTGATTTATGACATTCCATTTAAATGAGGCGAAGGCATGTTGGACACCTGCAGGCTTCAACTTCAACAGTAACTACCTGGACAGGCAGAGAGTGGGACAGTTTCCAAGTGTCTTCCCTCTGTGCGCTTTTGTTGAAGTATCTAACAGTTATTTGCGAGGAGGAGGAGATGTAAATATTCACACACTGACGGACAGGAGAGAAAACACACAGAATATATCCCTTTTTGTTGTCATGTCTTGGCTTCATGTGACTTTCTGAACTTTCCACTTAGAAGATGAGCGGCGGGGTTGCGCGAAATGTGGAAAATGGAGAAGAGGACAACAAGGCGAACGTGAGTCTTGATTTAAATTAGCTTAAGTGTTTTCAACTAGAGAGACATAAGTCAAATACCTGTCAGATATAACATAACTAAAATATATAAGTCGTACTTATAGTTAAGGTAGGCTAACACTGAACTGGACTAATTCACTTTACTAGTAAAGTGCATTTCTTTGCTATGTTACGTTTCCACGTGAAAGTGAAACTCAGGAGAAATATAGCTACAATTGTCGAAAATTACATTATATCTTGTACACAAAAATTGGTCTATAGCCTACATTATAGCTTACATGTGAAATGAGGTTGTTATGTAATATGAAAAGGAGAAATTTGTGTGAATACAAATTTAAAAAACCCGCACACCTGTGTTTCTTCTTTGGCATCGCAGAATGTAGTGTTGCCTACATTTCAACACAACATAGAAACTATGTGAATGCAGATGCAACACTGTGTCATGTGACCAGGGTCTGGGGTCTGACCAGGGTGGGAAAATTAACATTTTAAAATGTGAACATATGACAGAAATGTCTAAAATCTACCAGCCACTTTCATATTTTATCAGCATTTGGCTGGTAACTGATAACTTCCCACCTTGCATGTGACATATTTTGTGTGTTTAAGCATTAACTTTTTTGGTGTCCCAAAGCAAATTTAATGATCATGGCATGATGATGATGGTGAACAGCCAACATTAGGTTGTCTTTTAAGTTGTGAGGCTGAGGAAGCCTAAGGTCTGGAGTGTTGTCAGTCTGATGGTATTAGTTGTACACTGTGACATCATTTAGTCTTGTAAATCTTGAAGAGGTTGTTGAATTATTAACAAAAGGCAGATTAATTATTTGATATCCATTATCCTCTGGAAGAGATCAAAGTAATGCCACATGGTTGCAGAATTCAGTTGTTATTATTTGGATGTACAACAAAACAAAATGTTATCTATTATTACATATCATAAAATACTCATGCAGGTCAAATAGCAGGAGTGACTGCTGGATTACATGTTTCATAAGTTGAACGTAACAGACTTTACCCACAGTGTGACTGTATGTGTGGTGGCACTTTCACTGGAACTTTAACCTTCTTTTTGTGTGTGGAGCTCATATCAGACCATGTTTAATGTGTTTACACAGAAATGAAAAGCCAGTGGTTGCTCTTTTACAGACTGTAACATGTTTTAAGAATATAGTGATATGTTGAAACAAGTGAGGTCTGAACATCGTACTTCAAACGTCATTAGAAGAAAATTTAATAATTTTACCCCTACACCAGGTTGAACATTAAAATAATTGCAACATTTCAGGCCATTCTAGAGCTGTATTGATGATTAAGATAATTATTTGTTAGTGCTCCACTGAGAAAACAATTGGTCTGACGTTCTGGAATGTGGAATTTACAGAGAATTCCATGCCAGCAGTTCCATTCCAGTGTCCTCTTTTCAGTGGCAGTCATATAATGTTTTTTTTCCAGCCCTGTTCTTATTTATCTGACTCTGTAACATGTGATCTATCTTGTGCAAAACCTCTTTCACAGTTTGTTGCACAGTGTTGTCATTACACACATCCTTGTAGATACCAAAGTGTAATGGCTATTTACCAAAGAGACATAAATGAGAATTTGTCAAAGGAAATGTTAAACATTATATAGCTTTTTTATCATGAATAAAGTCCTAAACCATTGAGGTTGTAATGGCACATGTGTGCCAGGATGGTGACATGAATGAACACATTTGTTTATACAGATAACTTGCAGGAAGAGGTGAAATACATATCATGTCAGGACTAGTACACACGTTGGAAGTGAACTTTTGGCAGCTGCCAGCTTTAGGGGACTGAAACTGTGATAAAACAAAATAAGAAAAATGATTACAGGAGTGTTTTCAGACCCTTTTTTTCTGGCTTTGCAGTTTAGAGAGGATCTTTTTTCTTCTTCTATTATTGACTGTAATAGGGAATATGTCCTCTATGCAAATTAACTGCTCTGTCAACCTGTTCTGCAAACCCTCATTTTCATTGGGAACTCTATCTTATCCCACTTAAGCTTTGTTTTTTCCTGAACTTGACTAATGACATATAGGCTAATGTGTTTTATGTCATGGCGTGAGAACATGCTGAGAAGAGCAAGACTTGTCCGTGCAAGGATATTATTAAAATAGCTTAGCTGGATTGCTGTTGGTTTCTTTGTCAACTCTGTTGCTTGTTGGCTACATAAGAGAGATCCACTCTAAGCCTTTGTGTGTGACACCGACATTGTTGAATGGCTTGTTTGCACTGATCACATAACAACTAAAGGATAAGGCAACTATAAATATATACAAATAGCTTGATAAATAACAGGGTGTTTAGTACACACCTGCACATATTGGAAGTCTTTGTGTGGAACATAAAGAAATAATGCAAAACACAAATATGTAAGGTACATTGTGAGACATAATGTCATACATTTAGAATATAATACACTAGTGATGAAGTTCTTAGTCAATTGTCAAATAAGGTTTTAAGTCACTTACTGTGTTAGTAAAGATGTCAAATGACCAATTGTTCCAACCTCTCAAATGTGACAGTTTCTGGCTTTTATCTGTTTTATATCATCATAAATCAGATATCCTTCAGTTCTGGAATGTTGGTCTGACAAAACAAGCCGTTTGAAGGTACCCCTTTGAGCTCCTGAGAAATAATGATTATGAATAATGATTTTTCTCAACATTTTATTGACAAAACTTAGGTTGCAACTTCATTATCGATTGTTCTGTCTGTATTGTCTTTATTAGTCAAAAATTGTTCTGGTCTTTAGAGTAGCAGAAAATGGTGAAAAACAAGAGCACAAAGTGATATCTTCAAATGTCTTGTTTTTTCCGACCAACAGTCCAAAAAACAAAGACATTCAGTTTACTACCATAAAAGACTATGGAAACCATAATAATAGTTGCTAAATAATTTTTTCTCTACATCGACTAATTGATTAGTTGACTAATTATTGGAGATCTTGGCAAATCAATGAATAATTAATCAGAAAAAGATCAGATTTAAGACAATTTCAGTGATGGAAGCTTAACATACAAAGTTTCAGATAATTAGAGACACACAGACACGTACAAGCATGAACGTATTTGGACTGTGGCTTTTGACTTTTGTTTGCACAGTTTTGTTTACACTGCACACACTCACCGTGCCAGTGACTGTTATATAAAGACTCTTCATTAATCTCTCTTATATAACTCATACCACACATTCCTCAGAGTGCTGCTACCTAACACTGTCGCCATGTGGCAGATGAATGAAACCTTTTTCATTCCACAGAGTCATCTACTTGTCACTTATAATGCTAAGTTATATGTTAGTGTATATTTGCATACATTTACACTGCACCTAAGTGTTAAGGTTTAACCAAGTAACTCATTTACTCTGAATGATTGAGGCTGTGTGATAGAAGATAATAGCCCTGTTCCAGACCTCTGAATTGTTGTCCACGTCTTCCATTGTTTTAGCAATACTAATAAAATCTATATAATATATAAAAGTTTCACACTGTTATGCAGTTTAGATTCACCTTCCACAAACAACTTTTGTTCTGGACTGTGTATAATCTAATGAGAGAAATGTTCCTTCCAGTTCTTTCATTGTGTATTTGGCATTGCAGTCCTGCAGGGGAGGCTAACAACTATGTGCCTCCTTGGACTGGCACTGTTGCTCTCTGACTGGAGAACAATCTGGAGGAAAAGGGGGTTGGGCGGCTGGTGGAGCCTCACCCAGCCATGTAAGGGAAGACAACCGTGGCTTCCCACGCACTTAGTCACACAGACGCAGACAGTCTGTATCGCAGCTGCCTGAACATCCTCGGGAAGAGTCCCGGACAGCTTCGTCTGCCCAGGTAGATATCAGACTGATCCTATGTGAGATAAAGTAAAGGGTTTATCATTTGGGTTGGTACAGCGTGACATGCATGATAGTACTTGCGGTTCTAGTTTTGTCTGCTTTGTGAATGACAGTCAAATTTGTTTTTATGATTCATTTAGGTATGTCTTCTTAGTGAACTTGTCATATTTAAAATAAAGGGATTGATTTCTGCCACATGCGGATTAAACCAGTCCAAATTATATACTTGAGAGTGTTGTACACAAAAAGAGATTAATTTAGTATAGCCCTTTCTTGTATTAGCAAGATGTATGAAGCTGGCAGGGCACTAAAGACATACATAATTTTGTTCATATTCATTATATTTGACACAGACCACCTGGATGTAAACATTGCCTTTGAGTTTGTCAGACAAAAAGCAACTTAAAATCTTTGTAGAGCTACCTCCCATTTGTCTGTTTTCTTTTTTTGCTATGAAAAAGTGACTCAGGTTTCGTTGTAATGGTGGCACATGCTGTTTGCATGAATCAGAAGGGAAGAGTTCATAAATGTGTAACGTGTGACGGTTTTAAAGCAGGACTTGCTGATATCAACAAATTGCCATGTTGGTATAGTGTGTGTAGCTGTGTTCTTTGTTTTCAAAACTTTGTTTTGACTGCCCTCAGAGATGGATGTATTTCACACTTTGCTGTGATCTCTGTTGGAGCTTGGAATAGGAATTTAGATACTGGTGTTGGTGCAAGTGGGGATCTACATTCTGTGAATGCAGAAAATGTTCCGTTCTCAGCTTGTAAAAATCATTTAGTACATAGATTTATTGCTATGTCTGGTTCACCCTTTAGTCATTGTTGTTCTTCAGTATCAGTCAGCCTCTACAGCTGAGTACAGCAGTGATATAATCTCCACATTAGTAAGTCATGGAGGAGTTTGTAGCTCGACAACTAGGATTGGATGGTCCTGTATTGATTTGTGGGAGGTCACTGATGGTATGAGGATGCTATTCTAGCCGGGGCGCTGAGGTGAAGCAGTGATGTCACCTCCAAATTAGTAAACGCGGGTCATGCTGATCTGTCTGAGATAATTAGATATTATCTCCTCTGCTATAGTCCACTTTACTCTGCTCTACTCCCTTACACTATTCACATCTTCTCAGCTCTACTTTAAAACCACATTAGTCTTATGTCCTCAACTCTGAGCTACCCCATATTTGTATTACGCATCTACTCAATTCAGTTCAATTTGCCAGCAGAAAATATTTTAATAATGAGTTAATAATGTTATGTTACACCTGCTAATGTATTTTGTTTTGGTCGCCCCTTGCTCTTATGTATTTCCGCACCACATGTTTTTGTCTACTGTTCATATATTTTATATTATGCTATTTATGTTTTTAATCAGTTTTAAATGTACATAACTTCTGCTTTTACTGTAAATTGTCTTTGAATGTCCTTTAAAAGTGGTATAGAAATAAAATGTATTATTATTATTATTAATTTTAATATTAATATTTTAATAATTTATTATTAATTTAATAATGATTCAATTAATTAATAATTTCTCAAGCAAAATGCTAAACATTATTCTAGTATTTTTTCAGCATTTCTGGCATTTTATAGATAAAACTATTAATCCGTTAATGAAAAAAAGAATTAGAATATGAATTGACTATGAAAATAAAAGTAAGTTGCGTTCTTACTGTAGTTTACTCTGTACGTCATTGATTTGTACTCTACTGCACTTTATTCTGAATACCTTAGTGCTACTACCACCACAGAACCAGCGTTACAGGGGAGTGAAAATGTGTAAAAACGCTGTAGGACTGCTCTGTCCTCCTTCTCTGTTATCTGATATGACAAGAGCAGGACACTAGACAGAAAACAGACTCTCCCCCAGGGCTCGCTGCTGCTGCTCAGCTAAAGAGCTGAGGTATGAAAAGATATTTTGGATATGTGCCTCCCGTGGCAGGTTATTTACCAGAATGTTTATTTTAACACTTAATTTGCACCCCTGTATTTTTCATTTCTGTCAAAATGACATCCAATTTGATATCACTTTGGAGACACTTTTGTTAGGTGTGAGCACAGTATAGAGACTCACACTGATGTGTTAAATAAGGCAACACTGCATCTAAACTGTTGAACATGGTGGTTACTGGCTGCACAGAAAATGAATGTTAACATAATACTGACTCACCAAAATTGGTTAATTGTTTTCATCAAATACAGAGTTTTCATAAATCATACCTAGAGTACATTAAAAACGGAAACAGTATGGATTCTTTGCAGTGCCTACAAGTAAACAGATAGCATGCAGCTAACCAAATTGCCAGCTGTACTTATATATTACTGTGCAAAATATCAGTGCAAGTGTTTGCAATAAATTAATGTTGCATGGTTTTCTGCGTAGTGTTGTGCAAGACATGGTTATTTAACAATAACTTTGTCTTTTGATCTTATCAAACACATCAGAATTTCATTAACATAGATTCATACCACAGAGGGAGAATCTATCAAATGTTATTGAACAACACCTGAACACCTCAGTTACTTGTACTGATATTATCTCTAAAGCAATTCTCTTTAGATCCGTTTAAGATTGGTTGGAGATTGGTTGTTTATGAAATGAGTTTGTATGTAAACGTTACACTCATATCATATAAGAGATATAGAAAACCGAGGGATACCACTTAACCTTGCAGCCTTTGTTTTCTCTGTGTTCTCTAAGTGAATTTGAGGTTACTCCACCTAGAATGGAAATGACAGAAATGGAAATTAAGTGTTCCCTGAGCTGCACGGACAAGCCTAGTGGAGCAGCACTCAGAAGCTTCTTCCTCTTTTTCCCTTAACACTAGAGGCAGATATTGACTGCACAGGGCCGATAAAACTGCTGATGAAATTATGTTCATTAGAAGTGTGAGTTTGCACATGTCTGCAGCAGAGAGGAAATATGAAATAGAACAAAGAAGTATCACGTTACCTGTATGCTCATATTTGTCATTGTGCAGACTGAAGTCTGTTGCGTTTTTCTTGTCAGTACATGAATGTAAGAGCTGTTACGTCAGGACTTGACAAGAGTTAACAGTTGCTCATATGTTAATTGGACAGACTGACAAAATATGAAGTGATTCAATGTTTTATTTCACCTTGAAACATGATCACGTGTAGGCCATCTGGCCTGTAAAGACGCCTAATAAGCATCTTTTTTAGGAGTGGCTCCTAACCAACTTCTCTTTCATCCATAATCATTGGTTGGGACTGTTTTCATGGTGCTGTGCAGTTGACCTCTGCAATTTTTGTCGACTGCAACAAGAACAATGAAGGATTGAAGGATGTGGTAATTCTCAAATTTGGCAACACATTTGATAATATGCAGAGACTGCTTTGGTGGTCAGCATTCAATTTCTGCACCACCACAGTATGTTCCTATAAGGGCAACATTCATTGTAGTCTGCAGTTTCCATATTTCTTTAGTTTGTCCTAAACATGCTGCTGTTGCTGTTTTTACACAGACAAAATGCAGCGCAGGATTTATCCAGGATAAAAGGAAACTCTTCATAGGCATTCATTGCAGCACATGAAAAAGCTTGAACTTGGCATGAGCTGTGGCACTGTCAAGGATTCATTTGCAGATGCTTACATGTAATTTACTTACAGTTTACTGTTGTGAAAAAGCAGATTATGTAACCTATTCAACAGTTGTGCTTATTTTGAAGCTCTGTGCCTCACTGAAATGTAAATATGTCAATGGAGTGGCTTCCAAAGATAGCGTGTGTTGAGGTGCAAAACATTGTGTTATGTGGACAGTAAGCACCTCCCAGGGTGTGTCTGTCCCACGATCCTCTGTGTGCCTCTTCTCCAGAGAAGCCTCGAGCTGTCTCTTCCTCAGATCAGAGTGAAATGTTGGCCCGCCTGTCGCTGCCTCGGCTCTGATGGTTTTCAGGCGTAGCAATTACACCCAAAGAGCTGCCATTCAAACTAAACCATTTAGCCTCTATTTGACTTGCAAACTTGTAACCAAATGTGTTTCCCACATGTGACTTATTGCGTTGCCCATCTTTGTCCTTAAGCCATACATTACTGTATGTGTGTTGACATGACTTATGGAAGGCATGTTCACAACCACTCGATAAACTGATTCCACCCATTCACAAGCAAGTTTATTTTATGTGTCATAGTGGCACACACACATACACACAGGTAAAAACACATATATCAGCATGTATCTACAGTATTTTAGTAATTTTCTTGACATTTGATAGGACACACAACAAACCTGTGCACAAAGGAGATCTCACACAGAGAAATATAAGTCACAGCTTCATACAGACATGCACAATATGTGCACAAACACATGCACAAACACCCACATATGTTAAAGCTCTATGTGATTACTTTTTCATACTAACATTTTGATTTTTACCAGTTGACTCCTACAAGAACCCTTCAGCATTGCCTCTTCATGCTACAAGGGAAGTGATTGTTTCAAGAGTCATCTTGATCTGATGATTTTTAATTGCTTAATATCATGGAAAGTGCAACCGACAGCAGTTATAAATGCTGGGATTCTGTGCAGGCTGTTGCTAAAGTTGTCACATAGATCTATAACAGCTACCCACATTGCTGATGAGTTCCTTTCTCAGTTTGATGTGGCCTGATGACCGCACTGTCATGATGTTCATTGGAAGCCAGATACAATAAAGGGCTTTTCCCAGGAAAGGAGTGGCGTTTGCTATCTGGTAGCCTTGGCTATCAAGTGTGAAACTCAATCTATAAGAAAATGTATTGTTCTGGATGGGATACTTTCTACATTATTAAGTGTTTTTTTATTCCTATTGTTTGTGGTTGTGTATTGATTGATTAAAAGTGCTTCTAAGGTAAACTACATGGTGTCAATCATGTGCGTACTGAAGTTATTATTGCAGCACTGTGTTCACACTTAAAGCTGACAACAGACTGTGGTATGAAGAGAACGTGCCATTGCCTCTTTACCATTCCTACACTATAACCACAGGTGTGATTCACATAGGGAGCAATTAAGGTTATGTGAAGTGGCTTCATGAAGAAAGACATTTGCACAATGACAAATATGAGGATATGAGGGTGTTTTCCAAACAGGTTATACTGCCATAACATGTGATATTACAGAGCAAGTACTGAATGTGAAATATTATGCAGGTGTATAAATAATTCAAATGACAAAGAAGATTCCTGACTACCTTTAGCTGATTTAAAGCAGGGAAGCAACATCTGTTTCTCTTGCGTTTTATGTACCATGCAGGAATATCACCTGTAAAACCTCTCTGACTGAAAATAGACAGCCAGTCCTGAAAAACACATAGCGAAGTTTTAGCTTCCACCAGTGTGACACCGTGGAGCAGTTGCTGTTAATATTATATTCTATAGAAGCAAAACAGCATGCAACAACAATCACTACGCATTGGTTTAGTGTATATTTTAGCTCAGCCAAGTTATCATAATAATAGTGTTTCAGTGAGGATTCCCATCTAGGTCTATAGACCAAGACTTAAACAAAACAAATTCAACAAAGAACTTAAGATAATTACAGTCCAAACATCTATAGGACTGTTTGTTCATATTTCTTTTTGCTTTAAATTATTAAATGATGTGCCACTTGAACAGCTTGGCTTTTGGACTGATTGCTAAGTCACTCTGCAGCTGACGCCCACACAAGGTTTAATTAAGGCCACTGATGATAGCATACAAAGCTGCACCACAAAGAATTTTTAATAATGACTGATAATATCAATTCAGTCTTTACCTCATTTATTGCAGGGTGGAGGCGCACTACACTCACAGACATACTAACACTTAACATAGAGGCCACATAGACGCTTAGAGGTTGGTGATAAGATAAAAATTAACTATGTTACATAACTCACCTGTACCCGGATGGCCAAATGGTTTGTTTTCTTTGCACATTCAGAGAAAAAGCTACACAATTTGTGTGCAGCCATAAGTCACTTAGATGTAGGATTAAGTAAGATTATGTATAGTCAAAGCAAGTATGTGTTTGCTTTGGGGAATGGTTCTACTTTATGTATTAAATATCTAGTATACAGTGTGTTTTCAACAGTCATCTAATATTTTTAGATGAGATATTTTATCTTTTTTTTGTAAACTAAACATTCCTCAGCTAGGCACAGACTTTTTTTACCTTACTATCCCATCCATCCATCCATCCATCCATCGTCATACAGGGTCTTGGGGGGGGCTGAAGCCAATCCCAGCTGACATCGGGCGCAAGGTGGGGTACACCCTGGACAGGTCGCCAGTCCATCGCAGGGCACCTTACTATCCCATTGTCTAATTAGACTTTCTAATTCACTGTGAAATTATTTGTTTGTCTCTGAAACATAAAGTCTGAATTACTGCATTTTGACTCATAGATCATGACAGTTTGTCTTAAAATTATTGAGATTTGTTTTTTTACGATTTGAAAAATGTACGGTTAATGTCTCCATTTTCAGTGGATGATGTGACAAGCTTTTATATAGCCTTTTTAAAACATTAATGATTAACATAGAACAACATGCACTTCCAATGAAAGTCAGGGGGTGTCTTCATGTCATCAGGAAAATATGATACATCGTTAACTGAGAAATAAAGTGGAAGCTGGCTCTCCATCAAAAACAGCTGATGAAATAAAGGGGCTATAAAGAAGCCAGGATCCAAACAAAGGGCACAGTTAAAGGCTAACTTTACAAAATTGAAAGCCATGAATGAGTCATCATAGTGGATCTGAAAGAAATAAACACTAATATTACCTAAGGCTGGTGTAACAGTATCAACGTCTACTGGGAAAAAGCTATAAACGAAAAACATCTCTCGTTCTCTTCCCATTCCCACTGACACATGCACACAGAATAGAAAAAAATAGAGTAGTATACACAAACCGTACCTACAGAATACAATAGAATAGCATAAAATAAAATGGAAAAGAGTGCAGATACCAATAAAACCTGCAGAATAGAATAATATAGAAATACCAAAAGCTTGGAGTAGAGGAGAATATGATAGAGCACCTACAGAAAGGAATAGTACACATGACTTTGGAGTAGAATATAATACAAAATATTTTGTGGTGTTGTTAACCAAACTATTTTCTAGAAATACTCTGTTTTGAAGTAAAGTTGTCTCAGACGTATGACAGAAAATTCTCACGTGATCTGATTTTGTTCTAAGGCGACAAACTTGAGTTGAGAGTGACTCGGCAGTCACTGTTGTTTTGAGTGTTGGTAGTTTTGGCCCTTACTGGACTGGACTGGTTTCATTTTCTCCAGTGAGAGGAGTGGATTGTTGTGGTTATAATCACCAGACCTTGCCCCTGGGATGCAATGGAAATGTCTCCTCAGTGTCGGTTGCTAGGCTATACAGTCTTACCGCGTGGCATCCACAGAAAACTCTAGTGTGGGGAAGTTTTACAGCAAAAAATGCCCGGTTCGTTCCCTGCCCCACCTTTGTTCTCGCAGATGACTTTCATTTGAGCCCCCTCCTCTCTCTTCATTGGTTGTTTTTCTCATAATCCCCACAGCTTCACTTAGTTATCTTATGCTTTCATCTTTCATTTCAGGTTCAACGATGCAGTCGGCTTAGACTCACTCTGCAAGATCAGGATCAGGCAGGCTGTCCCTCAGCTCGGTACGGCAACAAGGTAAAAAACGAGGAAACCGGTTGTGTCATGTCATTTACTCAATGAAAGAAAAGTTAGGAAGATGGAACATTTCATAAACTTTTGTTTTGGGCTGAATGTAGGAGAGCAGCATAGCGGTAGTGCTGCCACATAAACCAGAAAAGCAGGAAGAAACATTTGAGCTCATCACTCCCACAGAAGAAAAAGTTGAAGTCATTAAGGTAAGTGAGCTTGTTTTGGTGCAACTGTGTTTGTTTACAGTTGTACGCATGAACAAGCCAGTCCACATCTGAGATATTTGTGTACTAAACTGTATTATCTAACACAGGTTTACCTTGAAGCCCGTCCAAAGAAAACAGAGAGTGTCAGAATGCTGACGGACGAGGTGACGCAGATTCAGGAGGTCAGTGTGTGACACTTCCTTCAGCTGCATTTAGACAATAAGTCAACATTCAACCACTAGTGGAGAACAGTAGGAGCCTGTGTGTTTCTTTTAAACAACATTGTTGCTGGGTTGAATAAAGTGAACAATAGTAGTGCTTCTGCATCACACACATTTGTTTTAATGCATATTTTTTTGGTTCATAGGTAAGGTACTGTCTGAAGACTCTGAGAGAGCAGATGGCAGCCAGGCAGAACAGTAAAAACCACAAGGTACATCAAATATGTTTTTCTGAATATACAGCTGACAAATAGTTGTAATATATAATATATGTATAGTAATTACTTAAATGAGTTTCTATTACGGTAGCTGAGAGAGCTCACCATGCAACAATTTAAGAAAACATAAGCAACATATACACAAACACAAGCAAATAAAGAATACAAAAAAAGATATAAGTCAACCTCTTTCACCTCTAAACAATGATGTTTGATAACCAGCTAATTAATTTCATTACAGTTTTAACATTCAAATTTTAAGATTCTAATATTATGGAAGATGTTGGCTATGCACCTAGCATTGGCTTTTAATTAATTAGTTCAGTTCCATTTTTTTAAGTAAGTAAAACATTATTTATATAGCACTTAAATTGAATTTCTATATATATATATGCTAATAATAGCAGGAGGGCATTATTTCGGAATTTAATTGTAGACATGCCACAGCTTTTTGGTTTAAAAGAAAGTGAAAGAATATAATGCATTTCAAAAGTTGTCAAAGTGATCCTTCCCTTCATCTGCTCGTGTTTCTTGAAGTTGCAGTGCAGTGATCTCTCTCGGCCACTCTAATATTTGTACATTTTACTAGTAAAAGGAGAAAAAAAAAAGCAGTGACTCCACTAACCAGACGCTGCTCTCTTCAGTATCCCGTCAATGGCATCAGAGTCAACAAGCCCAGCAGCCAACCAGCTGTCACCAATGGCAACACTGTTCTCATCGAGTCAGATGCCCATGTAAGCTAACGTCTTCTGTGTTTGCTGTGGCTTTTATGATCCGATTATCCATCAGTTTAATATGTATGAACCATGGGAAATGACAGAAGCCTTTTTCAGCTGAGCAGTTTTGAATGCATTCAAATTTGTGTAAACAACATTCATAGTAAAAATGTCTGGCTCTTTAGCCTACTGCCTGCTGTTCTAAAGAAAATGGTGCGAGGCTCTCTGAAGCTCATAACAAAGCCTTCCCCACACACGCAGCACAGCACAAGGGCTCACTTACATTCAGACTAATAGCTCACACACTGCCTGCACATACAATATTGTATTTCAACCAAGGAAGAAGTGTCAGAGCAGGGAGGGACTGCGTATGTATTGTGGCTATCCATAGCCAGTGATCTGTATGTGTGGTATGTATTAAACCTAGCGTCAATTTACGCTGCCCTCCATTCTTGGTGGTGTCTGATTATACAGCAATGTAAAGTGCATTGTTTGTCTGGGGAAAGTATTTTGTTCACCTAAAGGACAGCCATGAGACAAAAGATTATCTCTGCACTGTTTAACATACTTCTTGTCTAAATGCTTTTGTTACCTCAGGGTAGACCAAACAACCTGTTTAAACATGTAGCAAATGGCCTTCTTGCAGTCTCTTTTATCAGTTTGTTAGCACCTGCCTTGCCCTCAGGTTCAAGTAAATTGCCAGCTTTAGCCTAATTGAGCATGTCACTCTGTGTCTGCCTGCACGCTCAGGTCGAGGATAATCAGGAGGAGAGTGTGAGGCTCAGGGAGGCCAGCAAGCGTCTGTATGCGCAGCTGAAGGAAATGGAGAAGAGGCATCAGGAGGAGAGGGAGAAACTGCAGGTCTGTAACCCGAGATGAGTAACATGACACGATTTCCTGTCTGCAGCTATGACTCACTCCGCTGCTACTCTCTTGTTCCTTTAATCATCCTCATTATCTGCCATACTTATCTTTGGATTTTATCCTTCATCCTGTGATCCTCCGCTGTTTGGGTCTTTGCTCCACAGTGCATTCATCTGCCAGGTCATGTGGGGACACTGCACACAGACTTTTACCATAGGCTGATCTGTCATGTACTGTCCCTATGGTCATGTACTTAAACCTTCTTTACTGTGTTAGTGGCACCAACACAATTATACTGATACATAATGGCCAAAACTAAACTATGTATACATACATTATGTAATTTCTGCTGCTAGGGGTCTCACACAACAAAATAATAACAAAAGACATATTTTGATGACGTTGTGAAGTAATGAAAATCTATCTGACATGACTCAGGCAGGAAAAAAAAAATCACAGATGAGGTAATATATTACAGTTTTATTCACATTGCATTTAGTTACGTTAGCCAACTTCCTCCCTCCCTTTCTGATGGATCCCCGGACGCGTTTCCACCAAAATAACAGCAACTATGAGGGCAAAGGACATAGGATGCTGCTGATGGGCAACCAGATGAAACACTTCGTTACCTTGAATAAGAATTATGTATTTTAGTTGTTTTTAGACATTTTATTGTGGTAATGTTAGATATTATACCTTTATAATAAGAGCCAAGTTGTAATACACCTGACTGCTGTAAGCCACCTACACTGTTTTCATTTTTGTTGTCTGATTAGACCTCTTCTCAGGACAGTGTGGGCATGTTCAGATTGCACTTGACTGACAGCTACCACATCCTTCTGTTGGTTTTGTTGTACCTATTAAGGTGGGACAGTGTAGCAGCATAGCCCCAAACAACTTCAACCTCAGCAGAGTTTCGAAAACACCTGCAGAGCCTTTAATAGTGTATACATCATGCATACTTATCCTACATAAATCTTACTCTGTGGCTCTTCTCACAGGCTGAGTCAAATGCATATTTCCTTCGTCTGGCTGACCAGTCTGAGCAGCTACAGAAGGCTGAGGAGAAGTCAGAGGAGAGGGGCCAGAAGGTGGAGGAGCTGCAGAGGCTGTTGGGAAGCATGGAGATTGAGAGCGGCATCCTCAAAGACAAGATGGCGGCACAGGAGGCAGAGCTGCAGCAGCTTAAAGCAGATAGGGAGGAAGAGCAGAAGGAGAAGAGGTGAGATGAGAAACAAAGTGATGTGCCAAAGTACAAGAAATCAATTGCACAAATAAGACGTTGTAAGTTTTTGTTTGTTGGTTTGTTTTTTAACAAGCAAAGTCATCAGGAAATCTGAAAATGCTGTACCCAAAAATGTTATTTGTTTCACTTAATTGGACACCTTGCAAATATAGTTGAATCCATCCACTTTTCCTTCAATAAGAGGGAATAGATCCCCAAGTATCTTAGTTAGTTAGTTAGTTTGATTACCTAATTAACAAATTCCTTCCTAGGATGTAAAATACAAATTATACAAATAACATGGCCTCCTCTAGTCAAAATTACAAAACTTGTTCAGTAGTTTTCTTAGTGCATGGTTTATACTCGATACACATCAAATTGTTATTAGTTTGACAGTTTTTTTCTCATATATTTGTGTGTTCACAGGCGTGCAGAGCTGGAGAGGGAGGTGGCCGTCCTGAAGGAAAAGATTCATCACCTTGACGACATGTTAAAGAGTCAGCAGAGGAAAGTCCGCCACATGATCGAACAGGTATTTCTACACACAAGCAGATTGACCAGTAGTGCAAGGTGCACACAGACAACCACACACTCACACATGCAGGTACAGAATGCAAATGAGCTCTCCAGTGCCCACAAATGCACAGGAAGCCATTAATGACGAAATTAGATTCTTGAGGAGGCAGACACGTAAAGCATAATTGATATGAGGGAGTGGAGCCAAGAGGAAACGTGTGGGGAAACTAAACTCGCTTGTCATGAATAAGTGATGGTGCATCTGCTCCTGTTGGAAAAGTGAGCTGTGTTTCTCCTGAGCGTCTCACATTGTTTGTTTGTGTTTGTTTTGTCAATAATATAGCTGCAGAACTCCCGCACGGTCATCCAAGAGAGAGATCGAGTCATCATGGATCTGGAGGAGAAGGTGGCTTTCCTGGAAGCTGAGGTCAGGAGCTTCATATAACTGCACTTAGAATCTGAATGAATCCACTAAAGGCTTGGTCATACTTAGTTATATTATTGCTGTGAATAAATTTTCTTCTGACATTTTATAAATGTTATTCTAGGTGTCCTTTCTTTGCTAAAGCTAAAAGCACCACACTCCAAGCTCAAAAGTTTTGTGAGAGAAACACACAAAGACACAATTAAATGTCTTTAACGCCTTTTTGTCTGCAGAACAGAGAAATGCATGACCACATGGAGTACTTCCTGGCAGGCCAGGACCCTCTGTCCCTGACGTCCACTGAGAACAAGCCAGAGATTGTTTACAGGTAAGTTCATTTCTGTGTTTAATTTGATTTTCTTAATCACAGTATAATGGTGATTTCATATTAGTACTGGTCTGCCTACCAGTCATGCTATAATCAAAAGCACAACCTAATAACATTATTTTGTATTTTTATTTCCCTCTGTCCACAGTAAACCACTCACACCGTCAACACAGAGCAACAAGGCCCTCCCATTCATCAAAGTCATTGAGACCAAGTCCTGAATGGAGTGTCAGCCAAAGGAATGAATACAGTGTACATATATATATATATATATTTTTTTAACCACCTACCAGTGTATTAAACATAGGTCTGCAGTGATTTTAAAAAAAATGGTTTAACAGACCTAATGGTAACAAAGCACATTGTTAGTACCTCATAGTTACTTTTGAGGCTGTTCTGAATACCTTTACTGGCGTCCTCAGTGTCAAACAGAATCTAAAAAAAGGAAAGTTAAGGGGAGTGCCAAGTTGGATCCAGTGGTAAGGGGAATCCTAAAAAGCAAACAAGGAAGCTGTACTGTGGAAATTATTTTATTGAACTTCTCAGATGTACATAAATCTGAGCAGGATGCGCTTTGTCAGCAAGTCTTGGCAGTAGGAAAGAGTTCAGCAAACTTCCAAGGTGTTCCCACCTCCACTTCTCTCCCACTTTAGAATCTGAAATAAGCTGTGTCAACAGGTCAATGTAAACTGTGGGTCCGGATTAAATACTGTTCTGTTACTATTGTAAATGTCTTTGTTATACATTCAGTTCAACTGTGATTTCAGCACATCTTCATCCTATGGCCTGCTTTGCCACAATCCTAAGCAGCAGCAGGGTTTGGGGGTCAGATTCTTCAGTGTTTTGCACCACTTTGCCAATGGCAGGAATGCAGCTGGTTATGTCAATGTTGAAATATGATTTATGTTTCACTTAAAAAAGTTGCTCTGACATTAGAGCGGGTTGAATATAATAAGTGATTATTCTATTTTATATATTAGACTTCTGACCTTATTTGTTTTACTGAAGCTGGAGAATACCGCTGATATCAACATTTAACAATTCTCATCTACGCTGCCAAGTTCTGCCTCAACACCCTTATTATATATATTCTGTTTTGTACTGAAAGGTGGCATATTTAATAACAATAACTCTGATTTGACTGACAAACTTGCTTCCTTATATATTTATGCATTGTTTGTACGGACTTGGCAGATTTTTTTCTGTAAAAAAAACTTTGTTGCAATCTAGGATGAACATTTTTTTATAAATCTTATTAATTGACAAACAATTCACTGTGAACATTGTAGATGGATTAATTTAATTTCATTGTCTGTGTCCCTTTATTTGTAGATGTTGTCAAATAGAATGTAATACCTGGTTTATCAGATTCATTTGTTGTAGCTGTTACTTATGAAGTTTTACAAGCCTAATTTTTATTATCTCTGTCTTTACTTAATAACCTTGTACTGCCACCTATTGGACATATTAAAGACACAAGATATGAAGAAGTGGGTTGAAGGCTTTTATCAAACCACAGAAGTTTACAGCCTTACATAAATACAAATCAAACAACATGACTTAAATAAGGTATGAATGTTCATATAAATATCTTACATCTGTACAAAAAACACTGCACAGTAAATAGAAAGGTACACTAAAGATTTACATTTGGACTTTTGAGAAAAAGTAAAAATGAATCCAGGTGATTTGCAACAGATCTTGCTGGGTTTTTTTTACAAAAATGAAAATGACAACCTTGCCAGGTTGGCTACAATCACATTTGTCCTCTGAACACGCTCATTAGGTCCAAAATAAGAATAAAGGCCTTGGTGTAGCACATACACATGTAAATAATGGCCTTACCATAATAAATGAAAAAATCTTGTGATAGCAAGATTTTAACTATTGTTATAAAATTAGACATTTCTTTGTCTACATAACTCTTTTCAAATACTTGAAAAATATCATGTATGGAAATGCTCACATTAGACATTGTCCTATCTGAATGTACTGTAAGGAGAAGATGTGTGTTTCAAGCTCAACTTGAAACGCACATACACACATGCTCAACACACCATACAAACATTTTCAGCCTGTAACAGCAGTCTCTCTCACAGAGTGCTCTCCAGTGTGTTGTAGTTGTCTTTGAAACTTTTAAGCTCCAGAAAGTGTTTGGGCCTCTTGCTGCGCTGGCCAGTGGAGGGCAGGTAGGTGACCTGGATGGTGGAGGGAGTGCCCCGGACAGGAGAGCCTGTCAGGTCTTTGGCTGCGGACTGGTGCTGCTGGTCCAGGCTGGTGGTGCTGGAATAGGCCTTCACCCTGGAAGGAGTGGCAGAGAAAGGGGGCGTTACACTAACTACTTGGATATTAGTAATGAAATAGCAGCAATAACATTAGTAGTAATAACAGATCATGAGCTCAAAACAAGATTAGTGTAAGTAGGTGCATCTGTAGGAATACAACTGCATACCTACACCATATAATGTGTGATTGTGCTTATAATAAAATAACATGTGGGCTATTAAACTGTAGGATTCATATTTACATGTACTTTTGATGAGAAAAACTAAACTCCAATCAACCATTATGTTTGAACATCATCAAAGCCAGACTTGCTATGTTAAATGATTTGTCTAAATCTTTACACCATTTTTCATTGTAGCATGCACTTGCCCTGTCATGTGACCAATGCAGCCTGGAACAATTGTTCCAACAGTGTCATAACAATTGCAAATCTGGTCCACGATTTCAGCACTTACACATCAGCTAGTTCGTTGAGAGCTTGCTGGTATTCAAGAAACTCAGCTTCCCCAAACACCTGAAACAAAGAATTAGAAGTAAAATCAGTAGCACCACAACACATTTCTTAAGCCTATGATATTCTGTCCTCTTTTCTTCACCCATCAGTCAGACACAAAAACATTATTGAGCACCCCAGTCCCATGGCGAGCGCTGTCATAGCCTTCAAGCAAACGGTCGATGAGCGCGCTGCGGCTGCTCTTGATCAGAGAGTGGGAATTGCGCAACTCCAGCAGCCAGCTCCTGAAGTTGCGTCCTGTAAACGCACTGGGACTGCAGCTTATCTCCTGCAGAGGAACACCTGAGGTCCCAACAGGAAGGAAAGTGAAGGTGAGAAGAGATTAAACTTTAATACTCCCCCATGGGAAAGATGGGTCAATGCCAAAAACATGATTTGGTAAACTCATAGAAAATAATATATAATTACAATAAGATAACAAAACACATCATTTTTGCATATTATGACGCTGAAGTTACCTTCTGACTCACCGCTCCCAATTTGACAAATCTGAAACTGTGTTGTGAAGAAACTTTAGGCTCTCTGGGACATTCTAGTCCAGATTTGACAGCTCTGGTCATAGTGGTTTTTGATCTGGAATTGAGTTGAGTCACTCAACTTTCCCCTTAACTGCAGAATCGGAAGCTTACTTCAGCGTTGTTTGCATATTAATAGAGGTAAAAGAGTAGAAGTGAATTTGTGAGTAATGGACTCAGTTCTGTGATGATATGGAGAATAATGCATCCAACTGCAGAATCAATATGTTTAATATGTAAAATGTGCCTTTCACCTGAGTCTCGGATGGCATCCAGGGCTTTCATTCTGTACAGGTAATTGTAGCAACCTTTGAAATACAAACAGATTTTTGTTACATAAAGCAAAAAAAGCACAATATGCACGTCAAAGAGATTCAGGTGGCAACAAGATGAGCTAATACATTGACTGACTAATCTGTGATCCTTGCTTCAGCCTGTCGTCTTCTTCAGATAGGAGACGAGGTTCGAAACGGATCTCCTGGACCTTGGACAGCCTGGAGTCTATGTCCTCCCTCAAACCCTGTATATGAATTCGTGAAGGAAATAAACAGACTCATGAACTCTTGCACCAACAGCAGCTGCTGCATATTCAACTAGGCTTTGACAGCACAACAGGTAACGTTAAGAGCTCATAAAAGAGGAGATCTACTTTACCTTAGGTGCATTGTGGCCAATCGGTGCATGGGGTCCTCTGCGGGATCTCATCGCGAAACGCATGATTTGCCTTTTGACGAAGATGAACAGCAGCACAAACACCTACACAAAAAACCCCAGAGGTGTCAGGACAGGATTTTACATTCAAAGCACCATCACATGAGCGCATACCAGCTAGCAACCAAGTCTGTAACTTACCAAACTTCCATAAGCCATAACCAGGACAACATTAACACCTGACAGCGGCGACGACTCTGCCATGTTATTTGTCAGTGTGTACAGTTTATCCACAGGTCGATTAGCTAGCAAGGAATGAATCTAAACGTCGTGTTGCTATATTAGCCTGGTAGCTGACAGGCAGTTGTCCATTTTTAAAAAAATGGCCACTGCAGCACAGAACGAGAAATTGTTTATTTCGTTGCAGCTTTGAACTGTCGTTTCTAGAAATAAAAATAAACTATACAGTGAACGCCCTGGTTCTCCTTCTCCTCACGACATCATGCAATAAGTACGTAGTTTAGCTTGGTCGGTACATGCTAGCCGAAGGGGCGACAGCGACAGTTGATTTGCGGCGCCCCACATTACCGTAATAACTGTGTAGCACCTGTCTGGCCAAACAACCTACCCGTCGTTTAATTTACATTTTGTACAATTTAAAAATGTTAGGCTTTGTTTAACGCCAAGATTTCACAAGACTGCTGATCTCCTACAGCCTTCTACTTTCTGTTTTGTATTTTACCGTGTATATTTTGTACAAAATTAGATACATTAAGGATAAATTAATTGGCCTAACTGTTGTGCATTGACACAACCATATAACTGCACCTTGTTCTGGATTATATTACATTATTATGATTTTAATACTAGAGGTAGTATTAGTATAACACTATATTATAAAGAATTACCAGTTTGGTTGCATTTTGTATTATATACTACATCACAATATTTCTATTATATATGCATTATACATATTATTATATCATTATTAGTGAGTGTACATGCATAATATATTGCATATATTAAACTTCCTTATATAGGGGAGAGCTTAGTGAGTTGAGCCAGTTTTTACTTGCAGTGTCTTTAAAGTGAGAACATGACGTAATGTCTCCAACTAAAATATATATATATATATTTCAGGATGTGGTGCATTCCTGGGAATAATGCATTTGGATCTAAAATAAACTGTTTTCAAAATATGGCTTTCCAAAAAAAGTGGACTCTTGGCTCAACTTGCCCCATATGAGGGGTAAGTTGAGCCAAGGGAGAGGATAAGTTGAGCCACATGAGGGCTGGGGACATCAATGTCATTTCATTGTGCCAGGTCCCAACATTTAATTGCACTTGAAACATTGCAGCTGTGTCTCCTAGTGGTTTCATAACAATGTATCACTTTAAAGTCATCCTGTTTATAGACATGTCCCGTGCCACCTGATGAATGGACTTCCCATTTTTGTAACTCTCCCACTACTCTGTCAAAGCCACAATAGGAGTTAAAGCCTGTCTGTGTTCAATTTATAGAAGAATGACATGATTGTTTCTTGTCTAAAATGCATAAGGTCACATCATTTCGGTGATGCATAAGAATGCAATGTAAAATTACAGTAAAATATCTTGCCCCACTTCCCCCAAGTCTTTTGGCTCAAATGACCCCATCCTTGCCATTTTAACAAATATGTGTCATCCAGCTGTTTAAGGGTAATGTCATGCTAATGGTATAGCCTGATATTGTAACTGCCTAAAGCACTAACACATGCTTAAGATTTTCTCAAACCTGTCTGTAATTGTTCAGGACTCCTTGAACATAAAAATAATCACTTTTAACAGCAAAATCCAGTTGTTGTTTTTTTATCTTAAATGTGCCTATCACTTATTCCATGGGCCTCTCTTCATCACAGGGTGAGTAAAATGGATGACTCTTCAAAAATGTGTGGTCACATGACCAATTTTTTTCTATGGTTGCAGAGAGAGAAACAAGGGGTGGCTCAACTTCCCCACAGGCTCAAATCACCCCGCTCTCCCCTACTTAAATATACTTTGATGTTTCCACCAATAGGAACCTTATCTTAATCTCTGTATAAGGATTGCACAATGCTTTGCACAATCTAAAGTATTTTATACAGGTATTGTAATGGACTGTATTTGATGTATTATGTACAGCTTTTTATAATAATTTATACACAATTTATTTTATTTTGTTATCTTCTTCGTTTTTTCATCTGTTTTTTAACCTCTTAATATTGTCTTGTTTTGCTGAAACATGTGAGACCTGACCCTATATCCATACTGACAAGTTCATGGCTGCAACACTCGTGTTTACTGTTATGTTATACATGGGTTTTTTTTTATAAGATCATTGCAAACCCCCTCATCCCTCTGTTTGCCGAACTTTATTGTCTGTATTGTGCATCCTCACCACTGACAAGCCATAACTACGTTGATGATATAAAAGTACTTCAGTGTGTGATCACATGTTGTGGGTTGTGTTTCCTCGAAGCGCTGTGTAACCCACGTGACGCAGCTCTCAGTGGTGTCAGAGTGGAAAAGAAACAGGTAAATTCAGTCTCTCGCTTATTGTGTGAGCGAGTCGGTTCGTTATATTTTCCCAACTTAGTAGTATCAATTTAGGGTTCAGGAATCATATCCTGTCCTAAATCCGACTAGAAGGTCGACAACGAGACCACTTGTCGGTCGGTTGTGTAGCAGTGGCTAAATATTGAGCCGGGTTTCTGGTCAGTATCGCCTGTTATTTATTTTCATTTTAGGGGCCTGCAGGCCTACCTTTAGCCTCGGTGATGTCTATGTCGTGAGCCCGGCCATCAGATATTACTGGGGCCAGAATGGTTTTGAGTGGTGGTGCAGTTTATAAAGCTGCTGCTTTGCTAACGTAGTTAACTGGCTAATGTTGCCTAGCTATGCGGAGCGGCGCTAGTTCATTAAGTTAACATGGCTAACTACCGTTAGCAGATAGCTATGGTAACGAGTGGCATGGGCGTTTTAGGTTTGGTCGATCGGGGAAGCGTCACTGTTAGCTAGTAGCTGATTAGCTTAGTTAACTTGTTGGCTATCAAGCGAAGTCAACACTGTGTGTAACCAGTTGTCGGCATTCGGTTATCTTGTTAGCTAGCGGCTGTTAAAGTTAGCCTCGTTGTCGCCATGAGGCGAGAAGCGGAAGCCCACCGAGACTTCAACGCTGGATGCTTTCCCCTCAACTATTAGCTAGTTGGCTAGCATTTTGGCCATGTGGCTGGCTAGTGGAATTGGATATGTTCGACGGGCCCTGGCTTTAGGCTTGTTTGTGGGCTAGTCTAAACAGGGTTTTGCGTAACGTTTGCAAGATTAAAGATTCGTGCGATAGCAAACAGAGGTGTCGTTAGCTGTCTTGCGTATGTTTGTATCTTGTCTCTCATTTGATGCTCTTGCATACAGTGTAGATCTATTTATCGTAGGCTTTGTGATCATATACTGTCGTTTTATAATGTAGGTTAACTGAACACCATCAAGGCTATTTTGGTATGGACAACGTTGCATAATGTTCTGAGGAGGTAGTGTTTAATATTTTGGCTAACGTTTTGCACTTGAAGACTTGAATGCAGAAGCACCCAGTGCACCGTGGCACTCTTGCTTCCCGAGTCAAACCCTCGGCTAGCTTTGGTTTTAGACCTTGCCCAAGAAAGCGGCTGAAAAAAACCCTTTGTCAACGTCTTCTCAAAGCTGATGGTGCCTTCTTGGTACCGCAGCTGGTTTCCCCCACTAGGCAATAAGCTACCAGGCAGTTTGAGGAAGTAGTATTAAAGTGTAACGTTACTAAACATGTACATGACATAAGTAGGTCATATTCACAGCTCTGTAACGCACCTCTCAACGTTATCTCCACAGGTGTTATTCCTTTGTAAATACTGTTATTTGTATATACTGTAAATGATGACGTCCATGGGCGGGAACCGAGCCCGGGGCAGCTGGGAGCAGACACAGGGGCAAACACAGAGCCAGACACAGCACAAGCAAAGGCCTCAGGTACCCTCAGTCTCACCACCTGTCATACTGTCCAGATGCACAGTGATTTGCACCAGGGTTTAATGTAGGCAAATCGAGTATCACTTAGTTTTGTTACAAAACTATATAGTATACACGCCAACAATCAGGATAGTGTTATTCACAGTGTGCATGCTTTGTAAGAGGTTGTGAAAAATGATGCTAGCTATTACATAGCCTTTTGATAAGTCAGAAATGCACTACAGGATAATCAGGACTGTTGAGATCTTATTCTGACAATCGAGTGGGGAATCCCTGATTATAGGCAGTAGGACTTACAGCAGCTTAGTCTGAACAACATGTAGTCGCTGGTCTAAGTTGACCAGCTAACATCACGCAATTTTGTAGTTCATGGTGTAGTGTTTCAGCAGGTCTTAAAGCATGTGTGATAAATGATTGTAGTGTCTAACAAGACCCCTAGTAGCCAGTGTTTTAAAATATCCAATAAGTTCAAGGTTAAAAGTAGATTCCCCTTCCATATGCAGTGCTAACTGTGCTGGGGAACAAAATTATCTTCCTACAGTGCTATGGTGTACACATGAAGAACAGAAACTATATAAACAGAGCATAAAGTACAAAGACTGTAGAGCAGAAGTACTATTTAGTTGGGAAGCCTCAAGGGGAGGCAGCATCTGTGCGCAACATCATGACAAAATAGCAAAATAAAGTGTTTTCACAGCATAATGTCACACTGTAACCGTAGTAATTGTTGAACTTCATTAGTTATTAATTACTTAAGAGCTAGACCTATATATATTTTTTTAAATGGCTTAATGAGTTTGTCCGTACTGTTTTTACAAGAATGCAAATCTTGTGCTTCTGTTTGTTTGCAAATATTGGATGTTTCACTTGTCTTGGAACAGGCCACTGCAGAGCAGATCCGACTTGCGCAGATGATTTCAGACCACAATGATGCAGACTTTGAAGAGAAGGTCAAACAGGTGAGCAGATCCCTTTGTCCTACTTAGTTTTTCCTGCATATTTACAGTTAAGTACTTTTTAGCACGGATATATAGTATTGTCTGTTTTTTTGCATTGGATGTGTCCCTCAATATTATGCTTTGCAGATATAGTTTGTCATCGTTTGTCACATGAGTCTCAAGAAAGGCCTCATTTGAAATTTACGTTATATCTATAGCCTTAAAGTTTGTTAATTAGCTATGGTAATGATAAAATGCTTTAACTGTGGGTTGTTGTTTTTTTAAGGCAAACTCTCAATTTCCCCCTTAGTTAAGAGAAAGGGGCCAAGTTTCCTCCTCTTGAACTTGTGTTAATAGGTTAAAAATCTGTTGTGCCATCCTGGATATTATTAGCTTCTGTAACAAAATAAATCTCAGCAGTTTCTTATTGTTGACAAAGTAGTGAACTGCTCTGGCTCAACTCTATCATATATTTGATGTGTGCACTCAAGCCAGATAGCCTTTTTATCCTACCCATGTAGCTTTAAATTTCTTTTCAATGTTGTTACACAGAATTTAGTTTAGGATTAAGTCAAAGTTGAAATAAAGACTTTATAAAATGTCTTCCAAGGTCAGAAGGTTCTGTAAGCAGATTATCAGGACCTTGTCGATGATGGTGTGTAATAATTGAGAACATTGAAAGAAGGTTTGGTGTCATAGTCTTTGTGGAAAATTAACCTTGTGTTCAAGCTACTGGAGTGACCAAGATGCTGAATCCCTGCTGGTAGCAGACGTGCTTTTCTGTACCCAACCCTGTTTTCTTATGTATGTTTTAAAAAAACATTCCAAAGGCCTTTTTATATGAATTAGCCATCAGGAAAGTCAGCGTGGGGTCACCTCTGTGTCTCATCATGCCATTCCTTTTTTCCCCAGCTGATTGACATCACAGGCAAGGACCAGGATGAGTCTATGATCGCGCTGCACGACTGCAATGGGGATGTCAACAGAGCCATTAACGTGTTGCTGGAGGGTAGCCCAGACACTGTGAGTATTGGCTTTGTGTGAGGGCTTAGCACTGTGGGTGCCAGTTTCTGGAGAAATCAGTGCCACACTGGGTTAGATAACTATGATACTGAACAAGCAGTTTAGATTGTACGAGTTGGGCTTGTTTAGCATGGTATGAACAAGGACCAAGACAAGTTCACTGTAAACACATTTTCTGTACTTCTCCTGCTGATCAGTGTGTACCAGGTGGTGGTGAAAATATATTTATAAGGCAAGACAGTACTCACAAACTACACAATTTATTTAAAATATATATAATTTCATACTATTCATGACATCCCTAGTATGAATTGAACTTGCGACACAAGGGCAGGAACCAGGACCAACTAAATGAGGCCCCATAGTTACATACAAGCTTTGATTTAAATGTAACTCGTAGAATACGGGGGGGAAATTGAAACCAGAAATAGTGGAAATGCCAGCACATTAATCAGACCTGATAAGGGGTTGTCAGCTACTTGGTCGAGATACAGGCTCAGTGGAGAGACTTTAAAATGAACTAGTTCAATATGGCTTCCTGGGAAATTGCCAACAACAGGACCAGAATTTGTTTTTGTTTTCAATTTGTAATTTAAAGTTGCTGCTGCCACGACTCTCCCACGCAACTTTAAGGTGCTGCATCTTTGAGAAACTCCGCAGTGTAATCAAATTCAGAAGTAGTCAGACGTAGATGTACCACGTGGTGAGAAATTGTAAGACCACCAGAAATAACCAGTTGGCTGACTTGCCAATTAATCAATTTTCTCAAGACAATGCCAAATTGACCTCCAGGCAACACTCAGCATCCAACTTTTTTGTTTCTGAATACATTTCTTTTTGTTTTGATCATATTTTGGTTGGACACACTGTCCTGTTGTGCTGGCAGCGGTCTACAAATACACTTAAATTGACCTTCACTTTTCTTCAGTGGTTGTTTGCTGTCTGGATGACTCAGTACAAAGTGAATGAGTCTAGCAATACATTGACCTAAAGTAACAGAGCTGTAACACTGTCTTTCTTTCTTCCTAAGGATTCTTGGGAAATGGTGGGGAAGAAGAAAGGGGTTTCAGGCCAGAAGGAGACCAGCCAGGCAGAGACCGGGGAGGAAGGAAAAGAGAACAGGGAGAAAGGAGGAGAGAAAGATGTAGCACGTCGCCGAGGCGGTGCTCCACGCAAGGGCCGTGGAGCCAGCAGGGGCCGAGAGTGTAAGTGTTTACCATTCCTTTACTGTGGCTTCACTTTTGTATTTTTTTAAAGTATCTATATAAAATATAAATGTCATGAATTATGCAGCTGGTATTGCACTTTATCTTGATGATAAGTTAGAGGTTGGAAGTTTGTCGACTACTGTCGTCTAGTGCTCCTTATCTCACCAGCTCACTGTAGTTGCACCTTCTTTTTCATTCCTCCCATGCAGCATTTGAAACGTGTCTACTGACTAGATATGTACAAAACTGTCCTTAAGGGAACTCATAGTTAGTGGTCGACGCATGCTACATTTTACAACACAAGATAATTTCCACTGTGAATTGTGACACTGTTTGCTAATCAAAACAAATGTAATACCTGCATGACCATACATGCGTGACACATGTACAGTCTCACAAGTTTTATCCTATTTTGTAAGAATCAGTCATTTGACACATAAGACTTTACTTCTTGTAGCGCCTACTTGTGGGAACAGCGTGGCTACTGTCTGTTCGATGAGGTGAAAGGAATAGCTTGTTTTTTTGAAAGTGGGGTTGTACTAGGTACTTATCCTCATATTCAGTGTATTGCCTACGTCTGTCGTCAGGCCCCAGTTTGTAGAAGTAAACAGGAGTCCCAGCATGTAAGCTAACTAGAAGCAGACACAAGTTCTGGCACAGAAGCTAAGCAATATACTGCTGTGGACCGCGGTAGCATCAAAACGTACTTTAGCCATCAGCAGTACATTGCTTTGCTTCCATGCCAGGACTCCTGTATGCTTATCTAAATCTACTGTAGTATCTCATGTAACCCCACTTAAAAATTCCAAACTATCTCTTTAAATATGAATGTTGCATAGCTGCCACAAAATTTCTGAAAGCAGAAAATAGGGAGACTTTGCAACACCTGCATGAAATTGACCTATTCAGAGTAGAAATGACGAGATATGGTGGACTTGGTTTGGCGTGTTGTAGGTCTGCTCAATTATCCTCTGCCTCGATGTAGCTAAAGTGTGCTATTCAAAGGCTATTTAAATGGTTAATGGTTGCGGTTGTGTGTCCCGTCTGCCAACACAGCAGTAATCACACCTTTTTAGTAGCTTTTTATAATAAAGCTCTTGTTTCCTTGCATGTTATAGTAATGTCTAGTCATTTGCAGCACACCAGTAGACCCTTCTTAGCCCTAACCTTGGTCTTGAAGGGGGGACAGTGTGTGCCACAGTAAATGATAGCCAGCAAGAGATCCGTCATTCATCTTCATTTTGAATGAAGGCTGTCTTAGGCTCTCATACAGTACCACGATTTCTGTTCTCTCCAAACTAGAACATATTTTGACTTTAAATTATTATTTTGACATCTGCATGCAGTGTAGTGTCTATATGTGACGTCGGTCTCTCTCTTCTCTCAAGTTCGTGGTCAGGAGAATGGCTTGGATGGAGGCAAGGCTGGGGTAGCTGGAAGAGGTGCCGAGCGTGGCCGAAGGGGAAGAGGCAGAGGAAGAGGGACTGTCGGTGAGTGACTGTAATCCTCTTTAGTCGAACTCGTTGACTAAAGAGGGGGGTGGGCTGTAGGAGTTTCCTTTAATGGCTGCCATTCTTCCATGTGACAACAGTTGTGAAACCATGAAACTGAAGTAACCTCTTGCTGTCTCCTCAGGAGTATCTGGACGGCGAGGAGGCAGATTTTCGGCGCAGGGCATGGGGTAAGCAAACACCTGCCTAAAACCAGAGGGCCTTTTGTTTCACTTTTACCTGTTGCCATGGTCACCAGAGAGCAGGACTCCAGCCTATTGTTTAGCCCAAATCCAAAGGAGGGAGGATGTGTGTAAACCAATGGGACGGAACAGTGTGGGCTAAATATGTGTCTAAACATTTTAGTTAATGTAAAACTTTGATAGATTCAGTGAGAAGAATGTCGGGGACCAGATTGCTTGACACAAACCGTCTCTGCTCTCTGGCCCAGGGCTACAGCATAATACAGTTGTATTTGGCTTGTTTTGGGTCAGTTTGTGTGCGTGTGTGCGCTGTTAATAAGTCAGTTGATTAGTTGGCATCTTATACTGGCAGCTTGACTAGTAGGCCTCACAACAGAGGAGGTACTTCTCTCAACTATGATGACATTCTTGTCATTTAATGGGTGGCTTGATAGGACTTTAGTTGTCGCAATAAATTTGCTGCCTTTGGCGAAAAACAGTCAGGTGTGAAGTTATTCTGCGGTTATAGATCTTTAAATCTTATTTAGGTCTGCTGAAGTAGCACACATGATATGATGTGGCTTGCTCTAGTGAGGTCAAGTGCTGAGCGGCTTCCTCCCAAGAGAAGCCTGAATGTAATTTTCACTCTTGCTAAAACAAAGTATTGAATGTGTACTTCAAAGGTACTGTCACAGTGCCATAAATATATATTTGAACACCGAAGCCTCAGACCTGAGTTAAACTAAAAGTGTTATGGTGTCATTAACGGAGGTTTGTTCAAGCGGTGGTGCACACAATCACTATAATGTTACAAAACCTCATGGGTCTTTATAGTCTGGGTTTCTCTTGAAAGCAGAGTGAGAGGGTAGAGTGTGGACCCAGATATTGACTTGCATATCTTAAGGAACACTACATTATGCTTGGTTTCATATTGGTGATAATATAAGCTTGTTTTTGGTGAACCGAGTGCTTGGGCTTTCCACATGCAATCACACGCAGTGCTGAGGTGTTTTCATTTTACCTAACCCCACCTCACGCCACACGACAGATCGGTGATTGCTTCCGCTTCTTGCTGCTAGCAGACAAAGTTTACCAGCTTGGCTTCAGCGTCAGTTAAACACAGTGACTAAAATGAAACGCGTGGCTTTAAAGGAAGCGTTCTCAATGAAGATATGGTCTTTAATCAGTTTATTACAGTGTAATAAGTTGGTAGTGGCTTGTGTGTATGTCTCATTGGTACCTTAATACTAGCACATTTAAGATGATGCTAAGACAGCTTCACATCACATTCTGTGTAAAAATGTTAGCATGCACTGAATCAAACTAAATGAAGCGAGGGAAGCCGGTACCACACCTTATTACTAATGAATAAGCTGATCAAAGAGATTTGTTTTAAAGTTGGCATAAACATTAAATGACTAAGATGATGGCAGGAATAATAATAAATAAAATTTCCGCAAATTTTGTCATATTACAGATTGTTTTTATTTTCAAAGACAGACATTTTTAACACTAGCTTCTAGATGCAGAAAACCTCATGGTGCCAAGAATCTCAGACACAAACTCACACACCCTTTCATTCTGTGGCCAGTAGGAGGAATGAGGAGGTGTTTTGTGATAAGTACAATGAGTGATGCTCTCAGGATAACTAAGAAAAAGGAAGTTATATGATACCTGTGTCATTAAGCAAAACCCTTGTAGCCAAGTTAGTACAACTTCACTAAGGCTATATTGACACTGGTAGCCCAAATTGGATTTTTGATATGTTCAGAATGAATTTGTGGACAGATGTGGAAATCATTGTGGTTCCATGAGTCTCAAGGAAATATAATTTTAATATTGAATGCGATTTAGAGGATACTCAACACTGTTTAAGGAAGTCTTCAGTGTTTGTTGTTGTACCATAATAGTTGGAGAAGTAATAGAAACATTACTTTTTTTTTCTTGTGGTTGTCCTATATTTCACCATGTAGGGTTGGTTTTGCTTGTGTATTAAATATAAAAGTGTTTGCTCATCGTTGCTATCCTGGTTTTAAAAACTGCACTGACTTGATCTTGAATCATGGTTATATGAATGTCACATCCGGAGTGGTGTTGTCCATTACTGCAGCATGTAACATGGCTGCATATATCAACCTCCTGCAAAGGATTCATTATGTAGCCAGTTGCATTCATTTGTACCACAGCACTGGCTCACTCATGTACAGAGCTGTCTCTGTGGGGTAACTGTTAGCTGCCTTTTGTATTTGAATTCTGCAGTTAAGTTTGCAGAAAAGAATCCAAGGGAAGAGATGATGTATCCCTATAGGCCTCTGAAAGTTAGCGTAGAATTGTTAATATTGTAGGACACAGCAAGTATGTTTGTCATTTTCAAATTTTTAAGAAAACAGTGAGCTCAAATAGTTGACTTAAGATAGTGATTGCTTTCAAAGGAGAGAGATCAGACTACGTGCTGACTGACCACAGTGTCCCATGCGGCTGTTCAGTAATGGCTTTTAGAGGATGCTACTGTGTGATGAAAGGTACCATTGTGATTCTTGAGGTTGTTGGGGCATAAACTGCATCAGTGAAAAGATTACTGCATTTACTTCTGCCTAACTGCTCTCATGTAGCAACAGTTTTTTTTTGTGTGTGTGTTTGTGGCTGCATTGTGTATACTTATGATGACTTGGGTTTCTTGGACTGTGTATTTACCAACCACAACTAAAAGCACACTGGCTTGCCATGCATTGAGTGACTGACAGGTGTAGAATGTTTGTTACAGGACTGGCACAGGCAGATCGAAGGCATTTTGCTTACGCTGTGGCTCTGGATGGTGGTCTGAAAAACAAAAGCTCTTCTTTTACTTTGTTGTGCTTGTTGTAATTGTTGCCATTATTTTTCCTCTAAAGCCAGATTGATAAGGGGCCCAGATATGATATTGCAGGAGGTGAGAGGTGAGTGCATCGCCTCTGGTGTGTCTGTTATTCTTGTTTTCTATAGGGAGACTTTTAAGTACCATTAAAATAAGAAGATTTAATACAAGGCTTTATCAAAATAGAAAGCAATACTCCTCATTCTGTTATGAAAAGCATATGAAAAAATCTGACCTTCCTGAAATTTGATGTTAAATCTGTTCACGTAAGCCACTATAAATGCCATCAGATTTGCACAGGAAGGATCTTAGACAAATTTAATAAAAGCTGCTTGGCTTGGCTTGACAAAAGAAAATTGTTCATAATGTTGCTAGGTTGCACTAGCTGTAATTTTCTCAGCATACACGGATGTGTCGGACTAATGAAAGACATCCAGTGCCATGAAGGAGGAGTTGAGGAACATCAATAAACGTATTAATGCTTATGCCTCCTTATTTGCATGTCTTGTACAAATTCCCAAACACATTAATGGTTATACTTCAGTCTCTTATTTCCTCTTCCTGCTACAACCTCAGTCACCCCTTTTCTGAAGTGTTTCTATTTGCTAAAAAGCCTAATGATGATGATAACAGCAGTTCTGGGGATTTATTCATACTGTACTGATATTGCAATATGTAGGCACAAATCCAACTAGATCACTAGTGGTTTGATTTGCTTAAGCAGACCCCAGTTCAATTCTTAACATTTTCAAAACTTTGACCTGCAGTAGGTAAGTTCAGAAATGGACCCCAGATTTTTGTGTGTGTGGGCACGCAGCTGTGGCTGATCTTTTTGGTAGTGCTGACAGCCCTTCAGCAGTTGGTCAGTACAACCACTCAATTCTCCACTCAAGCCTCTTATTGCTTTTTTTTTTTTCTTTTTTTTTTTTTTTTTTTCCACCAGAACGTTCAACCCTGCTGACTATGCAGAGCCGGCCCAGACAGAAGAAAACTATGGGGGGGGCAGCACCTGGAACAACACGGGGAGCATGGAGATGGAGGAGGGAGCTAGTAAGTTAATTTATTTTTAAGAAAGGGTGCCCTCCAATGAGAGAAGTTAATCTTATCAATGAAGCATCTGTTTACCATCCAAACAATTGTGGGGATGGGGAGGGATCATGCCCAGCATCCCAAAGAAGCTTCTGCAGGATAGATGAAAGGAAGGTTCACTTGCTTTTTGTTGCTTTGCGTAGAAGCTTTCGTCATCAACCATGCGCACTTATTACAAATACCAGAATCCCAGCCACATTGTGTTCTCCTCAGATCTTTATATACATATGTCTGTATGTCCAGTTAAAGGATAATCATACATTCAACTGATCTCCTCACCTCTGTCTTTTTCTCTAGGGTTGGAATACTCTGCTGGAGAGGGCACGAATTACCCGCCCAAGTTTGACTCTGCTCCTGGTAGACCTGCCACTACATCTGTTGTTTTAATGCATCCCTTATTCAGTTTGAAGCTCTGCCCATCTCAATAGTATTGATCTGTTTCTCTATACTCTCAGGTGCCTGGAGGACTGCCACAGAGGAGTGGGGCACCGAGGACTGGAATGAGGATGTGAGTGTTTCTAGGCTAAACCTCATGCAAAAGATAAAAAATAAATCAGTTATAACAGATTTTAGCACAGTTTCACTGATGGAATGCTGATGTGTATATAATTCTTCTACACTCTTCCTCTGCAGCTGTCAGAGACCAAGATATTCACAGCTTCCAGTGTGGCGTCCATGCCTCTGCCTCAAGAGAATGTTACCATCACTAAAGGACAGAGGTGGGTCTCTTGTGCACTGATTAATATTTTGTTTTATTTCAAGGAAATTGCTTTCCCAGGAGTTGGTTGAGAGCGGGAAAAAAATACGTTTGCTTGGTTTCACTGTTGTTCAGTTGGAGCTTAATGAATTTAACATATCAATGTCAGCCTGTCATTTACCTTGATAGACACTGATTTAGATTGGTGATTGTTGGACAACATAAAATTGATCTGTGAAACAAATTTCAAATATGACTAAACAATTTTAAATGAGGTCTTCAATCATTTACGATTAGTTGATTAAGTAATTGATCAACAGAAAATCAATTGGAAACTATTTATCAGAACATTTGCCAATTGATATCAATTGACTGTTGGTGGGGGGAAAAACCCCAACATGAAGATGTCACCTTGGAAAAGAATGCACATTATTTACTGATGTGTTATAGACCAAACAATTGAGAAAATTATCTGAAGATTAATCAACAATTAAAACACCAGTAGTAGTAGCTCTAAAATAATTAACTTTTACCTGTAGTGAAAATAAAGGTTTATTTGACACACCACATTTTTAAATGTCATTTCTAAATATTTCCGCCTTGCTATAGGATTGACCTTGCGGTGCTCCTGGGGAAGACTCCCCCATCCTCCTCCTCAGAGACAGAAAATCCCCCCATGGAGGCATCCCAGCCCCCATCCTTGCCCCAGTCACTGGTTTTCAGCAACTCCAAGCAAGGGGTGCCACACTCCCAAACATCCTCCAGCACCCCTTACACCCAGCACAGCATGGTGAGTCTCACAAAAAAATAAAGCATTTTTAGCAGGTGTAAACTTAGAAGAGGTGGTCTGTGTTTCTGTCCACAGCTAAAGCCTAGCTCAAACTACGCGATTTTTTTGCCTAATTTGCCGCTCGGCAAGCTCGGCGACCGTCAGGCTGTGATCGAGGGTAAATCAGTGGTCGATTGGCGGTCGCCAGTCGTTATGTGTGAACTATATAACGACGCATCAAAACGGCTCCCCGACACATTTCTGACACATCGCCGACGTCTGCCAGATATCTAGCATACCGACATCCATACAATGAGAGCAGGCAGCTGGCTGTGTGTGTGTGTGTGTGTGTGTGTGTGAGACCTCCTGACACCGATCAGTCAACGTAGCATGAACAGCACAGCGGCGACTTCAAGACTGCCGTCATAAGACGGCAAGTTGTGTAGTGTGAACAGCACGGCCATCGGGCAACACTGAAAGTCGTGTAGACTGCACAAGGCATAATCTTGCATTAGGGATGCAGCGATTACCAGATTTTACTATTAACTGCGCTTTGAAACATCACGGTTAATTAATCGTAAAGGCTTCGCAACACCGAGTGTTTCTGTTGCACGGAACGAAACTGTGGCACCTTGCATAAAACAAAGTTACAGGCGCAGTGCACCAGCTTAAGTGTCGTGCTTAGAGGTTACTGTACACTGGCTAAACTATGGCAGGGGGGGCCAAACTGTGAATCTTTATTTCCACCAAAGAAACGTCTGAAGTCGGCAGTGTGGGAGCATTTGGGGTAGGCTACACCAAGACTGACCAGGGCGTTACTGAAGATGACGGATCACTTGTTCAAAAACTTGCTGTTAAAAGGTTCCTGCTAAAGGAGTGAATAATTACATTAAACTTGATGCAGCACCTGCGGGATCACCACATAGCTTTGAACGACTAAGTAAAGGTAGGCCTAATGACTAACGTAGCAAGTTGGTAGGGAATATAAATGTCACTTACAATCGATGCGTAGCGGTGAGAATCATTCAGTGCAATGTAAACAAACCAAGCAGGTGTAAACTTTCAGACCCACCGCAACGACACCCCCGCTGCGCTACAATACCCTTTATTTTCAATGGCTTAGTTTGTTGGTGCGTCGAACAACGTGCACCGCGCGGCGAGCTCGTGTGCATGCTGCAGTCAAAGTAGTTGAACTTTAGCGCTGAGCAGCTTCCACGCAGTGCAAATCGCTTCTTTTCTGAAAGAGCCTTTATGGAAGACAGAACATGGTCCTCTCAAGACCTTCAGTCACTGAACATTTAATGTTACATCATGTTGTCTTCTCCTGTCTGTGTTGAGAAAATGTTGCCAGGTGTAAAACACTAACATGCATCAGGAACTTATAGACTTTCAGGACTATAGGCTACCAATTAACTGCATTTCAGTTAACACTGCAGTCAATTTCTTTCTCTCATTTTCACTAAAACATATGTATGGATGAGAGTTGATGACAGTAACAGTATAGTTTATTCCCCTCCTTTTATAACAATTTCCCCATGTGGATAAAAGTTAATATTCCTCTTATATATGTGGGTGTGGGTATATATGGGTGTATATATGTATGTGTATATACAGGTGCTGGTCATATAATTAGAATATCATCAAAAAGTTGATTTATTTCATTCAATTCCATTCAAAAAGTGAAACTTGGATATTATATTAATTCATTACACACAGACTGATATGTATGTATGTATGTATGTATAATTTAATTGTGATTAAAATTGTGATGATTAAAACTGACAACTAATGAAAATCCCAAATTCAGTATCTCCGAAAATTAGAATATTAAGACCAATACAAAAAAGGATTTTTAGAAATGTTGGCCAACTGAAAAGTATGAGCATGTACAGCACTCAATGCTTAGTTGGGGCCCCTTTTGCCTGAGTTACTGGAGCAATGCGGTGTGGCATGGAGTCGATCAGTCTCTGGCGCTGCTCAGGTGTTATGAGAGCCCAGGTTGCTCTGATAGTGGCCTTCAGCTCTTCTGCATTGTTGGGTCTGGCGTATCGCGTCGTCCTCTTCACAATACCCCATAGATTTTCTATAGGGTTAAGGTCAGGCGAGTTTGCTGGCCAATTAAGAACAGGGATACCATGGTCCTTAAACCAGGTACTGGTAGCTTTGGCACTGTGTGCAGGTGCCAAGTCCTGTTGGAAAATAAAATCTGCATCTCCATAAAGTTGGTCAGCAGCAGGAAGCATGAAGTGCTCTAAAACTTCCTGGTAGAAGGCTGTGTTGACCTTGGACCTCAGAAAACACATTGGACCAACACCAGCAGATGACATGGCACCCCAACCATCACTGACTGTGGAAACTAAACTGGACTTCAAGCAACGTGGATTCTGTGCCTCTCCTCTCTTCCTCCAGACTCTGGGACCTTGATTTCCAAAGGAAATGCAAAATTTACTTTCATCAGAGAACATAACTTTGGACCACTCAGCAGCAGTCCAGTCCTTTTTGTCTTTAGCCCAGGTGAGACGCTTCTGGCGCTGTCTTGTTCAAGAGTGGCTTGACACAAGGAATGCGACAGCTGAAACCCATGTCTTGCATACGTCTGTGCGTGGTGGTTCTTGAGGCACTGACTCCAGCTGCAGTCCACTCTTTGTGAATCTCCCCCACATTTTTGAATGGGTTTTGTTTCACAATCCTCTCCAGGGTGCGGTTATCACTATTGCTTGTACACTTTTTTTTTTTCTACCACATCTTTTCCTTCCCTTCGCCTCTCTATTAATGTGCTTGGACACAGAGCTCTGTGAACAGCCAGCCTCTTTAGCAATGACCTTTTGTGTCTTGCCCTCCTTGTGCAAGGTGTCAATGGTCGTCTTTTGGAAAGCTGTCAAGTCAGCAGTCTTCCCCATGATTGTGTAGCCTACAGAACTAGACTGAGACCATTTAAATGCCTTTGCAGGTGTTTTGAGTTAATTAGCTGTAGTGTGGCACCAGGTGTCTTCAATATTGAACCTTTTCACAATATTCTAATTTTCTGAGAAACTGATTTTGGGGTTTTCATTACTTATCATCAAAATTAAAAGGAATGAACACTTGAAATTGATCAGTCTGTGTGGAATGAATGTATACATTTATACAAGTTTCACTTGTTGAATGGAATTACTGAAATAAATCAACTTTTTGATGAAATTCTAATTATATGACCAGCACGTGTGTGTGTATATAGAAAATCTAAAGCATTCAAGTAAACTCTGAGAAGTTGGTCTATTTTCTCAAAACAACGCTGTCAATGTTAGAGACCCACCTTCAAATAAGTTATAAGCAAGCATGTTAGGAGCTTAGCTATGTTAACGTATGAATAACATTACAGCTGGGTAGTTGAGGTTGGCACGCTGTACCTAGCTGCTAGTCAATAATTATTTCTTTCATGCTGGCATTTCACGGGCATGCTGCAACGTAACACCGTCACCTGGTGATCAGATTGCCAATCGGTGATCTCAAGTAGCCTTGATTTAGATATGAAAATAGATCGCCCAAGCTTAGTCTCTGCACCAGAGCCTCCGCAGATTAATTCCATGCCCAATATTTTATGATCCATTAAAGTTAGGCACGATATGAGATGAATATATCACATGTATGTGAACAATGCCCACAGACACACGCACTTGGCAGAAATCTGCACTCTTCTAGTCTAGTTATGTGGATATATGCACCCATGCTCTTAGATTTTACATACAGATGCAAATTATTTCGTAACTTTTAAAACTTTCTAACCAGTCATGATCTAATCTACCAACATTGCAGGTCAGCATGCTGAACAAGGGTTTTGGGGATGTGGGGGAGCCTAAAGGCGCCAGCACAGGGACCACTGGCTCTCAGTTCCTGGAGCAGTATAAAACAGCCCAGGCACTGGCCCAGCTGGCAGCCCAGCACTCCCAGACTGGACCTCCCAACACAACCCCTTCATCCTGGGACACCAGTGCCACCTCACTGGGACAATACGGTGAGATAACATCTATTTAAAAGATATCACAAGTTATCAAACTAAATACACCTGTTGAATCACTTTTCCTTCAATCTCCTTGAATATGTTAAGAATAATTTAATAATAACATGGGTATATTTAATAATGTGTTATCTTCCCTCTCCATTTTCCAGATATGAAGACTCAGCCAGAGTCTGCGGTTCATACACCCTTTACAAAGCGACAGCCTTACCAGGCCGCCACCTCAACTTCGTCCATGTTGGATGTTTTCCTGCAGGACAAAGGCCTGCCTCCTTCCTCCTCGTCTTCTTCCTTACCCCAACAAACAACATCCTCACCCCATGTGGCACCTCCACCTGCTTCCTCCCTTCCCAAAATGGCAGCAGTTCCTTCTCTAGGTCAGCAAATTTCTCCGAGTTCCTCAGATGCCCAGAGTCCACTGCCTTTGCAGCAACACAAACTCAAACAGCAGAAGAAGAGGACCTCCATTACAACAAAGGTAACATTTTGGATTACATAAAAGTGAGCACCTGGACCCGGGATTGTTTCTTCAGTCCGAACAAACAGAAGGATTTGGGCCAAATCTAAAAATGCCATTAATCTTCCTCAGATTCCTGCAATGGCGGTAGAGATGCCTGGCTCCACAGACATCTCTGGCCTCAATCTTCAGTTTGGAGCTTTGCAGTTTGGGTCAGAACCAGTTCTGCAAGAGTATGAGCCCACCCCCACCACCACAACACCAGCCAACCAGGTTCAGAACAGTCTCTACACTAGCGCCAGCAGGTTGGTACATGCCAAAACACAACTCTATAACCTTTGCACAACTGTACCGGGAATATTTTAGTAGAGAAGAAACCATATCCGGAACGCTTTCCAGGTTTTAAAGAAGGAAAAACTGTTTTGTAGTAACTTATCTATATGGTATTTAATTGTCCTGACAGTGTCATACATGGTGGCATCTGGTGTTGAGAAGACACATTCTTGTGAGCAAGTCATGTCAGAAATGTTCCTATTTACAGTAGACCTGAAGACTGGATGATCTGAGATTTCTGTTGCAAAGGTTTACATGAAACGGCCTCAAGGCTTTTATCCTTCATATTTGGACTCTGTTTTTTGGAGACGTATGTTTCACCATTTGTAAAAATTTTATTATGGCTGGACATTAAGCAGTTTTCCAATTTTCTTTTTTCTCATGCACCATTTATTAGAAGTACTGAGTTGTAATGATGGATTGAAGTGCATGTTTTAGTCCTTAAAAGTGGTAAGAACACAATCAAACTTGTCACATATCATTACAATCTGCAGTGAGTCGACCAGCCAGATGGATATGTACGATCAGAGAGCGTCTCAGACACGACGCTACCCTCCATCAGTCTCCTCCTCCCCTCAGAAGGATATGCAGCCCAAGGTAAGGCAAACGCTTCCCTCTTTTTCACTTGAACTGATAAGAATAAATGAAGGCCATATAAAATATATTCAAATATTAATTGATGTGCAATATAGCAGATGACCATATTCAAGTTTTGTTATGTTTCCGCTGGTGACTGTTGAGGATTAGTTACGTTTTAAGTCTGTAGCTCAGGTTGCAGTATAATAGTTACTGAAAGTTGTGTGTTGTGTTTGCTGCAACAAAAAAATACATAAAGTCCCTGTTTATATAACGTTACTACAGCGACTTCTACCAACACAGCAGAGTTGGTCCAGATGAGAAAAAGCAAGCTAGTTAGTCACGCACAGGTTACCCACAAAGCCACCTTCCTTTAAAGGGGAAGGCTTGGCCTGTAACACAATGATGCAGCTAGGTTGTGGGTGTGCTAAGCAGAGGTGGAAGAAGTATTCAGGTCCACTACAAGTAAAAGTTCTGTCTAATTAAGCAAAATTGACTTAAACTTGTCATTGTGCAGTTAAATGTTGTTTCTGGATTAATGTGACTGCTGTATTAATGTGCATGTTACATTTGTTTTGTGTAGGTTTATAGTTGAGCTATCTTTGGGTGGTTTATTGCACAGCAATTAATCATATTCGCTATTGTTTGCACTGTTGAGAATGTACAGAGTTATTTTTGAAAAAATGTGTATGAGCCATATCGCCCAGCCCTAGTATAAATGTGTAAATAACTGAATAAGGCCTTCTCAGTATAGTGCTCAGAGAAGTGGCCGATGTGGACAACTTGCTTAAAGATGGGATAAGTGAATCTGGAAAAATTCCATGACAAATACCATGATATAGAGCAAACAACGACACAGCAAGTAATGTAACTGTAGCTAAGTTGTGGGTCGCTAAAGTTGCTGCTGTCGAACTAACACGCAGAGAGGATGAGACTGTTCCAGAGCCAGCACACCAGCTCCAGACAGTGATACTGACAACTCTCCTGCTGCTATAGCTTACATAACAACAGCAGCGTCTTTAAAGTAAGCTGAATGTCCGTGGGCAAGTCATAACGTGACATGACACACACAATCATGGCTAGAATAGGCATGTGTGGTGGGGTTTGTTTCCCATTTACAGAGCGAGGACTGTGTACAAACACTGGATTTGGGCGACATGGCCAAAAATGTTATCGCGATAAAACCATTTCATACCTATCGATAATTATCACAATAGATGTCAAATCATTATTTCTTTCAAGTTTAAAGGAAAACTTTTGCTCCTGTGTGAAAATTTAAGAAACCAGTGGATCACTTCACAAATGTGAAGTGGAACAATTATGATAAAAGCTTTTTTGAAAAAATGTGATTAGTAAATCTTTTTTCTGTCCCTTTTCATCAACAGTGTGCTAATTTGTTCGTGATTTAAATTAATTAAATCAAACATTTATTGACAATATATTGAACATTTGTTATTTTATTGAGGAGAATTATATTGCTATAATTATCATTATTTTATTTAAAACATCAGGACCCCCTCAAGCCAACCCCTTTATTCCTTCATCATTGCTAAACTAAGAGATCATTAACCTGAACTTGAGCGTTAAAATTATAAAGGGAACAGCTGTTCTTAATAAACTGTACACTCCACTTCCAGCTTATTTTATTTTATTGGGTTATGTTCATTGTAATGCACCACTGGTTTCAAACCTGACCTGTAGTTAAAATGCTGGGCATATCAAAAAAGCTTGTTAGTTTCCAAGAGCCCAACACCCTTCAACTTCTTATCAATGGCGTGTTTCCATAGAAACCAGTGAGCTCACCTTCATTGTTGGTTTTACAGAATGGCTTCAGTTCAATGCAAGGAACACAACCTGTGGAAGGTAAGTGTCTATTTACAAAGCTTTTTTTTTTTTTTAAACTTCATTTATAAACCTTTATTTATTTTTTTATATTACGTAAAACCTGAAAGTGATAGTTACCACACACTCACTCTCTGTCTTTCTTTCTCTCCCCCCAGCTGCAGCAGGCTCTGCAGTATCAGTCAAACCGGCCTCTGATTCAGTCACGCAGGCATCGGTCTCCAGCATGGGCACTTTGACTGACAGCCCCGCCTCCTTGTTGACTGCATCCAGTCAGACATCGCTTAGCGCCCTGGGGCACGGTGAAGACCTGCCTCCAAGCACCCTTCCCCCTCCTCAGCACAACAAGTGAGATGCAGCTAAATTAACACACATGATAAAGCAGGAAATTAACTAGTATCTTAAGTGATGACCTCTGGGTATACCTGAGTAGCAGTAAATGTAATGTGACTTGGTGGATGTTGAGACGTGCTCTGAACCTTGCTGTCATTTTTGCAGCTCTCACCCATCACAACAGAACAGCCATGCTCCATCTTCAGTCCGGACATCCAACACAAGCTTACTGGTGAGCTCTTTAAATATTTTTCTTCATTTATAGCTGAGCTGTCAATAGAATGTAGATTTTATTTTTATGAGCATTAAAAAGAGCAGATTTAACTAGATAGAAAACATGAGTTATATGTACGTGCTTACAGGACAGTTTATCTCCCTACATCTCCCCTAGCATTTCAAAGCTCTACATTTCCTGTCATGGCAGACGTACGCATTAGATGTCCATTCACGCTAATGGAAATGGAATCTCATCAATCCTAACCGCATTTTGTTCTCTTCTTCCTTCCGTCTCTACAGCATCCAAGCGTAGACGGTGACTCAAGCCTGCACTCCTCCTCCTTCCCTTCCTCCGTCTCAGCCGTACCGTCTTCGTCAGTCCCTTCCTCTTCCTCTGTGGCCGCTGCTGCCGCACAGGTGTCGCTAGGAGCCCCTCAGGCCTCCTCTGTTGGCTCTGCCACGGTTTCAGCCCCCTCCGGCCTCGGCCCCGTCAGCAGTCTGGCCATGGGCCTCAACACTGCCTCCATGTGTGCCCCGGCTTCTGCAGCCGCCACCATGTCAGTCTCCACAACGGCTTCCATTCCTCCTTCAGCTACTTCCTCATCCACACGCGGCTCGGCAGCATCCTCAGGTTAGACATAAGCACAAACAAGTCAGTGAAAAATACACTTTGTGTTTGATATCCACTCCCTCTAGTGTATTTACGATAATAAGAACATCTTTTTCTTTGCCTTGGGTATTATCCTGATGGTAGCAACTCAAACTCAGACCGGAGGGTATGTGTTTTGTCGGGCTGACGACGCTTTCCTGTGTACAGCTGTGCTGCAAAGGTCATCTGATGCTGCCTTTGTTGGCAGCCTTCTAGCTTTCCTGCTGTCTTAATAATCCTGGTCAGCTTGTTTCTATGTAGTCAAATGAGAATTAAAAACAAGGATGCTCTCTATCAGGCTGACATACACATTTTCCAAAACGTCAAGACTGACCCCTTCAGTTTCGTAAACAGTCTCGACTAGCCCTCTTATCTAGAAAAATCAACATTGTTTATGAAAATAAAAACAGTTGACCATTCCCTCATCACTGATGAGAGTGGGTCTGATTGATTTAGAATAAGTTCCTTTGATTTCCCAACTTTAATCAACATTAAAATTAATTTGGTGTCAGGGTTTCATAGGTCTGATTAACTTGGGGGTAAAGTGGACTATCAGGAATAGATATGCATCCATAGTTGCAGGAAAGCATTAAGTAGAGCTTGGCTGTGGTGTTGATGATGATCTTTAATCCCTCATTTGGCACGGTTTTCTTTTGATATTTGCCCAAGTGATAAATGATCACACCTGTAATCTCCTTGTGCCTGTGTGAGAGCTTGTTGGTGATGTATAGCTGTGTAACTGGTGGTTGTTTGTGTGGACAGGCAGCAGTGATTTTCTGAATACTGTGGCTTCCTCATATTGTATTTTGCAGGTTGTTTGGGGGTTTTTCAGGATGTCCTCTGTAAATTTGTGGCATTATCCCACAGTGATGCAACTATGGCAAATATTTATTGAGAACTGTGCTTATGTGATCATCCTTTTTAATTAAAAAAACAATAACAGAATATGATCCTTTTTTAATTTGTACAAGAACAATGTTTTTGTCTGAATCGGGAATGAATTAATTGGTTTCCATTTCATCACAGTCAATGGCGGGGGTTTTCATGATTCTGACTCATGTCTTGTTCCTCTGAAGCTTTTTTTCAGAGGTTAGATTTGTTTTGTTTTCTTTACTCCCTCTGCTGGTGCATAGTTTTTCACGTGGTGTATTGCAGTCATTTACTGGTGAAGCTTAGGGAGAATAATTTGTGTAAAATAATGCACTTTTAACTATTTTTTTCCAGGGAAAGCACCTCCAAACCTGCCACCCGGAGTGCCCCCTCTACTGCCCAACCCATACATCATGGCCCCTGGACTACTGCACGCCTACCCTGTAGGTTCCTGCCACGGTCAAGTCAGTCTTTGTACAGTCTGACCTTTAACCGTGCTTGCCATAGTTTATGGTATGTAATTCACAGAGAAACACAGTTTTGTGAAACATTCTTTGTTTTGTCTCAGCCTCAGGTGTACGGCTATGATGACCTACAGATGCTGCAGACAAGAATACCGCTGGTGAGTTTTCTTTTGTGGAATGTCTTCAGCTGCTTCAATAAAAACATTATGCCCAAGTCTTACTCCATTGCCTCACAACCTATATTTTTAATTAATAAAATATATTTTTCTCTCTCCAGGATTATTACAGCATCCCTTTTGCAACTCCAACAACAGCACTGACTGGCAGAGAGGGCAGCCTGACAAACAACCCTTACTCTGGTGAGCCGTCCTCTAAAAAATGCGTCTTTTTAAAAATTGAGTTTGTTGTGGACCAAATTTTGGTCCATATCGGACTGTTCCTGGCAGGATGACGGTGCACCTATCTGTGGTCACACCTGGGTTTTATTAGGATTATATGGGCCGCATGTCTTTTTATATATCGATTTAAATAGACAGAAAACCAATGAATAATTTAAGAAACATTTAGAAATAGCGCTTTCAGTATGTCCCAGCTAATAATCCAGGTATGTATCAGATCATGAATGCATACCCTATTACAAAGATCGGAGGCAGTAGGATAACTATGAATCATTTTTGATGACTGAGATTGTTCCATCCAGAGCATGAATGGTTTAATGTCCTATCAGATATGACGCCTCACAAAAAGCCCAAAATCATTTTTGCCCTAAAATTATTTGTGATGTGATTACTTCTTGACCTCTTGTGCAACATTTACACTTAAAGTTGTGTAGTAACTTCCCATTCTGTCCTGTCGACCCTCTTTCCCGTACGTATTTATGTAGGCGACTTGTCGAAGTTCGGGCGAGGTGATGCATCATCCCCGGCTCCAGCCACCACCTTAGCTCAGACACAGCAGAATCAGACCCAGACGCATCACACAACACAGCAGCCCTTCATCAACCCTGCGCTGCCGCCTGGCTACAGCTACACGAGCCTCCCATACTACACTGGCATGCCAGGCCTGCCCAATACCTTCCAGTACGGACCTGCTGTGTTTCCGGTGAGAAAAACTTAAGTCTCCATTAGCCCACTAAGTTGTTTGCTTCCATTAGAGTCCTGCTCCCACCTTGACTTTGTTTTTTTATCTTCTCGAAAAGAACAAACATATTATAATATCATGTGGAAAATAGGTGGCTTTGGACAGAAGCAGGATTGTAACAGTGGCTAGCAAACAACATTTGATGTGTGCATAAATGTTTGACAGAAAAAGAAATGCTTTTGGTGTCCCTGTGAGATTGTAATTTTAAATTAAAATATTTCCTAATCCCACAAGACAAACTTGGGTTACCCTTTTTAGTTTGAGTTTTTCCCACCATGCTGACTTGATGGCATTGAATGCTATGGTTTTGTTTTTTCCAGGTGGCTCCTACCTCGTCAAAGCAGCATGGTGTGAATGTCGGCGTCAATGCATCAGCCACGCCCTTCCAGCAGGCTAGTGGCTATGGTTCCCATGGATACAGCACTGGTGAGGCACTATACCGTACCAAGACGTCATGTTTAGAGGGTCATGCAGGTCCTGCTCTGTATACTTGCATACCGATAACTGTGCTGATTCTCACAATGCGGCCATTGATTTCTCATCGGCGTGGAGTGCGTATTTCTTTTGAGCCTTGCAGCATGTACAAGCATAAACATGATGCTTGTGTAAAGACGTTTGTTTTGCTTCTGTCAAGGCAGTAATGGTTTGTAAAACATTGTCTGTCGACTCTCACTTGAACCGTTGACCTCAAAGTTCAACTAAAGGTTTTCAAATTCACTGTAAGTGGAAAATCTGCATCTTGTACCCGGTTTTCATTGCCTGTATGGACCTTGCCTCAATAATTCAGCTGTTCTATAATGGCAAGATGGCAAAATGTCTTTCTTTCTATTAAATGGCTTTTCATGATAAAATATATGGGACTGCCATTTAAACCGAACAGGAAAAGGAAGATGGGCTTGAACAGTGGCAACTGGCTTTACCAGTTTAAATAACAGAGGGGTTAGATTATCGGTCTCCTGCTGTCTTCCATAGCTTGCTTTGCTCATTTCAGAAAGTGGAGTTTGCTCCAAGGCTTCAGCTTCTACCACATCTCCTGCGTACACATTCATCTTAAACACATCAACAAATGGAGCACCTGCCATCCTCCTTGTATTTCCTAATATGTCTCCACTTTGAGCCCATTTTTCTTTCAGCATTTTCACATTTTCCCAGTGGCCTTCTAGTATTAGCGCCATGATTCACTGATGCTTTATTTTATTTTCATACTTAAAAACATCCACCTTTGGTCACTACATGTGCGACACCTATTTGTTCTAAGCTGCACCATCTGCTGCTTTCTGCCATCACCCAACTCAAGCTCACTCTCCAACCCCCCTCTCCCTCCCACACACACCCTGCCTGTCCCCTCACTTCCCCCACTTCCTCCTCTCAGACTTGGGTCAAATAGTACTTGCAAATGATGTTGGCGTTGATTCTGAACTGCTTGTTGCAGGCTTTGCCAGAGAGGACAATGCATTTAGTGTCAAAGTTCTAATAATAATTACTCTGATAATTCCGATTCTTACAGTAAAGTATCCCGATGTCAGTATTTAGTGTTTCCTAGAGGACTTGACACTATTTGTATTGTTGCAATTTGGTAAAACCTGTCCATGTGGTGCACAGTTTCAAACAAACGCTATGAATGATTTGCAAACGCTATCTGGGGCAGGTCTGCTTCCCCTGCCTGGTGTGTCTAACGCTGTGGGCTGCGGCTGTGTGTCTGACTGTTGCAGGCTATGAGGATGTGGGCCAGGCTTCAGGGAGTGGGGATTTCTGTAAGGGCGGATACGGCACTGCCGTGGCCGCTGCCGCTTCTGCACAAAACAAGCCAGCCAACTCTGTCACCGGGCCTGGAGTCGGTGAGTGCCGCCACATGCCAAATTAAAACAAAAAAGAAGGGGGGGAAAAAAAACCCTGTCCCTCCCGTCTTCCTCCTTGTGTCTCCCCCTCTTTGCTCTCGTTCCTTTGCCTCATTGCTGATGAGCTGTGCCTATGGGAAGACCTGTCGCATTACATCCACTTTTAGACAACCCAGTGCAGCCTGCCTCTCTTACAAGCCCTGTCTACCATTCTGTCTATTACTTGTCTTCCAGGGCAACTCATCATAAATCAAATCTGGCTTGTATATTCCAAACAATTACGCTGTGTAATAATCAGGTTTAGAGTAAAAAAATGTGGCAGGTCACAAGGGCTGCTATAAACTGATGAGTTAACCCTGGTTGATGCTGTCCCATTTTCCCTCTGTGTTGCTTGCTCTTCACTCATGTTGTCATTGCTGGTATGTCCGTCTCCACAGTATTGAGTTTGCTGTTCTGTCAGTGAAGTAGGTAACTACCTAAAAGGGAAACAAAATTTCTTACTCGATCAGACAATACCGTCCTATATGAGGCTGTGAGATTTATTTTTATTGATTTCTCTTTCAGGCACGTGAATGTGATGCCAATTTTATATGTTTATATGTGATGCCAATTTTATATGTTGGTCTCCTGTCTTTCTTCAGAAAAGTCGCAACAACAATCACACACTTGGTCCTAGTAACATTTCAGTAACATTTCTGTAATGCTTATAGCACAGGACATGTATGAATCTCTACCAGATTAATGTGAAGATTACTGCAGCACACAGTGATGGTCTCTCTGCTGGCAAAGGACGTTATTTAAAGCTGTAAAATTACACAAACCCCTCTTCTTAAAGGATAATTTCGGTATTTTTAAACCTGGGCCCTATTTTCACATATTTAGGTGTCAAAATGGCAATTGTGCCTGTTATATACCAGGTGTTTGGCAACATCATGGAAAGGATTCCTTTGAGTGACTCCCGGCGACACCGTAGTTTTGAAACTGAAGTCTCGCTCAAGGACAGTTCTCGCTCTGAAATCTCTTGAGAGGGAAACGACGGCTGTGTGTGAGTCAGAGAGGAGTTTGTTGTGTTGGAGTAACGTTAGGAGATAAAGTCTCCTAACTCCTCCTTCGTTTCTACCGTCACTGACCTGCAACAACTCGCCTCAAAGCAAAAACTGTCCTTGAGTGAGACTTCAGTTTTTGTTAAAAACAAATGGTGTCATCGGGAGCCCCTGGTGTGGATCCTTTCCAGGATGTTGTCAGACACCAGGGCTTAAAGCAGGCTTAACAAACTCTGAGCTTATCCCTGAGCTCTGGGTTGAGCCTGAGATGGGAAACTCAGAATTTATTCTGATCAGCTGTTCTAGAACAGAAAATTCAATCAACTCTGAGTATGTTGAGCCTGATTGAAGCGTGTGCGTGGGGATGGGGAAAAAAAGCCATCATCAATGGATCTCTGATACTAGGATCAGAGTAAATAAAGGCCTCCATTTTAATCGGATGGAGCTATAAATATGAATGTTTGCCAGCGCGGACCATGATTGGCTCTAAAACGCAGGAGTGGAAGAAGGATCAATGCGTTAACATTATTAGGCTACTATACAGCGTTGCTCATTCATCATTTACCAGACTGGAATTTCCTTAATGAATGATAAAGTGCTACAGCCCATACAAATAGGAAGGCTATATTTATTAAGCTGTAACCCAACGGGAGAAAATGCCGGTGGCAATCGGCTACCTGATTATGAAAATAGGTATAGATCAAATATAAGACAGTTTACTCATGAACCTGTGATTGTAAAGTCAGTCATACCCAGCAGGTTAGCTTTTAGCTATTTTTTGCAGTGGAAAATGTGTCTAGCCTATAAGTTAAAGTTTTAGAAGTCTATTTTATATTAATAAAATCTTGCTCATTTCGTATTTTATTAATGCTGTCAAAACACATTCAGATCAGCAGCTAATAATGAAAAACTCGCTTTTAAACCTTATTTAGGCCTATTTGTTTCAGCTGCACCACAGTCATCCTCACTCAGAAATGGTCACATTATCTCCTGTTGATAATGACGATAGGAATGTTCCAATCAGTGCGACTAGCCTACAATATGAAAGATTACTGTTCACTGATCAGTTTTATAGGTTGCACATTAAACAGTGATTACTGCAGTAATGTAGCCAACAGTAAGTGTTTTCAGTGCAGCTGTCCACAGTCGCAGCGAAAAAAGATGGACATAGATTTTATTCTGTACTGAGGATAAATCCACAATGTGCGGAGATCTGTCCATTGATGACAGATCATTAAAGCGGTCAAGATCATGTTTGGGTAAAAACCTAATAGTCTATCTAACTTGGATTGAAGTTTAAGTTTTTAAAGACATAAATGCATTCAGATATGTGCTTTGATATTGACAGAATGAATAAGGAAATGAAACTGGGGAGGGAGGGGAGGAGTCAGAGAAACTGACAGTTTTCCAACTTATCCTGTGAACCTCACCTCCTCCCGAGGCCGGAGTTACTGATCTAGGGATTATCTTATCTCGCTCTCTGAAACGGAAAACCCAGTTTCCCTCATCTCGGGCTTAACATACTTTTCACTAATCCCGCTTTCTGAAACGGGGCCCTGGTGTAACAGTCTGAGCCTGTCAATGGCAAAAAGAAGCACTACTACATAGGGATGTCGCAGTACCAGATATTTAGCAGTCAATACCAATACCAGTAAAATTCCACGATTCTCGATAACCAATTCGATACCACGGCAAAATAGAAAAACAGAAAAAATAAACCCCATGTGCTATAACACACTCCTTTTTAATGTAATAAAAACATTTAACATTACAAAAAACAATAGCGACATGATGCTTCAAGTAGGCTAATAAATAAAAACAGTCCCTCCAGGAGTTATGTTTACATTATGTTAGCTGGCTTTAGCATTATGTTAGTTGGCTAGGCTACACAGCAATGCCAGCGGCCTCAAACAAAAATAATAGTAACGTGTATTTCAGGATAAGGATACGATAAGAATAACATTTTGGATATGGATGTCTGTATGAGGAGCTTCGCTAAGTAGAATGCGTTTCCTCCTTTAGTCAGAGAAGTTCAATGGCACAGTTTTGCATAGTGGTTGTTGCAAATTTATTACTCCCGTTTCCTACAAGGCAGATTGAAGAGTACAGTCATTTTTTCAGAATCTTGGTATTGACTTGGTACCAAAGTATTGGTTATCGTGACATCCCTACTACTACGGCTTAGATTTGGAGTAATTGTGTGTTGCTCACACCTTGCAATCACATCAAAAAATGGATTTCTGTTTACAGGTTGTAATAGTGTTCACACACAAGGTGGAGGAGGAGGAGGTTGGATGTCATGTTAGACCTGTCACTGTACTCACTCACATGATTATTTCGTCATGTTATCAGTCCTCTTGCTCTGTGGCTGACGGGAACTGATTCGCTGCGACGCCATCTTTCTCACCTTCTTCCTATTCATCTCATCCTCCTTCATCTCCTCACCCTGTATCTCTCTCTCTCTCCTGTCCTCACTGAATTATTACGCTGACGTAGATGTTCACACAGATGCTTGAATTGTGGAATTGTTGCCACAAATATGTGTCTATAAAGTGTCTATAGAATTATAGACATTAGATTTTCTGTTGGTACACCATATAGCAATTGTGCTGGTTAGAATCTGAATATAACCATGTGGCGGATCATGGTTTCTTTGGTCGGTGTTCCTTAAGTTACCTTTTCATGCTCTGTTCTTCCCGTTTTTGTACTAATTTTGTCTCCCCTCTGCTCCGTCTCTGCAGGAGTCTCTGTGACATCAAGCAACACAGGGGTACCAGACATTTCAGGGTCTGTTTACACAAAGACGCAGGTAATCCTACATCTATGATAAATATTTCAAGCCTTTCCTCGCAGGGAAGGACTTTCCACTTTCATATGGTGAAAGTGCATTAAAAAGACATTAGTCAGTCACTGAAACTGAGCAAATACAGTTTTGAATAAAGCAAAAATATCTCTTGTTTGTCTCACTTCCTGCTGCAGTCGTTTGAGAAGCAGGGTTTCCATGCCGGCACGCCAGCAGCTTCGTTCAGCCTGCCCTCAGCTCTGGGGAGCGGGGGACCCATCAACCCCCCGGCTGCCGCTGGTTATGCTCCGGCCCCCTTCATGCACATCCTGGCGCCACACCAACAACCCCACTCTCAGATTCTGCATCACCACCTGCAGCAGGATGGACAGGTAGTGCACATGCTTCTTTGTTGTTGTTGTTTTTCTCCGTCTGTTGGTGCAGGTCTCTTTCACACCTGTAGTTCAGGACCGAGAAGATAAAAAGATACTTTTATTTCATCAAATGGACTGACAGGAAGCTGTTTTAGTCACTGTCTTCTTGCATCACTGATGCTACATGGACCACCATGGGGAAATCATATTCCAGTGACTGACAGCAGATCATGCAGCACTTCACTGCACCTTATGTTCTTCTCTGGTGTCATAGAGCTCCCTACAGAAATATGAGCATTGTTAGTTCAGGATGCAACAGAAAAAGGAATGACCAATGGGTAGAAAAAAAACATTGTGGACCCTTAAACATCCGACTACAAGGGGGAGAACTTCCTGTGTGGGTACAATTCATCACTTTTTTCTTTTTTTTTTTTTAATAAATGAGGCACAACCTTAGCACCCCTCTGCTTTACTCCTTTCAACCTTCTGGTGCATCAGGGAACATCCCTACACTCACGTTGAAGGTGCATACTTGTTAACATGGAAACCAAATGTTCTATAAAATACATTCATCAGGTTTTGAATTCATGCTATTTTACAAAATACTGTGGTTGGTCCGTTTTGCTTTCACACCACAAAAAGAAACCCACCAGACTGAGCCTGAACCAAAACAAGACGGCTTTTTTTTTTTTTTTTTTTTTGTTGTATATGCACATTTCAGACACAGGGGCAGTTCAATGTACATTACATAGGCAACAAAAAGGATTAAGCAAAAAATCTAAGATCAGTCAAGATACAATGAAATTTAAAAAAATTGATAAGATGAAATGCAACAAAGGAAGTAAAAGTGTCGTAGAGAAACTAATCAGTTATTCAATTTAATTTAGATGTGAAAGTGTTAGGGCACATTTGTGATCGCCTGGTCCTTTGTTCCATCTGCGCACAGCATCGTAGCTAAAAGCAGCTTCAACCTGTTTGGTTCAGACTTGAGGTACAACCAGTTGACAGGCTGTGTCGGTCTCATTGTTTAGTCCACACCTGAGTTTGATTGACAGCTTTCACACTGGCCTAAATAAACCAAACCGGTCCGCACCAAAGTTCATTGGAAACTTTTAAAGATAAACAATGTTGCATAGCAAAAACTAATGGATAGAATTGAATGTATACATGGAGTGTTTCACAAGTCTCTTATTTGTCGTTTCCTCACTCCTCGTTTCTTGCTTGAACCAGAAGTTGTTGATAAATAAGAGTCAAAACTAAAGAAATATTTAAAATCTGATGTGTTATACATTATAGAGTACTACTATGTTGTGATATGTCTAAAATTTCATTCATAGTGGTCTTCAAAAGGTCTTAAAAAGTTTTAATGAAACCTGCGGAAACCCTGCACTAGAAGTGTCGCACTATTTCAGAAGCAAATCTACAATCACATCCGTCAGCGTAACGTTAGCCTCCATCACTCACCTACTGTATGTAACATTAAACATCCTGCTGTGACCCGAGAGAGTGCAGTGAAAAACTGGATGCTTAGAAAGGCTGGTATGAATGTTTTCATGAGTAAAAGTGATGAGGGCTGTTTTTAATTATTATTCAAGTCATGTAATTGACGTGACAAATTAACAACTCACTGTGAACACTGATTGTGAGAGCTACTCTTCTTAGCTCCGGTAGGCTCCAGTCACCTTATGTTTTGTTCTGTGGTGCTGCAGTGTTTTGAACAGAGGAGCTGCAGAGTGCCCTCTGGTGGGCAAACTATGCAACACTCTTGACCTGAGGGATGGATCTGACTCTTTCTTGTTTAATAGTCATATATCGGCTGTTATAAAGACCGATGCAGATATATCTGCAAGTAGCTAATATCAGCCGATAATATCTGTGAAACGATAAATCGCTTGGGCTCTAGGTCTGAGCAACAAAAGCCCCACAAACAACTTTCTACATTTATTAGAAAGATTTTTCTTTTATTTCTCCCATTAACTTTTATTATGGAGACAATTAAAGTCAGAGAATTGGAGAGTCTGTCAGCAAGAAACACGTTTTACATAATTTGTCATTTCTATTCAGTCACATGTGAGGCTGATCATTCCTGTGTTTAGTCCAAATAGACAACAATAAAACATACTAAAATCGTAGCCTAAGGAGTCGGACTAGTCACTAAACTGCACTAAAGTCTCTAATAGGGCTGTCCTCAACTAAGGATTTACATAGTTCAATCAGAATCGTCAAGTCCTGCCTATAGTCAAATCATGTATAAAGCAGCAGCTCACAGATGAACTCCGCTCTTTTCTCCCCTCTCAACAGAGCGGCACTGGACAGCGCAGCCAGAACGCCTCCATTCAGCAGAAGTCTCAGATCAACAAGTCGGCATACAACAGCTACAACTGGGGTGCAAACTAACAACATCCCCCCCCCCCTGTTGACAGAAGCAAGAAGGGGGCTCATCACTCCTTCTGCCAACTGTCTCCACATATAAACTCCCTCTTCCTCCTGCAGAGATTCCCTCCCCAGTCTCTTGGCCCAGCACTCCTGCAGCTCTGACTGCGGTCAGAGGAGGTGCTGTGCTGAGAGAATGAGCACTGTAATGATGCATGGATGGGGAGGGAGGGAGGGAACAGGAGGGGCTTAGAAGAGAGTGGAGATCGGAAGTAGATGGTTATAGAAATACACCGCCAAGAGGTGAAATATTGCGTGTTGGGAATTTGTATCGTGTTAATCCCCCCCCGACCCCCCCCCACCCCCCCATTTTTCTTTCACTTGTATGTAACATAGAACTGTTTTCTAAAAGAATGAATGTTTCCTGTATGGTCGTCGTTTTTTTTTTTTTTTTTTTTTTTATTCTCTTGCTGATGGGGAGGAATGAAGTTAATATCTGAAGGTGGGGGGACAGGCTGGTTTTGTATTTCTCTCCCCCTGTCAATTTTGGTGGAAACTCTTCCCTCCCACACAAATACCCAAACACAATAATTAGCTTAATTGCTGTTGTATTTTTGTTTTGTTTTTCATTTTTATGTCATTTTAAGTTTGAAAAAAACAATTCTCAAAAATTGGTAGAGTTGTGAAGTTTATTTTTTACCAAATATAGATATATTATATATAAAGACATATAAGCAAGCTCTCACTGGCTTGGACTGTGAGGAAAGTGTGTTTGTCATGTGACTGCGTGCATGTTTGTACACACGGGGGGGCCACGGGTTGTGTACTGTGCTTTGTTTTCTGCCTAGCACAGGATTTTTCATTATCCAACACTTGTACAGTAACTGTGTTCCCATGAATTATAAGTATGTCCCACCCCTTCTGCAAGAGATTTTGAGTGATTTCCAAGGCCAATACACACCCAGTCTGCCTTCCAGTGTGTTTTTATTTTGTTTCTGAGGCCCCCCCACCTCCTCCCTGCTCCACCACCTGTCCCCCATTATAAGGAAACCTGAAACATTGAATACTGATGGACAGAATTGTACTATGTTTTTTTTTTTTTTTTTTTTTTTTTTTGTCAGTGATTTTTTTTTTTTCTTTTTGTACTGTGCGTTTTAAAATTTAAATGGATAAACTTGTCTTGTACATATATAAAAAAAACACAAGTACTGTAGTTCCTGTTTGTTCGATGGCTTTCTCCTTTTTCTTCTCAAATCCTTGCAGACTTGTTAGCTTTTTGTTTCATATATTTTTTTTATTTTGTAAAAATATATAAATATTAAGTAAATAAACAGGAAAAAGACATTTTCATCATTTTGGATGTGAATGTCTTTTAAGAAACTATTTGTTTCTCATGTGGCTTGTAAATACAGCAGCATCTCTTTCAACAGTTTGACAGTGATGCCGTGGGGGTGTGGCTTAAGGCTGGCCTTGATTCATCTGACAGCTTGAAACGTTAATTCACAGATTCTTGATATCGGCAGAACAATGAATTGACAAACTGTGAGGAGCTTGTACCATCAAGTGTTTGGCACAGCTGAAACCGTCAGACTCTGAGGTTTTAGGGGTCTGTTATAGGAGTTCTCCAAGGACTCCAGGGGATCAGTATTACCAAATTAAACTCCAATAATAACCTTTGTGATTGACACTTTACTGCTGAACAGGTTGGACTGGCTAAATGTCAAGGATGTCACCGAAATACGTTCAGATTTCCTAAAGAATTGCCTTATACTGCCAAATGTATATCTTCATTCAGAGTAATCACGTCAACATGCAGCCTTGCTGGAGATAAACATGTCTTTCTGTCCTTAATGTGGGGTTGTAGCAGAGGCATTATCAGTGGTAACTTGAAAAGCAGTGGTGGCACGTTTACTTAATTTAATCAAGTAGGGAAACTGTTATGCTACTGTATACTTTTACTCCACCAAATTTCAGAAGGGAAATATTAATTAAATGTACTGGATTCAAAAAGTAACAGTTGCTAGTTACTTTACAGAATAAGATAAATTTTGAATGTGGCATTAAATAAAGGCTCTTAAGTTCTTTCACTGCTACTGAAAAACTTCACTTTGAGTGACTGATCAGTATTCAAAAAGCTGACTAAGTCAAGAAAACCGATCTGTATTTTGCAAAAAAAGGGAGGTTGCATTCAGTCAAACGTCTGAGCTAAAAATGCCTAATTAACCCATTCCTTTATTCATTTCACAATGAGCTATCACAATGCCGTACGTTTTGTGGTGCACAATCCAAACGCTGCCATTGTGAAATGTATTGGTGTACTGCACTGAACGCTAACTGGTACCCTACAACATTTGATATGCCGAATTATGCATCTACGCATGCATGTCCTCTTTAGGTCCTTTTAAGACACTTTGCTGTGCTCATTGGTCAAACGGCGTTATCACCACATTTACTGAATGTCAAGGAATGGTACTTCTACTAAGTGTATTAAAATATTAAAGACTAAACGTTCATAAAATATATACTTCGAATCATTTAACACCATTGATGGACCCCACAAAGAATATTATAGCGTTTAAAAGCAGTATTTGGAGGTGCATGCAATTCTCTGCAGGCAGGCAAAACTCGGCATAACACCGGCGTTATGAGGCGCGTTGGACCTTTTCGCCGGATGGTTGGCGATTGAACACCGTTGCCAGGAAACCGCAGTCCGGTGGTGGAACAATGTTCTTTTGTATAAATTATATTTTATTTTAATCTAAATTATAAAACACAAATACAAAACTATGGTAAGTCATATACAGAAAGGGTCACACGGTATGATGAACTTCAACATTCAGTAGGTTATATAGCAATAAAACAAAGGACAGTATAATTTACATTGTATACATTGATTTTCCCCTCTAAACCAGATACAGGTGGTGGAATAGGTATTGAGATCCTTTATCAATCCTTTATTTTTACGCTGTAAAAATACTCCATTACCAAGAAAAAGTACATTCAGATTTTTACTGAAGTAAACATTCAGACCTATTACCATCAAAATGTTTAAGGTAATAAAAGTAAATGCAGCACAATGGTCTATTATATTTCACTACTGACCTTGTATAAATTTTTTAACGTTGTAGTGGGTTGAGATGCAGAGTTTATCTGCTATATATAGTTCCATCAACAACAATAGATCATATTTTATATGTTCATGTTTTAATGTAGAAGCTTTATCTGCAAAATAAATAAAGTCAGATAAATGTAGTTAAGTAAAAAGCTAAATTCCCTTTAAAAATATGTGAAGTAGAAGTATCTCAACTTGTATAAACCTACTGTATTACTTCACATCATTGACGACAGCTTATAAACCCGGACAATTTGAATTGTTTAAACCCCTCAACATTTTCCATTGCTAACATTAGCATTTCAAATGTAAAATCAGCAGGCGCCTGAGTGTGGGCTGTTATTTCTGCTGCGTGTTTCTTGTATTGTTTACGGTAACGCAGCGCGCACACGACTGGTTGCTGAAGTATCTGTAACACTTTACGACACTGTTGACAACTGAGGCGTTTGTTGTGTTCAGTGCTGTTGGTGGATCTGTTTTTTTCAGTTATGATTTAGTTTTCTCTGAAAGCTGTCATCAAATGAGTGTTTTTGATTTATTTCGCGGCTTCTTCGGTGTACCTGGAGGCCATTATCGTGGCCGACGGTAAGTTTATGGAGTAAAAGTCAAGTAACGTTACGCAGCTGTCACTCAGCTAAGCTAACAGAGGTTCGCTAATTTGGTAACCTTGATACATTGCACGCTGTTTGTTACCAGTTAGGTAATGAAAACAGCTTTAGCGACAAGATTAGTGTCAGGATGACCACAGGGGTCCCTCGGCTAATATGGTTGCTGTTTTATTTTGGGTAAGAGTGACCTCAGGATTAATACGATTGAGTACTTTTAGATCTATTAACGTAACTGTTAAGATAGTTGACATCACGCTAGCAAAACCAAAGCAAGATTTGATCGTGAATGTACACCACGAATACTCAATCAGTTTTACTTACTGTAACGTATCAGGGACCCCTTCTTCGATGCCATGACTCATGATGACGACGATGAAGATGATGATGATGAAGAAGATGGATTCTACTATGATGGGTTCCGGGGAGACCAGCAGGACCCCTTTGACAGTGCCTGGAGGTTTGGCTTCAGCTTAGGTCCCGACGGGATGAGGATCCAGGAGCCTCCGGTGTTTGGCCACGTCTTCAGAGAGATGGAAGAGATCTTCTCCCAGCTGGGTCGCAGAGACGGACAGCCAGAGTCTGGACACTTCGGTATGAAAACTGAGCCATGATCCAGTACGTTACTGGTTTTCTTTGCCCTAGAACATTTTCAGGGCCTTTAAAACTTAATTTTGACACAATGAACTATCTTCACGACAGGACCTCAAGATCAGGTCTTGAAACAGTACACACCTTTCTGAAGACCCTCATCATGTCAGTTGATATTGTGTTTTCGTGGTGCATTTACAGACATAAATGTTCAATTAAATTAGAGTTAGCACAAACCAGTTTACACACAGTCATCCTGGAGGCCCCCCTGGTCAGTTGCCTGCTTTGCCCTGTCGGTAATCTAGCTTTAAGATTACCAACAGGTCATCAGTCAGTCAATTGCAATTCTCAGTTGTAGATTCAGTCGGTGTGTTCATTATGTTCTAGGTGTTCCCAGTATCATGCCACCACCTCAGGACAGAGCAGAGAGGGGTGGAGGTGGTTCCAGTGGGAACCCCCTGAGAGACTTTATGCTCAAATCTGATGATGACAATCCACAAGGACTCCAAGCAGGGCCATCAACAGAGCCCAGATATGATGGCCGCCCTTTCTATGAGTCACCAGAATTTCCCAGTTCGCCATTCAGCAGCTGGAAGCCTTTTTCGAAGGTGAATAAGATATTCGCTCCTACTTCCAGACTTTATTTCTATGGTAACATGGAGTGTTACTGTTTACTGTTATGTATTAACTTTCTTATGGTTTAACAGTTTAATGATATTTGGAAGAGGGGGCCACAGAAAGCTCCTGAGGAGGAGCGCAAAGAAGACAGAGGTAGGTGATGTTTTTAATCCTTCAGTAAAGTTTTGTTTTGTGTGTTCCAACTGATTTCCCCATTCCTGTCCCATTCTAGATCTGGACTCTGCAGTCTCCTCTGGGGGCCTGGATCAGATTCTGACACCACCTGCTGGTCAGGCACCGAACCAACCCAGGACGCGATCATTCTTCCAGTCAGTCATGGTCAGCAAGGTGGTGAAACCTGATGGGGTGAGAGAAACAGTTTATCTTGATTTTAGTATAAATCATTTATTCATATACTCCCACAGCAGATCTTTAGGGTTCTGAGAAATGATTCTTATATAATATCATATATAAATCAATCTTACACCAGAAAATAAATTAACTATTTATACATTGTGAATTTATGTTTTTTTATTTCTGGTTTGATGTCTGTCAGACAGTAGAGGAGAGGCGAACAGTCAGAGACAGCCAAGGCAATGAAGAGACCACAGTGACTCGCTCAGGAGGCCCTGGTAGCCCGGAGGGACCAGACCATCACACTGGACGTGTCAGACCAGGTCAGTCCATTTATGTTGTAAAGGTATTTTGATCTATCTAATTGCTTGATCTAGTTCTTATGCATTCTTGTGTTTATTTCAGGTGGTCAAAATCCATTTTCGGACATGCGGGACGATGATTCAGTATTCTCCAAGTTCTTTGGAGGGTTTAAATAAAATGCAAAAGTATATTCTCTCGACTGGTTGACTGTAGCTTTTGTTCCCTGAAAACATTTTAGTGTGAGTGTTTTTCCACAGCTGTGAGTTTGCATATTTGTAGGATCTATGTACAGAACACTTGCATGACCTACAATTGCCAAATGAATGTGCTGGAATAGGGTCTCTTGCCAGATGCTGGGGTTTCCAACTCACAACATAGACTAAAAGCTGCCAATCCCGAAGACTAGCAATTTTCACTTGAGACACATCACTTAAACAATTCACAATTGCATATTTTACTTTTGAATTTTCTTGTAGGATAAGCGTGTGTGTGTGTGTGTGTGTGTGTGATATTTCGAATAAAGAGTCTTAATATACAGTATTTAAACCCTTGTTATTTGCCTGTTGTTTTTGACCACTTTCAACACAACTTCTAAAATAAGAAATGGCACCGTCTTAAAAGTAAGTGAATTCACTATAAATAAAAACGCGTGGTTCAATTCAATACATTTAGAGGTTTTGTTGCTACAGCCTTACTACATCTGGGCTTAGCTTATGATGGCTAATGTTGGCAGATTTTAATGTGAGCAAACTTTAGATTTACAGAGTCAGTTTGCCGAATTAGCAAAAGTTAGTGTCACTTTTAACATGATTTGTTTACAGTTATTATTTTACCAATTTTAAGTTAATGCTTTGGTTTCAGGAACTAGCAAACACTACAGTCTTTAGTTTATTTGACAAGATAAAACACATGTATGATCAATGACTTGCATGTGAAGAAATTGTCAAGGATAACGCGAAAAAGTCTAGGACTTATTTCCATTGTGGTCCTTGATGTTCCATCGGCCATAGTAAGGTGATATCAGGTGTCAGAAGTACGGGGCACATATAATTACAATACATACTTTACAATGGCTCCTTGAACTGGCAGCCATTGTAACTCTTAAAATTGTTCTGATTACACAATGTGAAATACATAATCATCTACTATTTAAATGATGTCAGACAATTTAAATTCACATTAATATGTAATAGAATGAGCCTATAGCATGGGACAAATAGGAAGCAAGTCCCAAACTATTTTGTGTGTATGCATAAATGCTTAACCTTGGATTGCAGATCCTGCCTTTGTACTACTACTACTTAACTCACATAGTCCAAAAAGGGCAACCTCATCCAGTTTCATTTATATTAATTTTATTTTTGTAGCCTTGTTTTGCGGGGGACGATGTAACTTAATGATCGGGTTGGGGTGTGTGTCTGTCCTCCACCTGTAGCTTTTATCCTTCCCAGTAACATTCAGTGATTTTTAGGGGAATACAAATATGTATATATGTACACTCAGACAAATGCTATTGCAGTGTATGATTGTGGTCCATTGTGCCAGGATAGTTTGTGCAGCAAGGACAGCTTTGTCAGCTTGTGGTATAGAGAAGTGAAACAAAGTGGTTTGGACAGAGCAGCTGTAAAATGTGTAGTGAATAAACTGGAGGACATTGAACAAGTTGGTTTAGGTTGAATTTAAAATACAATGTTTACTACTGTCATATTGCCGTACTGGAAGGAATTTCAAACATTTGATGCCAGTGAACTGAAGTGAAACGTGACGTAATCAAAACACTGACAGTAAACGCAGCTTGTCCAGTTCTTGTCATTTCTTTGCACGCCATCCTGTTTCTACCAAGCTGATAACAGTCTTGATCTCTCCAAATTGGAATTGAGCCTTATCAGCCGCTCATCACTTAAGCTCTTTTATCAAAGCGTGACTGCATTCCACATCTTCTCATCTCCCCATCTTATTTAGCTTATTCCCCTTCTTCTTCTTCTCCTCCCCTGCCCTTTCTCCTTTCTCAGTCCTTCTCAAAAATGGACCTCTATATAAGGCGTAGAGGCATAGGTCAGGTTTGTGGTTTCCACATGCTTTATCTGAGATGTCTTTGATACGGAAAGAACATTAACTGATGTTCAGTTTAAAAGAAAAAGAAACATACTTTCATGCGTGAGATATCAAAAGGTCTCATTGCTCTTGTCGTGTTCTGTCAAATCTGCCCTCATGAGGGGAGTGGAGATAATTGTAGTTTTGAGTTTTGCTTGGAAAAATAGGCAGTACACTCTACTTCAGAAAGAACCGTCCTTGCACAACATTTTCATAAACATAGGATTTATACAACGTAGTATCCTCACGCAGCTACTAACATATTTGTGCTCCTGTGTGGACAGTAAAGCATTAAAAGTCATCAATTCCCATTAATAAGAATTTCCAATCTTTTACAGGTTCAGCTTTTTCAAGGTGAACCTTCCCTGCTATCTAAACTCATTTCCATCCTCTGCCCTAACTTTACAACTTAATCAATGATCTGAGGCCTTATAGAACTAGATAATGATATCTAGAAATCATTGTAGATAACAGAGTCCTGACACTGGCTGAACCAAAGAAAGGTGCCTTTAATTTTCAAATGTTGTATGAATGTAGCAGAAAACAGGGCTTCCAAAAGGCCAACATAGAAACAACATAAAGAACATTTGAGCAACACACCTGTTTTTAAGCCTGTAATGTGCAGAAATCACCAGAAAGTGCAATCAGAAATCAAGATGAGCATGAGGTGGGCTTAGATTTACATGCAGATAAATAATAAAAAAAGATTTATTAGCTAATTCCAGTGTTAGCATTTTTCTTGCTGCCTTATGTAGTCCAATTGTCCCCACTTTATTTGACATAGATACCTGTATCCATGTCAAATAAAGTGTTCAGCTTCAGCTGTCAGTGGATTTTTGACAACCCTTGATTGTCATTAATATGTGCCCATTTCTGTATGAGCACTTTTGTTGATTTATGTGCATTCAGCTGTTTCTTGGTACCTGTTACTAGGTTAAAAAAAAAAGAAGCTTGTGAATGATCAGAAAGTGCAATGCAGGATGCATGTGTAGCATATTCATGCTGTTTCCCCTTCATTCACATTCTTCCTCTGGTTTTCCCTTTTAGAAGGTAGGTTATTTTCACAGGTAACCAATAGGTTTGTAAGACTTTTAAACTTATTCTACAGAGGCTTTTAGACCATAAAGTAAAGATGAAATATCTTTTATGAGACTTGATTATACTATACCTATACATGTCATCTCCTATCCTGTGTCATTAATTTGATGGTCATACCTGAACTGAACTAAATTTGCAGTGATTTACTCCACTGTTGGCACCAGTTGAAAGGTCCAACAAAATTGAGGGTGTATAAAATAGATACACTTGATATGAATCACATGAATAATAAACATAAAAAATCTACAGTATAAATGTTGTTGCTTATCTGTTTCATGTCTGTGAGATAAGTAATGACTCTTATCACAACTTACAGTGATAAAGGTCCAAGCATGTGGTTCTAGCCAAAGAGAGATCCAGCTCTCATCATCTTTATTATTCTGTGGTAATTTATACTGCTGCAATGCTGCACATAAAACATGTTGTTACAAATAAACAAAATACGTTGTGAATCAAGAAAGATATATACTTTGCTTGACCTTTTGTAAACACTTTAGGTTTCAGATGAAGAATGCTGAGCTGTTAGGGTCAGATCCTGTTTGCATAAAAAAAAATAAAATAAAAATAAATGTATTAACCAATCAAATGATAAGAACAATCAGAGCCAATTCCGATCAGGTGAGACCACAGCAAACTGACCGAAGGGTGCAAGGCCAGTTCTGTGTAGAGTAGAGGAGAGTATTTTTCATCCAGTAAGGATCAGGATATCTTACAAAATAAACTATTTTCCTCTCATGCATGCTCACAAACACCACCACCACCTCCGGCCGATACCATAAAGTGTGTGACGTATCCTACAGCTCAAGTATGAAAGGGCAAACTCTGCTCAGTGAGGCAGGCAGACTGTGCAGTGCTGTGCGGGTCAGATCCACCTGATGACAGCGTCCCCGCTCTGAATGTTCACCTGTGGCTGGATGGTGCAGAGGATGGAGAGGCTGTTGAGAAAGTGTCAGATCAGAAACAAACTGGTCAGGGAGTGCATGGCTGAATGCCTCGGAGTCTACGTGCTGATTGTGAGTATTTAAAAAAAATCTAAACTTAAGTTAGTTGCATGAGACACCCTTAAGGTATATTTAAGAGAGGTTGACCATGTGTATCTTTTTATAATGCATGCACTTTTTACGTAAAGCAAAAGATTCACTCTTTAAGTCAATGCCAATACTTAGTGTGCTTCAGTATTTAAAATGCCTCAACAAAAACCTGCTGAGGCAAAGTCATAGGCTAGTAGATGCAGCCTTTTGCATTTAATTGAAGCTGTAAAATGCAGAAAATGTGATTTTCTTCTCTACCAGTTCATCCTGTAAGTCTCACTTGTAAAGTAAACTCAACATCAACAGAGTTTTTTCCTAAAACAATTACATGCTCACTCTCCATGTTTTGTTAGTTAATCCACACAATGGATAACCAAGGACTTTGGCCTGAAAGAAAGAGAGATACAGAATGAAAGAGGGGGTGCCAGTGAGCGAGTGAGTGAGTGGGAGGATGGGTAAGGTGACGGGTGGAGGATAAAGAATGAGGGTGGCGAAAATGTTGCTCATCAGTGATTTGTAATAAGCAGGGATGTTTGTTCGTCTCTGCTGGCTGGAAAGTGAGCATTTACAACACAAATCATAAAGCAAGTTCCTTAGCAATCAAGTTCATAAAAAAGGAGATTATATTCCAAGGCAACGCTGTTTGTTTTGCTTATCTGTGCCAGAACTTTTCTGTGTAAAGCGTAAATAAGTCATGCAGATTGTTTTTCAGGTTGGTTTATGTTTCTTCCACTAATACGGCTCTTCATCTCATGTAATTGCAGCTGTTTGGATGTGGCTCCGTTGCCCAGGTGACCACAACGCAAGATAAGAAGGGGCAGTACCTGTCAATCAATCTGGGATTTGCTCTGGGAGTGACATTTGGGGTCTTTGTATCTCGTGGAGTCTCAGGTGAGGCATTGTATGAAAGTTATTTGAGAGGTGAGGGGGGCTAAACCTTCTGTTTCTACTGTAAAAAAAAAAAAATCCATAAAGACTAACTCCACTAATTTAACACAACAACGTCTGTTTACAGGGGTTGTGGAGTTACTGCAAATGTGAAATATGTAAAAAGCCTTTTGTGGCTCCAGAGGGAGCTGTGTGAAGTGTGATAAACTACACTGCTCAAAAAAAAAAGAAAAAAGGGGAACACTAAAATAACACATCCTAGATCTGAATGAATGAAATAATCTCATTAAATACTCCTTTCTTTACATAGTTGAATGTGCTGACAACAAAATCACAAAAATTATCAATGGAAATCAAATTTATCAACCCATGGAGGTCTGGATTTGGAGTCACACTCAAAATCAAAGTGGAAAACCACACTACAGGCCAATCAACTTTGATGTAATGTCCTTAAAACAAGTCAAAATGAGGCTCAGTAGTGTGTGTGGCCTCCACATGCCTGTATGACCTCCCTACAACACCTGGGCATGCTCCTGATGAGGTGGCGGATGGTCCCCTGAGGGATCTCCTCCCAGACCTGGACTAAAGCATCTGCCAACTCCTGGACAGTCTGTGGTGCAACGTGGCGTTGGTGGATGGAGCGAGACATGATGTCCCAGATGTGCTCAATTGGTTTCAGGTCTGTGGAACGGGCGGGCCAGTCCTTAGCATCAATGCCTTCCTCTTGCAGGAACTGCTCACACACTCCAGCCATATGAGGTCTAGCATTGTCTTGCATTAGGAGGAACCCAGGGCCAACCACACCAGCATATGGTCTCACAAGGGGTCTGAGGATCTCATCTCGGTACCTAATGGCCCACCGCCAAACTGGTCATGCTGGAGGATGTTGCAGGCAGCAGAACGTTCTCCACGGCGTCTCCAGACTCTCTCACGTCTGTCACATGTGCTCAGTGTGAACCATCCTGGATGAGCTGCACTACCTGAGCCACTTGTGTGGGTTGTAGACTCCGTCTCAAGCTACCACTAGAGTGAAAGCACCGCCAGCATTCAAAAGTGACCAAAACATCAGCCAGGAAGCATAGGAACTGAGAAGTGGTCTGTGGTCACCACCTGCAGAACCACTCCTTTATTGGGGGTGTCTTGCTAATTGCCTATAATTTCCACCTGTTGTCTATTCCATTTGCACAACAGCATGTGAAATTGATTGTCAATCATTGTTGCTTCCTAAGTGGCCAGTTTGATTTCACAGGAGTGTGATTGACTTGGAGTTATATTGTGTTGTTTGATTTGATCTTTTTTTAAACTGCACATGGTGAGTCCGACAGTGTTATGAGAGTAATGCTAAACTGATGGAGTACTCCTTTTAAAGGAACTTCCAATGTGTGCCACAAATGTATACATTAAAAATGCATATGGCACTTTTAAGAACTATGGTCTTTTCGATCTATTTATTTAAATATTAACTATACAGCAGGCAGACTAAAATACAAATGTAGGACATTAAAAACTCTTCCAAAATAAGTTAAGATTAACCTGCCTGCAGCCAAAAGGAAAAAAAAGAACAACTCCCTCTTTGTCTGACCCCTTCTTTACCCCTAATAATGTTGTACAACAACAGAAATATGCAGATTGTAGATTATCGGTGTGTTTTCATCCATAAGGCGCCCATCTGAACCCGGCTGTATCTCTGAGCTTGTGCATGTTGGGCAGACACCCCTGGATAAAGCTACCTTTCTACGTCTTCTTTCAAGTGTTTGGAGCATTTCTGGCAGCAGCCACGGTTGGCCTTCAGTACTATGGTAAGTTTTCAGCAATGCTGCAATAAGAAATGTTCTATAGGTTCACAGTTAGAGTTCATATTGGGTTGCCACTTTTTTTCTCATTGTCAACAAATCTCATAAAAAGACCAAGACCAACAGTTTTGCAGTGTCTGTGGCATTCAGCCCCAAGCCCATTCTTTCCTACTCAAGAAAGACAGGTCACAAGTATTGTTTAATTCTCTGAAAAGGCAAAACAATTTCCAAAAGCAGATAGGCACTGTAGTCAGCCTGGACCCTCACCAGTTTGCTTTCAGAACCAATAGACACACAGAGGATGCCATCTCCCCTGCCCTCCACTCAGCCCTCACACACCTTGACAAAAACAACACCTACATCAGAATGATGTGTGTTGATTTCTGCTCAGCGTTCAACACAATCTCCCCCATGAAACTGATCAGCAAACATAGCACTCTGGGCTTGAGTACAACACTCTGCAACTGGATATTGGACTTCCTCACAAGCAGACCCCAGATAATTCAGATTGGCGGTTACCCCCTCCTCTTCATGCTGTACACCCACAACTGTTTTCCCTGACATGGAGAGAGCTCTGTCGGGAAGTTTGTGGACAACACCGCCATCATCGGTCAGATTTTTAACAATGATGAGACTTCATATCAAGAAATCTCACATCTCTAAGAGGCATTAAAAAGTTGTCTTTGAAAAAAATAAAGCTCAAAAACAGCTGTATTTCTTAAGCAAAATTCCTGTTCCAAGTTCTTGTTAACTTTTACAATACAAAACATCACTAACTGGTATGTGCACAGCCCAGAACCGGAGGGCTCTGCAGCGGGTGAATAAAAACGCTCAGAAGATCATTGGTACCCATCTACAGAGCATCAGTGATATCGGTGAGGTGAGGTGCCAAATGACAGTACCCACCCTAGCCACAGCCTGTTCACCCTGCTGCCATCTGGCAAGAAATATAGAAGTATCTGCTGTCATACCACCAGACTTCAAATAGTTTTATTTCTATGACTCATTATATTCAACCATCCACTGTTTATCATTTGTGATTAAAAAAATATATATTTGTTGACAACAAAAATATAGAATATCACTAGAAATGTGCTTTAATGTTAGTGTAGTATGAATAGATGTCTGGTAATAGTACACGTTTGTATGTGTTTTTGCATGTGTGATGAGATGCCATCTGGGCGTACAGCGGAGGTGAGCTGACAGTGACGGGTCCCACTGCCACAGCAGGCATATTCTCCACCTACCCAGCTGACTACCTCAGTGTGTGGGGAGGGGTTGTTGACCAGGTCAGATACAGTCACTCCCATCAGGGTGAAGTAATTTTAAATGTCACTTGAATCTGTCGAGCCAAAACACCAAAACTCAGTCAGGTTTGAACATCATAAGTTATGTACTGGAACTTGATCTCACCACTATGCACACCAGTTCCAGTGTGTGAATACTTTGGCCCTGTTATTCAGGTGATAGGCACAGCTGCGCTGCTGCTGTGTGTCCTGGCTCTCGGGGACCAGAAAAACAGCTCCCTCCCTGACGGTTTTCAGCCTGTACTGGTAGGCGCAGCAGTGCTGGTTATTGGCATCTCAATGGGCTCCAACAGCGGCTATGCCCTCAACCCGGCAAGGGATTTTGGGCCTAGATTGTTCACGTACATCGCCGGCTGGGGAGTGGATGTTTTCAAGTTAGTCGTTTTTGGTATTACAAGTATTTAAACAATGGAATTATCACTTTGTTGCCCCACGTTAATGGATTTATTGATTGATATCAAGTCTGATTGTTATATCACCCTATTATTTTGCAGGGCTGGAGGTGGTTGGTGGTGGGTACCAATAGTGGCTCCATGTGTCGGGGCAATGCTGGGAACATTGATGTACGAGCTGATGATTGAAGTCCACCATCCTCCCTGGCAGGAGGCTACAGAGGGGAGAACAGGGCTCGAGCTGCAGGACCTGGAGGCAGACTGTGAAAAACCCAGTACTAAAATGTAGTGGTAAAATGACATACACACACAGTGAGGAAAATAAGTATTTGAACACCCTGCTATTTTGCATGTTCTCCCACTTAGAAATCATGGAGGGGTCTGAAATTGTCATCGTAGGTGCATGTCCACTGTCAGAGACATAATCTAAAAAAAAAATTAAATAAAATCCAGAAATCACAATGTATGATTTTTTAACTATTTATTTGTATGATACAGCTGCAAATAAGTATTTGAACACCTGAGAAAATCAATGTTAATATTTGGTACAGTAGCCTCAAACGTTTCCTGTAGTTTTTCACCAGGTTTGCACACACTGCAGGAGGGATTTTGGCCCACTCCTCCACATGGATCTTCTCTAGATCAGTCAGGTTTCTGGGCTGTCGCTGAGAAACATGGAGTTTGAGCTCCCTCCAAAGATTCTCTATTGGGTTTAGGTCTGGAGACTGGCTAGGCCACGCCAGAACCTTGACATGCTTCTTACAGAGCCACTCCTTGGTTATCCTGGCTGTGTGCTTCGGGTCATTGTCATGTTGGAAGACCCGGCCTCGACCCATCTTCAACCCTCCTTCCCTCTAACTGAGGGAAGGAGGTTGTTCCCCCAAATCTCGCAATACATGTCTCCGGTCATCCTCTCCTTAATACAGTGCAGTCGCCCTGTCCCATGTGCAGAAACACACCCCCAAAGCATGATGCTTTAGGATAATAAATGGAGTGGAAGTGGACATTTTGAAGGCAGACTAACAGGTCTTTGAGAGTCAGAATTCTAGCTGATAGACAGGTGTTCAAATACAGCAAAAATTATTTGCAGCTGTATCATAGTTAAAAAATCATACATTGTGATTTCTGGATATTTTTTTTTAGATTATGTCTCTGACAGTGGACATGCACCTACGATGACAATTTCAGACCCCTCCATGATTTCTAAGTGGGAGAACTTGCAAAATAGCAGGGTGTTCAAATACTTATTTTCCTCACTGTATATAGTAAATACTTTTTATGGTGTGATCCCCACTGAAGCTCTCTTTGTAAATGTCTGTGATTGATTTTTTGGAACACAGATTGGTTCTGATGGCAGAAAACTAGTTTTGTAGCGTAATTACACATACAACTAAATCTAGTTTCCATCAATTATTGGATGGATTGCTTTGAAATAATGTTCATGGTCCCTAAGAGCATGAATCCTACTGACTGTGGTGACCTCTAACTTTTCATGTAGTGTCACAGGTCAATGTTTTCATCTTATCCTATAAAATTAACCATTTACAAGATGGATTGGCATTAAATGTTGTACAGACATTCCCCAAAGGATGAATCCTAATGATTTTTGTGGTCCACTCCAGCACCTTTAGGATAAATTATTTTGACTTTGGTGTTCTCCTGACTTTTCATCTAGCTCCATCATCTGGTAAATACATTCAAAACGAATGACATTCCCATCAGGCTCAGCTGTACTTTATGAATAGTGGTAAATAGCAAATTTTAAAAACTAAACTAAGAATGAACATTGTATAAACATGCCTACTAAACGTCGGCATCTTAACATTTAGCTCAAAATACCACTGTGTTTAAAGTCTTATTCATCAAGAATATGAATTATAGGTGAATGCAATATGAACTGTTTTCCAATTTGTAAACAAATAAGCTGCAAACACTGCTCCAAATGCAATACTAACTCTGCAGATGAACCTGCTGCACAAGTCAATCGTCTCTTTTACACATTTATTTCGAAACAGCACAAAAGTGTATGGCATTTCAGCAAGCAGACCACAACCATGGAAAAGAAAATGACATGAAATTTCCACTATTGAGCTATATAAATATGATAGTGACATATAAAAGATACAAACAAAAGAACATCCACTCATAGGCCTCCATCCTGTGACCATGAATTTTGAAAACATACAAAAGTAATGTGAGTACGGCAAGCACTGATTCTGTAGATAAAAAAAGAACTGTCTCAAAGAGATAAACATTTGTATTCATACACATTAAGACAACACAACCCCCACGCTCTCCCTATGCTTTGTAATTACAATGTATAGCTACCTCTGGGGGGGAATTCTTTTTTTCTGTTAAACTTCAAATTGTTTGGAGAAAAAAAAGGGAACAGTACAAGTACAAATACTATACGTATTCACATTATCATAGCAAGTTACTAAAACCAGAACGCTTTCTTTTAGTGTAATATGTATTTACATGGCAAAACTCGTACACTTAGACTACTGGCAGGAAGCCTTACCTCTCTTCTTCTAGCTTAACGATTAACAACATCACATTATTCACACTACACAGGTTACAGACCTTCAGTAACCTCATCTCCCAACGACATGCTTTCAGAGATTCTCATGTCTCTGTTGCAGGCCAGTCGCACCATGTCAAGTAAGGTTTGACTTACACAAATACCAACAGCAGTGATGTGTTTTTGTATAAATAAATATAGCAACTTAAAAGTCAGTGTCAAATTCTTCAAACACCTCCCTTTCATGCTTCAGATGTCTTGGTATCAGGTTTACCAGCCTCGAGAGCTGGTAAAACTGATCTCAACATACAACTGAATGCCGGGGAAAATGAGCATGGACTTGAAGCAAACAAGTATGAATACCATGAACAATATAAAGTACAAAACTATCTGCACTACAGCTGTCAGGAGTACAGTGGGAGGTGCATGTATTTAAGTGTTAAAAACAGGCAGGTGGCTACAGTCAGTGCAGAGTGAGTGATTGGAATGAAAGGACTAGACATATTAGACACGATATGGCTGATATATAAATGCTTTACTTGGGTAGGGGGCTTTTTCAGAGAGCCTTTCCACTTAAGAGTCCATCACAGGTGTGTTCAGTCAAGTGACCAGTAACATGATCAAACATGCAATTACAATTGCACAGAAGAGGTGCCATAGATAGAGTTAAACTGTTTATGGTGGCTAAAAAAACTGCACAAGAAGCAGCTCTGTTTCATCTCGGGATCAACATTCATATCCTACAGCTTCTCTCCTCTGCCATGACCCTTGACTCCTCACTGTAGACGATCTGTTGGTCTCAAAGGACCCGCCCCCCACCCTCTACTGGGGCTTGTCTGTCTTGTGTGCGGTGAGGAAGGCCATGCCGTGGGTCCTGAAGTGGGTGTTGAGGTCCGAGGCCTTGTCGAAACGCCGGCCGCACACCTTGCAGCTCATATTCCCCTCTCCGTCCTCGCCCTGCGCCTGAGGGGAGGCAGCGGGCGAGCCGTCAAGAGAGCCATGAGCGCGTGGGGTGCTGCGGTCTGCGTCGCTCTGGGTGTCCCGTACGCGGTGAGTAATGAAGCGGTGCCTGCTGAGAGAGCCGGCCGACGCGAAGCAGACGCCACACTGCAGGCACTGGAAGGAGGCGGTGTCTGCCCGATGCTGGGGGATGTGGCGCTGAAACTCCGCCCCGTCCTCGGTGGAGAAGCCACAGGGGACGCAACGGAAAATGTTGTCTTCCTCCTCCAGCTCGTTGGGTGCCAATGATGTCGACGCAATGGACGCCCTTGTTCTTTTTGCAGGACCTGCACCTTCCTCACCATCCTCGGTGGCGTTTTCTTCCTCGTCTCTTGCCCTGCCTCCAGGAGGTCCGCCCTCACCGTCTTGTTCTGAGGAGCTACCTGGTCCCTCTCCCCCTGTGGCTGCACGCTTCCTTGTCATGGGGGGACCCTGAGGACACAAAAAAGGAGACATACTTTATGTATACAGTATGCTGTTTCTGCAGTTAAAATGAACAAATCTACAGTTTTGTAATAACAGAATCAAACATTTTAAAGGTTAAGTGTGTACGTTTCAGTGACATCTAGTGGTGAGGGTTGCAAATTGTAAAAAACTCCTCACTCAACTCTGAACTTCCATGCTGTACTGTTTTATTTCCAATAATAATCAGCTGATTGTCTCACAAAAGGTAACCGGCACATTTATGCCCACGTAGCAAAACCAAGACACAGTTAAAAATTACAATCCAAATAACAATTTTTTCTAGGGCAGTAAAAGTTTAGCTGGCTTATCTGAGCCTCCAGCTGTAACGTTAGGTTACGGTTTCATTGCCAATTAATCAGCTGATTGTATCACGAACGTAACAGACACATTTATGTCCACGCAAAGCCAAAGCCTGGAGAAACTTACGTTGTAATGTTACATTACAATCCAACTACATAGTTTTTCTACAAAGGAAGTAAAGGTTTAGCCAGCTGATGGGAGCTTCTATGCTGTAATTTACGTTACCATTTTATAGCGAATTAATCAGGTGATTGTCTCACGAATGTAAGCGGCACATTTCTGTCGACAGCAAAGCCAAAACACACACTGAAGAATAATGTTAATGAAATTACAATCCAACTATATATTTCACAACACTCTGAGAGGGGAAACACGTCACCTCTCTTGGTGATTATGGCCAGCTTCTAGCTAAAGCTATCAAACAACAGCTTTCATTTGCATCGCTAAAGCATTTTGCATCACTAACTTAATTACCTGTCCAGCAGAAAACATCAGAGCCTTCCATCTGGGAATATCCACAATGATTATATGCTTTATTTCTGCTGTTATCTGTCTGCATCTGTCCCCACATGTCTGGCTTCATCATGTTTTTACTTCTTTGATGACGAAGATCTATAGCGCTGTTTGTCCGTTTTCGGCTACAATACAAACAGGACGACCTCCATGGAACGGGGGACCCGCGGTTATGTAGATAGAAATGACTCATTCTAAGCTAATAAAAACATAACTGTTCATTAAGGTCTTTACACACCACTGAAAACATAGTTATGTATCTTATATTGTATTTTCCAGTGTGGACACTACAAAACCTGTTTTTGAATGTCTATGTATAGTTGGTACACAGATTTATACTACGCTGTCTTGACTCACCTGTCCATCTGAGGTTCTGTGATGGAGCCGAATATGCTTGTCCAGTAAGAACCGACTGCCAAAGGTTCGTTTGCCTTCTGTGCAATATCTGAAAAATGATTAAGCAGGGTTAAATCACTTCATCCAGCACTGACATTGCGTCCCATTATAAAAATTCTACACCTAAGTAATATATCCTAATCAATACTGCATTTTTAAGACCTATACTGATATCAATATAAATTTGATAACCTATCAGCCAACAGTATTTGTTTTAACAAACACTTAACTTAAACACCTATTTTCATAGGAATCCCTTACATTTGTTCTTCTAAAGAATTACGAGCAAGATACATACTGCACTTTTCAGTGCTCACGTTTTCTGAATGACCTCAACCTAGTTCAGCATTTCTCTACTAAAATTTCCTGTTACTTATTGGTCAACAATATACACGATACAGGTGTATCTGCAATAAGCTAATATGGCCAATCTGTCAGTCTACCTCTACTGATTAACATACCTAAATTGAAAAAGAGAAAACATTTAAAATCATAGTTGAACTACAAAACATGTATCTGATGAAAGTTCAAGTGACTCACTGGCAATGGAAGACTCTCTTGTTGCCCTCATGAATGACGCGCTCGTGGCGTCTCAGGCTGGATGACGTGCTGAACGTGCCTCCACAAATACGACATGGGAACTTTGGAGTTGGCAACACACACAGAGAGGCAGAGGGAGATAAGATAAAAAGATAGTAAGTCTCAGTCAAATGTGCTACAGTACGGACAGGAAATTAACAACAGCCCCCATCCAAGCATGGGTGGTTCTTTTTCTGCTTTACCATCCACGATCAGAGGTCATTTTAAAACAGCTCAAATTTGGTGCACTGAAACCGATTCAGCACAATCAGATTAAAGTAAATAATAGTAGTGTGACACACCTTGCCGTGCTCCATCTTCACATGACTCAGATAGTCTTCGTTGTCAGTGAAGGTGGTCTGACACTGGGGGCAGGTCCACTCAGTCTGGGCAGGGGGCTGAGTGCTGCCCCCCGCAGAGGCCGGCTGATTCCCCGGAGCCTCGTAGTCCTCGTCTGCGTCGTCATCGTCGTCGTCTTCCTCTTCGTCTTCCTCCTCTTCCTGTTCCCGCCCCCAGTCTTCTCCATCAGAATTATCAGGTTTTCCAGAGGATTTTGATTTGACGCCAGAGGGGCCAGATGCGTTTGCCGGGGCTGAAGCAGGGTTGGACGCATCCGACTGAGGCTCTGTCTGTTTGGCTGATTGTCCTCTGTGAGCGGTCTGAGGGGGAAGACAGTAAAGTGTGAGAGAGCACAAAGATATACAGAGTATTTATAATTCATTCACTTACCTTTAAAAATATCAACAACTCCTACTACTACTGCAACTGGCACACAAAAAGATAATCTGACTCACAAATAATTCCCATTACTAAAGTAATTACTGTACTTGGTATAGAACTTAAGACAAGGTCACCGGAGAGGAACCTTGCTAAGGCCGATCCAAGAAATTGCTGTATGCCTTTGTTGACACCACATTCACTGTAGAAAGCAATGAATGGGCAACACATAAAAGGCAAAAAGGCTAATTCATGATTTGCAGTGACAATATGTTGCATCTATTCAACTTCTAAATTCTATGATCTCTGAATGTTTACTCATCACACCTTAATATGCTCCATCATGGATCCTTTCTGGGCGTAGAGCTTGGTGCAGTCAGGACACTTGAACACATGCACTTTTTGCTTGGCTAAATGAGTGTCAAAGTGCATGTAGAGCAAGGGTTTTTGAGTAAAAACCGTATCACACATCACACACTTGTAGATCATTCTGCAAAAGGAGAAAAAACATATTTTAGAGGGTCTATTTGCAAAACTTGACTACACTTTTCAAACATCCTCTGAGGAAACTTCTCTACACGTGGGTTGTAAATATTACACATATGTTTTGGTAGTAGCAGAACACGTACTTGGCCTGCCCTCCAGTGAGCGTTGGGTGCTGGGTGCTAATGTGGCTCTGGGCGCTTGGGGAAGACTTGAAGGCCATGGGGCAGCTGGGGCACTTGTGGAAGACCTCGCAGTGAGCAGTCTGAATGTGGGACTTGATGGAGTTCAACCCTCCGAACACGACCTGGCAGCTCGAGCACCTTGACAAAGACCATGGTACATGCTATGATGTACTCATATACAGACACATTTTTATACAACTGAATTTTGACTTGATATTCAGTGATCACTCCTTCTCAGATCTGTCTTGGATGTGCAGATTAAGACGAATTCAGACTCAAATTACATCAGTTGACAGGAAGTGATTTGTCACCTAAAAACAATACTGGTCTATCTGAAATAAATAATGGTCTTTCTTGTTGGGGCATCAACTCAAGGCATAGACATCACTTACTATAACTATGTTATAGGATCATTTAGCAATTATTATAAAAATATGGGTTATGATGGCTGGTCTTAATGCTGGTTTTGGGAAGCGTCTCCACACCTGTATCCAATGCGCCTGGCAAAGTGCAGACAGGCCTCCTCCAGGTGGGTCTGGAAGCTGGCCTGCCGGGCGATGCCACCACACTCAGGACAGACATGAGGCGCTCTGTGTTTATGGATCCTCTGGTGGGCGGACACGGCACACGAGTTAGGCAGCATCATGGGAGGCGTGCATTGCGTGCATGTCTGAAACAGAAGTAAAGGAAAATCATTCAAAACAATCGACGACCACCGGCATTTCATAACTGCAGGTATCCGCAGCACAAAACATAGACTCACTGAGTTGGGAGCAGCTCTGATCTGCTGGAAGTGGGTGACCAGCTCAGCCTTGCCTGAGAATTGTGTTTGACACTCTGGACATTTGAAGTTGTTGTACTGCAGCCCCTCAGCCTTCTTGCAAGGCAGAGGCATCAGTGCCTGGGGGCCCTGAGGTGCACGGCGGACCGTTCGAGGCTGAGCTGCTGCTGGAGACGAAGCATCCTTCATCGGGCTGGAGTTGGCAGAGACAGCGGGGCCCCCTGGTGTGGTAGAAGGAGAGGAGACTGGAGGAGAGGAGGACGAAGAGGAGAGCAGGCCTGGTCAGGCAAAGATGGAAATCAGAAGACACACATGGGACGTGGTCAATGGAGATGAATCACAAACAAATGATGCATGTTTTTTTTCATGAATTATTACCAGACCACCAAGTTTTCTGTGGTTCTCTCATGACTCTATACTAACAGAAATAAAAATGTATGATGTAGAGCTGAAAAAGATTAGTCGATCAACCAAATTGATCTGCAACTAGTTTGATAATCAATCTTGTGTCATTTTTTACGCAGAAATGCCAAAAGTTGTCAGGTTCCAGCTCCTCATTTCAGTTTTTATGCCAGTAAAGTGAATATCTTTGGGTTTTGGACTTGTTCGGCTAAAACAAACGATTTGAAGACGTCACCCGGGGCTCTGGGAAATTGTGATGGATATTGCCATTTCACAAACCAAAAAATGAATTGAGAAAATAATTGTTGGATTGGAGCCCAGATGTAAACAACACAACTGAATGTAAACATCAAACACACTTCATGCAGAACTTATACTAGGCCTGCAATGAATAGTGGATTACGTCATTAGTCTCATTAGTTCCCTACTCATCAAAATGGGAGAACTGAAAACCTAGTTTTATCTCTGACTTCTAATCAAAAAAACAACACATTTTCAGGATGTCGCTCTGGGAAATTGTGATTGTGATGATGTGAGTTTACTGACTTAATGATTAATCGATTAATCATGAAAATAAACGACAGAATAACCGTTAAATAATCGTTAGCTGGAGCCCTACTTACCACCAATGGGTGTTATGTCCTGCTGTCCAATCATCTGCTCTACAGTGACAGGCCTCATGACCAGGTGTGAGCACTGCATGACCAGCCCACGCTCCTTATGCTCCCTGGCATGCAGCAGCAGGCTGCACTTGTTGAAGAAGGCCAGCCTCTTAGCACAGTGGTTGCAGGTCACCTCGATGCGGAGTGATCGTCGGTCGTAGTGTCGAGCCAGGCTGCGCTCCAGGGCGAAAGCATCACCGCACTCCAGGCAGCGATACCCTGTGGCTGGGAGCGGGAGACCCCATTCAGGTGGTGGAGGTGCTGAGAGGTCAGGCTTGTAGCTGGGCAAAAGGTTCTTACTGTTTAGGATTTTGTTGAACGCCTCCACCAGGCTCGACTGACTGCGGGAGATGACGGCACCTGTGCTGTTGACGATGGAGGCAGGTTTGTTTGGCTGGAGGGCGCCGCCTATGATGGTGCTGTTACCTCCGTTAGCTGTCTTATTAGTGGCTGTACGGACGCTGATCCCACCAGCAGCAACAGAGAACTTGGGAGAAGAGGCCACAGCAGGAGTTATAGGCAGGGCCGCAGATTTAGTGATGCTAACGGCAGTGGCAGAAACCTTGCCCTTGTCAGAAGCAGCCATTTTGTTTTGGACCTTCGTGGCGGCAGCTAGCATGACGCTGCTGGCTGCGAGTGTAGACACAGGGAGAG